>NC_060180.1:19455750-19768250 GCF_021184085.1 Oncorhynchus gorbuscha
CAGACACAAGGCAGCAACCACATCGGATGAGCACAGGACGGAAACAGACGGTGAGGGGTGATAAGGTGAACCGGAGATCACTCACCTACTCTGAAGTTGGGGGCGGTGAGGGTGTCTGCGGCATGGCCGTTCTCACTGACGATGGTGGTGGTGTTGCCCAGCTCACAGTTGTTCTGGCACCGGCCCCCCGTGCAGGTCACCTTGCAGATGGTGGGTGTGAAGACCACCTTGATCCGGCCTGTATGGTTCCCCACTGCCAGCCGGGATGCACAGCACACCAGCAGAAAGAAGAGGGAGAGAAGTCTCGTCAGTCTCGTATCCATTGGTTAGTTAGTATCACCTTGTCTGCCTGTCATGAACGTTCACCAACAAATAGTTTCAGTCAAAACAACAACTGAAACGACTGTTGTCCTCTTTTCACATATACTACGGTTGTCTCTCTTTCCCCCTCTTTCTCTTTCATTCCCTCTCTCTCTCCAACTGCTCCTAAATCCGGTGGCGTCTCTGAAACATGAGGAGGGGGAAGAGGAAAAACGGACGGAGAGAGTTCAGCCAACAAAACTCTGGGATCCAATTCTTCATCAAAAGTCAAGTTCCCTGAGAGGTGGGTATTGGCAGATGCCATGCTTTATTCCAAGACGGATAGAGTGGGCATGGCAGCCTAGTCGGCCTTGGCTTCTCTGCTCATCCCCCTTTCTCTCTCACTTTCTCCCTCCCTTTCCCTCCTGTCTCCCACCCAGCACATTTTCAAGGACTTTGGCACCTCTATTTGAAAGAAAGCCCTCCCAAAATGCTTTGCTGTGTGTCCTCCTGAGATCATCTCTCTCTCACTTTAGGATGCAGTCACGCCTGCCCACGTTACTGAGAGAATACGAGTCTACCCGCCTGTCTGCCCGCCCATTCGCCTATCCTCCCCCTATCCTCTCCCCTCCCTCAACACCAAACCCAGCCCTCATATGAAACAGACAGACAGGCACAGAGACAGACAGGCACAGACAGGCACAGAGACAGACAGGCACAAAGACATACAGGCACAGAGACAGACAGGCACAGAGACAGACAGGCACAGAGACAGACAGGCACAGACAGTCAGGCACAGACAGGCACAGAGACAGACAGGCACAGAGACAGACAGGCACAGAGACAGACAGGCACAGAGACAGACAGGCACAGACCGGCACAGAGACAGACAGGCACAGAGACAGACAGGCACAGACAGGCACAGAGACAGACAGGCACAGACAGGCACAGAGACAGACAGACACAGAGACAGACAGGCACAGAGACAGACAGGAACAGAGACAGTCAGGAACAGAGACAGTCAGGCACAGAGACAGACAGGCACAGACACAGACAGGCACAGAGACAGACAGGCACAGACACAGACAGGCACAGACACAGACAGGCACAGAGACAGACAGGCACTGAGACAGACAGGCACTGAGACAGACAGGCACAGACAGGCACAGAGACAGACAGGCACAGAGACAGACAGGCACAGAGACAGACAGGCACAGACAGGCACAGAGACAGACAGGCACAGAGACAGACACAGAGAAAAAGAGAGAGAGAAGAGTAGTGAGACAGAGAGAAGAGTATTGACCACAAACATCTGTCCAGGGTCAACCGCATCCCTTCCCAGACTATCCTCCAACTTGACCCTTTCTACTTTTCTGCATCCAGTGACACAAGTCTCTATAGAAAGTTCCACAGCTTCTCTTCCTGTTTTCTCCCTTTCACTTCTTACTTTTCCCTGCACCAACGTCTCTCTCTACGTCTCCTCTTTGCTTCTTGGCAACCCCCCCGCCGTTCCAAACTTCCCCCAAACCCCAGACTCCTGAGCTCAACGTTTCGTCTGCGGCTGTCAGCTGTTCACACCAGACAGAGCAGAGATGCAGGGAGCATTGCCAAAAGGAGAGAGGGCTTTTTCTCTAAACCGGAGAGCAGGCAAAACCACTGAATTAGAGGCTTTGGGCTGCCTTAATATTTGCTATAAGGTGAAGAAAATAGGTCGATATAAAAGTGGAATTAATATGATGTAGTCAAAAGCCAAAGACTAATAGACAGCTGGTTTTAAATGTGAGCCAATTGTACCATATACATAGTAGACATAGTATTTAAAAGAGTTTAGAAAGTCTATTTTGTCAGTCATTTCCATGTAGGAATGAGTATTGCTCTGACAGAGTCTGGCATGGGAGAGCTGACGGGGGACGGGGGGGGCTTTAACAACCTGCTCTGCTCCTTTAAGACCCTGTAGACATATCAGGCTCAGCCTCTGGCTCCTGGTAGGGTTCCACACACAAACCATCAACCTCTCCATCAAACTGCTGCTGCCTGCCGAAAGGTCCTGCATTCTTTACCTGCAGTATAATCCCCCATGTCACACCAGGGCTTTCTGAGTCTGCTACACTGCACCATCCATCGCGCCAGACTACCCAGAGTTCAGCCAGTGGCGTGTCACTTTTCAGACATCACCTCTCACTCAGTTGAGTCTCTCTGCACTCTGGCATTCGCCGTATTATGGCGGTTTCAATCCATCACCTCATCTCATCTCAAGCGTTCTGGCTTCTCCCTGGGGGCTGGGCTTCATTCGGCCATTACCTCCCAGTAGTTTGTGGCTCTTTACGCTCTGGGGATTCTGGGTGCTTATGCTACCACCACAAGCACTTTCATTCAGTGAAGGCCTGGGTATCACCACTGTCAGGGGGTATGGAGATGTATGGACAGGAGAGGCCTTGGAAACACATCACATTCCCCAGCACATAGAGATCTATAGAGGGCTCTGTGCCTGCTGTCTGACAGCTCTTCCCCTGCACTATGTTCAACACAAGCCTTAACCACTCTCACATGGCTCGGAGCACAGAGTCCCTGGCCACAGCAGTGATGAAACATGTCCTCCTTCAAACCCCCAGCAGCCCTCCCTCCATCCCTACTCTGCCTCCAAATGTGTGCAAGCGGGTCCTTCGCACGGCACGGCAGACATCCCCAGCTCTGTGGAGCATATGGAGAGGGAAGCTGGAGGGGCGCCTTAGAGAGAACACAGACATCATTTAGCGGGGAACACACAGGGGGGCTAGAATGGAGGGATGGGGAGGGGGGTATGGAGAGAGTGAGTCCCCAAGAGAAAAGAGAGTCTTCTTTTGAGCCCCCCTGGTGAACCTCTAGGAGTCCGATGTGTCCCGTATGAGGGAGGGGGGGGGGGGGACAACAGTCTCCGAGGCCAAGTGTAGCCTTCCAGCGCGATGGTATACGGCACAGAGCGGGAACCTAGTTTGTCTGTCTGTGTGGTAGAGCTCAGGGACAGACGGGAAGAATGGCTTTCCCAGACACGGCACCATAGCTAGCTGCTGACAGGCTGTCTGTCGCGTGGGACAGGGCTGACAGGAAGGCTGTGGGCGATTTAGGAGCACAAACATTCTCCCCTGTCTGCTACTCAAGCAGGCAGGCAGCACACCGACACCACCGCATACTGGGCTAAAACCAACAGTGACGTCCCTACTAATTTGGAGCCGAAGGCCTGAGAGGCCATTCACTGTGACATGGGTATCTACGGGTAAAGTGTTTCGCAATATGGAGAAAAGCTTTTTGTGCCTTGACTCTTTTTTTCTAATGGGCAGAAGACAGAAGGGGATGGGGTTCTATTGTGCCCTTGTACAGATACAGTAGAGGTCATAAAAAGGAATGCATCTTCCCTATCGTCCCTTCTCTCTTTCGGTCTTCCCTCCCTCCACTCCGTCTCTATCTCTCTGATGTCTGGCCATATCGCTGGTGGTCCCACACTGGAGTTAAATCAACGTGGACTGGGGTTATTTGTAGCTGTGTGGCCAGGCTGGGGCTGCCTGAGGACTGCAGCCACAAGGCCCCAGAGGGGAGTGGGAGGAAAACGCAGACAGACTCACAGAGACCCACAGAGTCTGTTGTGTCTACAGACTTCTCCATTAATAGCACAGAGACTGTCTGCTCAGACAGACATGGAGCCATTCACTTTCAGGTCAGCAAGTTCATCTGACCGTATTTACCTAAGCAGACGCCCACTGGGAAGTTTAACAGGAGGTTAAAATATTTACAACACAGTAGAGTATAACTTCAGGTGTACAGCATATCAGATGCATGACATTAAAGTACCTGCCCAGTGTTTACATGAAATATGACCTATAATTACTTACAATATAAGTGAAATAGTTTTCCTTCCAAAAAATGTTAATGAAGTATGCTAAAAAGCATCTTTTTGTGTTGGAATGGTGTGGGCACACGCAAACTACAACATTGTGTGGGCCTTTACCGGTCACTAAAAAATTCATGCAATCCCGGGTGGCGCAGTGGTTAAGGGCGCTGTACTGCATCGCCAGCTGTGCCACCAGAGACTCTGTCCGTGGGGCGACGCACAATTGGCCTAGCGTCGTCCGGGTTAGGGAGGGCTTGGACGGTAGGGATGTCCTTGTCTCATCGCGCACCAGCGACTCCTGTGCGCGCTAAGAAACGTTGCCAGGTGCACTGTGTTTCCTCCGACACATTGGTGTGGCTGGCTTCCGGGTTGGATGCGCGCTGTGTTAAGAAGCAGTGCGGCTTGGTTGGGTTGTGTATCGGAGGACGCATGACTTTCAACCTTTGTCTCTCCCGAGCCCGTACGGGAGTTGTAGCGATGAGACAAGATAGTAGCTACTAAAAAACAATTGGCTACCACAAAATTGGGGAGAAAAAGGGGTCAAATTAAAAATAAAAATATTCATGCAAGTAGACCACTGATTGGCCAGTTCATCCTCCTCTAGACCGCTGATTGGCCAACTCATCCTCCTCAGGGAGATGGCATCATTTTCTTTGAGGACACACTAAGCATTTTATTTAAAAAATAAAAAATTATATATACAATTTTATGGTGCAGGTATTGAAGGGTACGAGAATAGGATGAGTCAATAACATTTATTTGGGTGCGAGTTAACAGAATATTTACATTAAAAGTGAGATTTTCACTGGACAGTTACTTTAAATACATACCCTGAGAAGGGTAATCATCACGCCTTGCACTATTCATGGGTCTCACTTTCAGAATGATTCAACTGTTCGGCCCCATCGTAAAGTGTTAAATGGAAGATAATGCATCCTCCATGGTGAGGCCCGCGAGGCCATTCAGTAGCATTAAGAGGAGCAGATAACAGGTATTCAACAGCTCAGATGGCTTCTCACATCTGTGGCACTTGTTGTTTCAGCAATTGAGGGGATTCTCCGTTGTGTGACAGTCTATCGTCTCGCTCTGTCATTTCATTTTCTCTCCCCACTCCCTGCCTTTATCTGAAATTGCCCTCCGAAAATGAGGCTAATAATTCATTTTAGACAGCGCCGAGCAGCAGGCAATGCTTAACTCTTTATGCCATTACCGCTGTGGCTGCAATTTGAACAATCCAATTGCTGCCCAACTTCAAGCTCTGCATTCCCTACACCCGTACAGCATTACAGTAGATGTGTCTGTGTACTGTGTATACCCATAAGGAACAATTGCTGCTTTTTATCCATTGAGTAAGATCATCTATTTAACATTCGGTGACTTATCTGACTAGAGGCAGCTGACAATGTGACAGATGTTCATGTCGAGAACCCATCGAAGGACTAAACATACCATTTCACGTTCTCTTCCTCGCCATAAGCTACGTCTCCGATTACCATCACCAATCTGGCTTCAACCAACCTGCAGCGCTGCGCCCTTGGCCCAATTAGTGACAACGATTCAAGCTCAAATGGGGACAGGAGATGTGCTTGTTCAAAGTTTGGAGTTTCAAGTGATTACTAGAGCGCCCCCCTTGGGCCAATTTTGTAAATGGCGGTTCTCTATGGCAAGACGCATTATTCACCCACATTTCGTCAAAAATCGGGCCATTGCTGTCTGAGATATCTGTAGTCCTCCCTTCCATTTTCATTGTGGGGAACAGTAAAGAGCATATAAACTTGAATGCACCTTCCACCAGTGACCCAATTAGACTGTGTGTGTTGTTATATGACTGTTGACACGGAGTACAGCAGGAACCTATTCCACAGGGGGAGAGCAGGCCATTGCACAGTGCTGGAATCGCATTGGCTCCCGTAACGTGAGAAATGGGCGCAGCCCAAACCCCATGCAGAAATAATGACAGGCTGACCTAACTAAAGCGCTGCTACCGTGTCCGTTTTGGCAGTGATTAATGGTCGACCCGATCAATCACCAGCCATGAAATAACAAACAGACCAGTGTAATTGGCTCAGCTGGATCTGCTGACACTAGCTGATGTCGTGCGGTTCACTCAATGAGTAGAGAAAGTAGAGAGAGACTGTCACCCTGTCACAGAACTTTCCAAACCCCGGGTTCAGTCGTCCCCCGTCTGCCCCGTGCCAGCAAAGCCGTGCCTGGGAGAAATGCCGTGCCTGGGAGAAATGCCGTGCCTGGGAGAAATGCCGTGCCTGGGAGAAATGCCGTGCCTGGGAGCGCTCAGAAATCTTAATACCGAGCCGATGACACTTGTATTAATAAATCTAATTCATTTGTGAAACAACATCTTTAATGTGTTTGAGGACTTTGCTTACCACCACAGAATCAATGGCTGGCAAAGTGCTGGAAAGGCCTCAGACTCACAAAATCGTCACTTAGTAAATACGAGCTGATTTGACAGCAGAGGTTTGGGACAACATAGTTGTTCCTTGTGAGTTAAGATGACTGTTTTTCAGCCTCTCTTGACACATTTTTTAAATTGAACCTTTATTTAACTAGGCAAGTCAGTTAAGAACATTAAATCACCGGGTGTTTCAGATACAAATCCAAGCCTCCAACGGCTTATATTTCATATGCTGTTAATATCTGTGGGTAGAGTTGAAATAAAGCCAACTGTCAGTCCAGTAGCGAACCTTCCTAAAGGGAGAAACGTGTTCCTATGGAGCTTAGGAGGAGTTAATACAGTAAGAGGATAGGATAAAGGAGGTGGGCTACCCACCATGGATGGGGTTGTGTTCCACCGTCAGGGGAATGGGTCTGTCAGGCTGGTGTTGGACGCGAGTCTGGGAGTGTGTGGTGTGTGTGTTGTAGTACTTGGGCTTCAGGACAAACTGCTGGCTACCAGGTCGGCTTCTGGAAGGGAGAGAAAAAACACAGTCAAACACGGTAAAGAACCATTTCATTTCTGGGTCCGAGCCCAGGCTCTGTCGCAGCCGGCCGCGACCGGGAGGCCCATGGGGCGGCGCACAATTGGCCCAGCGTCGTCCGGGTTAGGGAGGGTTTGGCCGGTAGGGATATCCTTGTCTCATCGCGCTAGGTGTACGGTGTTTCCTCCGACACATTGGTGCGGCTGGCTTCCGGGTTGGATGTGCATTGTGTCAAGAAGCAGTGCGGCTAGGTTGGGTTGTGTTTCGGAGGACACATGTCTCTCGACCTTCGCCTCTCCCGAGTCCGTACGAGAGTTGCAGCGATGAGACAAGACAGTAACTACTACCAATTGGATACCAAGAAATTGGGGAGAGAAAGCAGGGTAAACATTTTTTTTGTTTTGTTTAAATAACAATTTCATCTATGTAGAGAGTTCTGAAACGTGTGCCATACAATCATAGGGTTAAATCTGCAACAGAAACAAAAGTAAAGGGTGAAATAAATATTCTGCAGAGAGCTGTACTTGATGACTGTATGAACACTTTGACATTCATGATCATTCCCAAGGCCCACACCTCCTAGGTGACGATGATGGGGGGGCTTAAATCACGTCGGCAGTCATCTCATATCCTCCCACTCAGAGGGACATGAGACAAAAGCACTTCCCAGAAGCCCAGAGGATGAACCTAATCTCTCCTGGTGAGACGGGTGAGGAAACCCAGACACGTCCTCAACACTGTGGGAGGGAGGGGCGAGAGGAGGGGGATGGGAGCTGGTCCAAAACAACGAGACCGCTCTGTAGACCCCCTGACAAGGCCCAGTCAAACATGAATAAACAGGGGTGTATGGAGAGCAGAGTGGGGGGTGAGTGGGCAAGACGACGAGGGTGAGGATAACATAGGATTGAAGTAGGACAAAACAATTCAAACACAGCCGTGCAAAGCCTCTCTACTCCTAACCACTCTGTAAAACGTCCCTCAGCTCAAATGAAATGTGACTGGTTTACACAAGAGGAAGAGAAATCTGGTCATCTGGTGCTGAGCAATATCGCCAGAGACGGTAGTAGTAGAGTTGTTTGTCCTTTACAGTATAACCGTATCAAATTGTCAGCCGCCGCACTAAAACCACTCAGACTGGTCTGGGTCATGGAAACAGAGGTCAAAGGATGAAAAAGACTATTCTTTTTGTCGGGAGAAAAAAAGAGCACAACAACATGGGTGGTGTTGAGAGCCGTTTCTAACAGGTAGTAAAGGGGGCGGATAAAGAGACAAAACATTGGAGACGTACTAACTTATCAGAGGTCTGAACCATCTTCATATGCCTACAGGAGACAGTGTGCTGGCCAATAAATAGCTGATCAACTAGCAGAGGCGCAGTCAAGTCCCTGTTCCCATAAAAAGCCATGTATTTAATGAACATTTCATCTCAACAACAACTAGCTAGAAGCCTTCTTCAAGCTACTGCAATACGTATTGTGTTCACATCTAACATAAAATAAACACACCTGTGCCAGACTTGTATGATGCCTTCCTGTCCCAAATTCAAGTCCTAGCAACACACAAACAGACACACACACACACACACAGACGGACAAACAGAGACAGACAGACACACAGTGAAGTTGTCTCTCCAGGCCACCCGCGACTGTGGGCTTGAACTTGACGGTCAACCCCGATGTGACCATCTCATCTCACGTGAGTCTGTTGCCACAGCTGACTCCTCCCTTTCATCTTCATTCCTCCCTCTCACTCACACACACTGTCAAACACTGTGACTTCAAGGAATCTGAACGGATTACATCTTGTTTTATCCTAAGGGGCAGAGTGTGGTGGCGGGGGGGCATCAAGGGTTGAACACAGCTGCACTGACACTTGGCACGGCTTCTCATGTGCCTGCTTTCATCCCCCACCACCACCCATTCATGGAGATAGTACAGGTACATCAAAGTTGGGACCAAGATACTGAGAAACAGCTTCTAACTCCAGGCCATCAGACTGTTAAACAGTCGGCACTAGCCGTCCTCCACCCGGTACCCTGCCCTGAACCTCAGTCACTGTTTTAGCTGGCTACCATCCGGTACCCTGCCCTGAACCTCAGTCACTGTTTTAGCTGGCTACCACCCGGTACCCTGCCCTGAACCTCAGTCACTGTTTTAGCTGGCTACCACCCGGTACCCTGCCCTGAACCTCAGTCACTGTTTTAGCTGGCTACCACCCGGTACCCTGCCCTGAACCTCAGTCACTGTTTTAGCTGGCTACCACCCGGTACCCTGCCCTGAACCTCAGTCACTGTTTTAGCTGGCTACCACCCGGTACCCTGCCCTGAACCTCAGTCACTGTTTTAGCTGGCTACCACCCTGCCCTGAACCTCAGTCACTGTTTTAGCTGGCTACCACCCGGTACCCTGCCCTGAACCTCAGTCACTGTTTTAGCTGGCTACCACACGGTACCCTGCCCTGAACCTCAGTTACTGTTTTAGCTGGCTACCACCCGGTACTCTACCCTCCAACTTAGAGACGGCAGCCCTGTGTACGAAGAGTCACTGAACACTGGTCAATTTAATAATGTGTACATACTGTTTCAAGCACTTTACATGTACAGTACCAGTCAAAAGTTTGGATACACCTACTCATTCCAGGGTTTGTCTTTATTTTTACTATTTTCTACATTGTAGAATAATAGTGAAGACATCAAAACAATGAAATAACGCTTATGGAATCATGCAGTAACCATAAAGTATTCATAGTTTTGAGCATTCATAGTTTTGATGTCATCTTCACTATTATTCTACAATGTAGAAAATAGTAAAAATAATGAAAAACCCTTGAATGAGTAGGTGTGTCCAAACTTTTGATTGGTACTGTCTATATTGTGTTCTAGTCATTGATCATCCTATATAACTTTTTTATTTTCATGGATTATGTGTGAATTGCTTTTTTTTATTGCTGCACTGTTGGAGCTAGAAACAAGGATTTCGCTGCACCTGCAAGTTTGTGTATGCGACCAATAAACTTTGATTTGATTTTGTTCTGTTATTCACTGTTTATGGGTTTCTATGTGATGGCGTTTGATTGGCTGTAATTCCAGTAGCTGACATTCCTTTATGGCCCCTTGGGGGCAGAAAATCAAACACTTTTATGCTCATACACTACATACCTCCCTTTATATAACATAATTGTAGGCCTATATATACACACATTATGTGGTATGCTTACAACTGTGTCTATGTGGATTAGCTAGGATACGGTTGGTTTTACGTAGGAGCAAAACTAAATTGAATTGAGAGAGAGAGGGAGTATTTCACAACAGTCCTCAGTTGTCTTTCTCTTCTGTCTCTCTTTCCAAATGGCGATCTAATCTGCAGCGTTTGCCATGCTCAAATGCCTGTCTGATGTAATGTGTTTGAACAGAGGAGAAACATATTCCAGCCCCCTGGTCACATCAAAGCCCTGCTTGGAGAGCAGACTAAAAGGTGACAGTAATGCTCCCCTTTTTTTGAGGGAACATTGCCACACCAAGCCTCAAATGGCACCAGTGGTGTAGTGGGAGTGTAAATGCAAGTAAACACAGTTTACCCACTTTTTCTTTGCACACCACTTTACTCACCTTTTGCAGAAAAACACATTAAAAGTATAGGGAGCACTACTTTTTCGACACAACCAGTGACAAAATTGACCCACCCATTTTATTTTTTTACCACTGACTGACAGACTCAAAGTATTCAGACCCCTTGACTTTTTGCACATTTTGTTAAGTCACAGCCTTATTCTAAAAAGGATTAAATATTATTCCCACATCTATACACAATAGCCCATTATGACAAAGCCAAAACAGGTTTTTAGAAATGTTAGCCAATTTAGATTTTTTTTTAAACCCAGAAATACTTCATTTTCATAAGTATTCAGGCCCTTTGCTATGAGACTCGAAATTGAGCTCAGGTGCATCCTGTTTCCATTGATCATCCTTGAGATGTTTCTACAACTTGATCGTTGAGATGTTTCTAGAACTTCATTGGAGTTCACCTGTGGTAAATTCAATTGATTGGACATGATTTGGAAAGGCACTCACCTGTCTATATAAGGTTGACAGAGCAAGTGCAAAAACCAAAATAACAGTGCAAAAACCAAGCCATGAGGTCAAAGGACCTGTCCGTAGAGCTCCGAGACACGATTGTGTCGAGCTACAGAACTGGGGAAGGGGACAATAGAGTGCTGAGTACAAGGCAGTTAGCAAGATTGGTAGGCTACTAATGACCATCAGCAGCATCAGAGTTTGGAGAAGCCTAATTACCGTGACTAAACGGTCATGTGGAATTTGACTGCCTTCATGACTCGTGACCGCCGGCGTGGCGGTTATACGGTTGACGCAACAGGCCTAGAGAGACCTGAAAATAGCTGTCCAGTGACGCTCCCCATCCAACCTGACAGAGCTTGAGAGGAACTGCAGAGAAGAATGGGAGAAACTCCAAATACAGGTGTGCCAAGCTTGTAGCGACATACCCAAGAAGACTCGAGGCTGTAATTACCGCGAAAGGTGCTTCAACAAAGTACTGTGTAAAGGGTCTGAATAATTACGTTAATGCGATATTTCCCAGGTTTTTTATGTATACATTTGGAAAAATGTCTAAACCTGTTTCTGCTTTGTCATTATGGGACATTGTTTGTAGATTGGTGAGGGGGGGGGAACATTTAATCAATTTTAGAATAAAGCTGTAACATTAACAAAGTGGAAAAAGTCAAGTGGTCTGAATACTTTCCTAATGCACTGTATGTCAAACAAAAACCAACGATTGCAAAGTTAAACAAATAATACAACTATGCACAAGGACTACTTTTTATAATTTCCACCAACATTTTTATAAAAACACATTTACATGAGCCACACATTGGAGAGTCTATCTCCACTCAGAATGGACAACCTGTATTTTATCCTCTAGTGTGTCTTGTTGATAGTTATAGTTTGATTTTTTTTTAAAGTTTATTTTATCTTTATGATGGCCTAGGAACAGTGGGTTAACTGCCTTGTTCAGGGGCAGAATGGCAGATTTTTACCTTGTCAGCTCAGGGATTCGATCTTGCAACCTTTCGGTTACTAGTCCAACGCTCTAACCACTCGGCTACCTGCCACCCCTGATTTCATTGGAGTTCAGAAGGAGAGAGAGGACAGACTGAGGTAAATGTGCACTTGCCAAATAATCAAAGTTGTCTGTGAGAGACATTTTACAGGTCACCAATCAACCAGATTCTGAGCCACCCAGGGCCCAGATGGGCCAAGAGAGACTTATCCCAGAGTTACCCTCAACACAGACGAAAAAACTTTACATTTATTTCTCCATCAATAAAACTCAGTGGCTTTCTTTCCCCTGATTTAAATGAGACGGGAACACATGCAGTAAGTACTGGGAGCTATGTGTTAAGCTCTTCCACATGCTCCTAGTTGGCCCATTGACTTTGGCAAAAGGTGCAGCTCTTACCCAAACCATCTCCAACATGGCAATTACCTCCACAGAAAAACAGTGAGGATTAGATTAATTCAATTGGAATTGTTTAAGAATGCAATTTAAAAATATTGGGTGCAGTACAAGGTCACCTTAGTCAATCTCAACACAAACTAAACATATTTTGATAAAGAAAATATTTAGCTTGATAAAACTGTTCTGCTTTAAAGGAGTAGTTCACTATTTTACAACTTGATGTTAAATGGTTCCTCACCTTAAAAGTAGTTGATGGGCCAAAATAAACTACAATCTACAGTTCAGCTTTTTGGAAGTGATGTTTCAAAAAAATAATATCAAAATCACCTGAAAGCAATTCAAATCAACTTCATATTTGGTTTGATGTTATTAAAATGTGATTTGGCCATAAAAAATAAACATGCTCACATTCATAACATGCTCACTTCCATTGACTCTTAGCTGGTGGTGACTAAACTTAGCTGTAGTTTTTAGTGGCTCTTTAAAGAAAACTGAACTGGGCCAGGAGGAAACTGATCACAGTTTCTTCTGGCCCATAGGCTACTTTCAAGGGGAGGAACTATCTAACATCAAGTTGTAAAATAGTGAACTACTCCTTTAACAGTAAACCTAGTCAGCAGCTGTGAACTGATAGTCCCACCTATTCTCAAAAGATGGTCCATGGTTTCCCCATTGGTTGCTTAACGCACCTCTTTTTAAGGGACATATCAACTATATGGACGATTTAGACCTACAGCAAACCACCCACCAATTATCCTTCCTGCTCTACCCCCAGGTGGAAAGATTCTGTTTCATCATTCCTAATTGACAATACCATAACTCACTTAGGCCAGCTAGCCAAGCTTCAGTTGGACTAAAATAGAAGAAAAACAATAGTGAAAACATAAAACAAAAACAGTCAAGGTTGTCCGTGTACGAGACCATGAAT
Organism: Oncorhynchus gorbuscha; assembly: GCF_021184085.1. Lineage (NCBI taxonomy): Eukaryota > Metazoa > Chordata > Actinopteri > Salmoniformes > Salmonidae > Oncorhynchus > Oncorhynchus gorbuscha. The sequence continues at coordinate 19,469,256 of NC_060180.1, forward strand.
AAAATCCATACTTACAGTACCGAAAGTAATGATGGGCTACTGTTCTTGTAACGATCCCGCTCACTAACTTCACCAACCCCAAGGAGCATGGAGGAGACTCTTGGCCTTCAGACAATATCAAAAACATTGGGGTGTTGAAAACCTGATACAAATCACAGTTTCAAACAATTTGCAGGACAAATTATTTCCCTGTAGGGAGAGGGACTGATGGTAATGTGGTTTTCCTGCACATGAAGACTTGAGGAGTGAGGAATGCTGGTATGGAACGAGTGCTGAGGCCAGTTGGCAGAACATGAGCGTCTCGCAGACAACATCCATCAAAGCAGAGATTTGTCATGTTATCCCCTGATTGAGGGGACTGCTGGTCTCAGCTACGCTCTCTCTCGACTGTGATTGGTGAGGTGATACCTGTGTCTCCCCCTTACTCTACACTGCCTACCACAACACCACTGAGGCTGTTTTGAGGACCTCTGACAGGAGTCTGGAGACAGACAGGCCAACCCACCCAAATGGAGGCTCACTTGTCATACATTTTTCTGCAGCTCCAGCTTAAAAAAGGACACTGGGTTGTATTTCAAGACAAAACCAACAAGTTAGGGAACCTAAAGAGTTCAGCACCTGTGCAGGACTGCTTCAAGACATCTCCCCTCAACAAAATGATCAATGAAGACAACATATGCAGAAACATTGTGTCTGGGGCTGTAAGGATTCAAATACACAGGAGAAAACCATCATTTTGCATACCTTAAGTTTGGAAATAGTAACCTGGTAAAATATATAAGAGTATATTTTTCCATGAATTACTTCCAACTTAGAAACAACATCCAGCAAGTCTGTAAAAACAACTTAAACTACCTACCAAATAATTAGTCATGTGACAATGCCATTTTACTGTTGGCACAGTACGCAGGTAGCTTAGCGGTTAGAGCTTTGGGCCAGTAAATGAAAGGTCGCTGGTTCAAATACATGAGCCAACAAGGTGAAGAAAACTGATGATGTGCAAGGCACTTAACCGTAATTTGCTCCAGAGGCGCCATATTACTACTATAGCTGACCCTGTAAAACAATACATTTCACTGCACCTATCCAGGGTGTATATCACAATAAATACGTAAAAAATATATATTCTCAGCAATTCATAACTCTAACAAACAACATTGAATAGAGGGGACTAGAGAGCCATTAAAGACTGACTCCAGTGATTTTTGAACTGGTTGTACATGTTTGTCACCACATGAGTCACCTATTGACATTTTGGTGTCCTTATCTTACTCTCTGGGAAGCTGTCATTACAGAAACTGAAAGAAGTCCTCCGGCGATTAAAAAAAATCTTCCCAACAAGTCCATAACGTCAGCGAAGATGATTGGAATGGCTGGGAAAGTTGTCGGACCTAAAAAGTCCACGCGTAGACGAATCCTTCAACTCTAACGTTAGTGAAGGATCTGATAGTACTTTCCATTGGGGTGAAACCATCACAGATGCTGAGAACGGAAAGAAAGGTACGATAGCTCACCCTTGCTGTTGTGATGAGTAATATGTTTGCCTTGGTGTAAATGTTTTGCCCTGGTCATCTAAAAACTTGTGGATATTTAGTTTGCCAGCTAGTTTTACAGCTGAATGCAGTCTTTCAGTTGGTTATACCTTGGCTTGCTGTAGTTGCCTTTGCCCGCTAATAAAAGCCAATTATGTAAATCAGGCATGACAATCCAAGTTCTAAAGCAATGGGACTCCCTAAATCGTTCTCAGATTATTACCAATCCCACAAGGCACGACTCCAAACACCCAGAAAAGGCTACTGTCCTCAATGTTATCCTCACAAATAATAGTATTTTCTGTAATGACCTTAGTGATCACTGTTTAACAGCTCGTGTTCATAATGGCTGCTCAGTGAAACGACCGGTCCTGATTTGTCATAGACGCTTGCTAAAAAACTTTAATGAGCGAGCCTTCCTTCACGACATGACCTCTCTAAATTGGTATAGAATCAGCTTGATCCCCTCTGTTGAAGACGCTTGGACCTTCTTTTTTGATATTTTCAGTGATATTCTTAACAAACACGCCCCTATAAAGAAAATTAGAATAAAAAACAGGTTCAGCCCCTGGTTCGACCGTGACTTTGCAGAGTTACTCCACCTCAATAATTGCATTTGGCGAAAGGCTCGGCACACGCATACTCAGGCTGACTGGCTCTCGTTCAGGCAAATGAGAAATAAGTGCACTCAGGCTATCCGGAAGGCCAAAGTTAGTTACTTTAAGGAGCGGTCTCTCTCTGTGGGTCTAACCACAAGAAGTTCTGGAAAACGGTTAAAGCCCTGGAGAATAAACCTTCCTCCTCACAGCTGCCCATGTCCCTTAAAGTTGATGTGGTTGTTACTGACAAGAAACACATGGCTGAGCTTTTTAATCACCACTTCATTAAGTCAGGATTCCTATTTGACTCAGCCATGCCTCCTTGCCAGTCCAACATTTCCTCATCTCCCACCCCTTCTAATGCGACTTGGCCAAATGCTCATCCCTCTTTTTCCTCTGCCCCACTACAAAGTATCTCCCTGCAGGCGGTCACGGAGTCCGAGGTGCTAAAGGAGCTTCTTAAAACTTGACCCCAAAAAACATCTGGTTCAGATGGTTTAGACCCTTTCTTCTTTAAGGTTGCTGCCCCTATAATCGCCAAGCCCATCTCTGACCTTTTTAACCTGTCGGTACGTCTTTTATTTAAAGGGGGAAGATCAAGCTGATCCTAACTGTTAAAGGCCTATTTCTATGTTGCCAAGTTTATCAAAAGTGTTGGGAAAACTTTCAATAATCAACTGACTGGTTTTCTTGATGTCTATAGTATTCTCTCTGGTTTCTGCTCAGGTTATGGATGTATTACTGCAACCTTAAAGCTCCTCAATGATGTCACCATTGCCCTTTATTCTAAGCAATGTTGTGCTGCTATTTTTATTGACTTGGCCAAAGCTTTTGATATGGTAGACCATTCCATTCTTGTGGGCCGGCTAAGGAGTATTGGTGTCTCTGAGGGGTCTTTGGCCTGGTTTGCTAACTACCTCTCTCAGAGAGTGCAGTGTATAAAGAACATCTCCTGTCACCAAGGTTATACCCCAAGGCTCGATCCTAGGCCCCACGCTCTTCTCAATTTACATAAACAACATAGATCAGGCAATAGGAAGCTCTCTCATCCATTTATATGCAGATGATAGTCTTATACTCAGCTGGCCCGCCCTGTTTTTTTTATGTTAAACGCTCTACAACAAAGCTTTCTTGGTGTCCAACAAGCTCTCTGCCCTTAACCTTGTTCTGAACACCTCCAAAACAATGGTCATGTGGTTTAGTAAGAAGAATGCCCCTCTCCCTACAGGTGAGGGTTTAGAGCTTGGGAATACTTGGGAGTATGACTAGATGGTACACTGTCCTTCTCTCAGCACATATCAAAGCTGCAGGCTAAAGTTAAATCTAGACTTGGTTTCTTCTATCGTAATCGCTCCTCTTTCACCCCAGCTGCCAAACTAACCCTGATTCAGATCATACCCATGCTAGATTACGGAAACATAATTTATAGATCGGCAGGTAAGGGTGCTCTCGAGCGACTAGATGTTCTTTATCATTCGGTCATCAGATTTGCCACCAATGCTCCTTATAGGACACATCGCTGTACTCTATTCTCCTCTGTAAACTGGTCATCTCTGTTTACTCATCGAAAGACCCACTGGTTGATGCTTACTCCCCCTTATCTGAGATATCTACTGCAGCCCTCATCCTCCACATACAACACCCATTCTAACAGTCTCATTCTGTTACAGGTCCCCAAAGCACACACATCCCTGGTCTTTTCAGTCTTTTCAGTTTGTTGCAACTAGCGACTGGAACGAGGTGCAACAAACACTCAAACTGGACAGTTAAATCTCAATCTCTTAATTCGAAGACTCAATCAAGGATACTCTTATTGACGGTTGTGGCTGCTTTGCGTGATGTATTGTTGTCTCGTTGCCCTTTGTGCTGATGTCTATACCCAATAATTTTGTGCTGCTGCCATGTTGTGTTGCTACCATGTTGTTGTCATGCTGTGTTGCTACCATGCTGTGTTGTCATGTGTTGCTGCCATGCTATGTTGTTGTCTTAGGTCTCTGTTTATGTAGTGTTGTGTTGTCGCTCTTGTCGTGATGTGTGTTTCGTCCTATATTTTTATTTAATTTTTAATCCCAGACACCTGTCCACGCAGGAGGCCTTTTGCCTTTTGGTAGGCCATCATTATAAATAAGAATTTGTTCTTAACTGACTTGCCTAGTTAAATAAAGGTTAAATAAAATAATTAAAAGATAATGGGTATGCGTTTGCAAAATTCATGCATAATTGCAGACCATCCTTATGTGACAATGCAAAATGACATTGTCTCGCAAATGGACTAGCAAGCTAGGTAGCTAGCTATACACGACCTGCAAGGTTTGTCTGGCATGTACTAAATACAAGACCTATTGTTAAAAGATTATGCTAACTAACCCCATTTACCTGTAGTGTCATGATGCCTGATCACATGTGTAGTAGACCTGCACCTACTACAAAACAATTATAAAAAATCTTTGGCTTCATGTAGTTATTTGCTTTGGTTTCCTTTGCACTTGGCTACTAAGTACACAATCTATGAACTCTGGTCTCCTGCAGTTATTCCGTTCCTGACCTGTGTGCTCCCCCACCTGTAGCCTTGATAAACCCACCGTAGGCACCTTACTCATTGTCAACAGCGTGTCAACAGCCACAGCATTCAGTGGTGGATCCTTTGTCAAATTCAATAAAGCACATATTTACTCACTTACCAGTATTCAACTTGGTGTTTATGCAAATTAGATTTCATTGGTTTCTGATGGCCTGTCTTTTTCCAGTTCCTCTCAGGGCTGCAAGTGAAGACTATATGCACACTACGACCATTTCAGTGAACTGCTTAATCTTACCATCTATTGGTAGTTGAAGACTGACTAGAGGGCCATTCAGCTGGCTTCAAAGCAAGCTTCTATGACACTTGATGGGGACATGAGAGCTGACACACCAGGTAGACACCACATGTACCACACTACTATAAAGTGTGCATTCATAAAGTATTCACACCCCTTGACCCTTTCCACATTTACTTGTGTTACAGCCTAAACTTAAAATGGATTAAATTGAGATGTTTTGTCACTTGCCTACACACAATACCACATAATATCAAAGTGGAATTACGTTTTTTGAATTTTTAACAAATTCATTTAAAAAATGAAAAGCTGAAATGTCTTGAGTGAATAAGTATTCAGGCCGTTTGTTAGGGCAAGCCTCAATACGTTCAGGAGTAAAAATGTGCTTAACAATTCACATAAATTGCATGGACCCACTCTGTGGGCAATAATAGTGTTTAACATATTTTTTCATGACTACCTCATCTCTGTACCGCACACATACAATTATCTGTAAGGTCCCTCAGTCGAGCAGTGAATTTCAAACACAGATTCAACCACAAAGACCAGGGAGGTTTTCTAATGCCTCGCAAAGGGCAGCACATATTGGTAGATTGGTAAAACAAAAAAGAAAAGCAGAAATGTAATATCCCTTTGAGTTATTAATTACACTTTGGATGGTGTATCAATACACCCAGTCACTACAAAGATACAGGCGTCCTTCCTAACTCAGTCGTCGGAGGGGAAGGAAAGTGCTCAGGGATTTCACTGTGATAGGAGAAAACTGAGGATGGATGGATGTACAATATTGTAGTTACTCCAAAATACTAACCTAACTAACAGAGTGAAAATAAGGAAGCCTAGACAGAATATAAATATTCCAAAACATGCATCCTGTTTGCAACAAGGCACTAAAGTAATACTTTAGTATTCACTTTTGTCCTGAATACAAATTGTTATGTGGGGGGCAAATCCAATACAACACATTACCACTCTCCATATTTTCAAGCATAGTTGTGGCTGTGTCATGTAATAGGTATGCTTGTATTCGTTAAGGACTGTGGAGTTTTTCCAGATACAAAATAAATAGAATGGAGCTAAGCACAGGAAAAATCCTAGAGGACAACATGGTTCAGTCTGCTTTCCACCAGACACTGGGAGATGAATTCACCTTTAAGCAAGACAATAACCTACAACACAAGGCCAAATCTACACTGGAGTTGCTAATCAAGAAGACAGTGAATGGCTGAGTTACAGTTTTGACGTAAATCTACTTAAAAATCTATGGCAAAACCTGAAAATGGTTGTTTAGCAATGATCAACAACCAATAGGACAGAGCTTGACGAATTTTGAAAATAATAATTGGCAAATGTTCAGGTGTGCAAAGCTCTCAGAGATTTACCCAGAAATACGCACAGCTGTAATTGCTGCCAAAGGAGCTTCTACAAAGCATTGACTTAGGGGTGTGAATACTTACAATATATACATGAGATATTTCTGTATTTCATTTTCAATCTTTTCAATTGTCAATCTCAACAACAAAAAATGTACTTTGGCATTATGTGGTATGGGTAGATGGGTTAGAAAAAATATTGAATACATTTTTGAATTTAGGCTGTGACACAAAATGGTATCAAATAGGCTGTGACACAAAATGGTATCAAATAGGCTGTGACACAAAAGTGGCATTGAATACTTTCTGAAGGCACTGTATGACAAGGTCTTCATGATTTGCCCTTGTAGAGTAAACTCAGTGAACCATATCACCCCTACAGGTCACTGTGCAAAATATGGAAGCTATACATCAATGGGCTTTACAACTGGAAAAGTACTGGGCCTCTGACTTGTTCATGTGAAATAATCATGTTATTATCTATATTCTAAAGCTGTAGATATACAGCTTCGTAGTAGTTTCATAACCATCTCTCCTCTAGAGCAATGAAGTTGGTAACCGCATACACACGGAGGAGGAAGGACTGTTCAGAAGTCTGAATTTCCTGGAGGGGGAGAATGTGAAAATAGACGCCATTGTCACCGACAGACACCATTCGATCCAGAAATACCTGCAAGAGGAACATTACTATGACACTTGGCATACAACAAAAGGTGTGTACATGAAAGGAATTGTAATTCGTAAGTGAACATCATCAAGTAACAATAGCCTGCTGACAGGTTCATTTCATGTTCAGGGATGATTAGGTCAGGGCATGAAAGAACAAAGAGCATTCATATTCTCTAGACTGAAGCAGAAGCACCCCCAGTGAGGTGGCCCTCCTGTCTATCCCCTTCTGTCCCCCGATGTCGTGGTAACTGCAGCCTGTTGAGTTGCTATTGAGCTTTAAGTGGTACTTCAGTCTTCCCTGCACCTCATTTAACACCTGATTTACTTAACGTCTCAATAGGTGGTCCAAATCATTACATAACGCAAGTGAGGGGGATGGCCCTCCTCTTTTGTTCTCTGTTGCTCCTCTTTGTCCCTCAAGCAAGGGGGAGGGAAGTTGACATAGATTCCCATCAGATTAACTCCTTGAATGCCCTAACTCCTTGAATGCCCTAACTCCTTGAATGCCCTAACTCCTTGAATGCCCTAACTCCTTGAAGTTTGCAGTTGCCCCCTCATTTTTTTTACCCTTTAGTGTATGTACTTTACTGTTTATACTTGGGATATCGCTTTTCAACAGTAAATGTTTTTAAAAATCATTAGAGGACGTCTTTCAGTTAATGACAGCTTCCCAGAGAGTAAGATAAGGACACCACCATGTCAACAGGTGACTCGTGTTGGCAAACAGAGGTACAACCAATCACGGTCAGTCAAGAGAGGTGAACCGTAATCGCTCAAATTGATTAAATCAAATCAAATTTGATGTTATTGCGGGTGTAGCAAAATGCTTGTGTTCCTAGCTCCAACAGTGTGGTGATATGTAACAATACACACACATCTAAAAGTAAAATATTGGTATTAAGAAATATATACATATTAGGATGAGCAATGTCAGAGTCCGGAGTGAGTATGTATGCATGTGTGTATATATATATAAATATGGTGGGATGTATAGACATTATGGACAGTATGTGAATAGAATATGTAGTTTTTACTATATGTATCTGTAGAATACGTAGGATAGAATAGTATACAGTGGGGCAAAAAAGTATTTAGTCAGCCACTAATTGTGCAAGTTCTCCTACTTAAAAAGATGAGAGAGGCCTGTAATTTTCATCATAGGTACACTTCAACTATGACAGACAAAATGAGAAAAAAAATCCAGAAAATCACATTGTGGGATTTTTTATGAATTTATTTGCAAATTATGGTGGAAAATAGGTATTTGGTCACCTACAAACAAGCAAGATTTCTGGCTCTCACAGACCTGTAACTTCTTTAAGAGGCTCCTCTTTTACAGGCCTCTCTTGTCTTTTTAAGTGGGAGAATTTGCACAATTGGTGGCTGACTAAATACTTTTTTGCCCCACTGCATATACAGCAATCGTGGAATAGGATGGTATTGACTAGAATACAGTATATACATATGAAATGAGTAAAACAGTAAGTTAACATTATTGCAGTTACCAGTGTTCCATTATTAAAGTGATCAGATTAGGACGGTTCAACAATGACGGTTCGTCCACCTCTGGTGGAGTCATTTTTGACTGGATTGTTTTTAAGTGATTTTGTTCCAGCCAAAGTGTGTGTCAGAGGGCTGCTGCAGTTTAAAAATACAATGACTGAGAGTCCCCATCCCTCTGGGCTCAGTGCCAGCAGGTAAAAAGTGGGCTACAGTGAAATGGCTCACTGTGAGGTCTGAATTTAACGCCTCATTAAATACCACAATAAAGGGACTGCAACATCGCTCAGCAGCCCCAGACACACAGGGGGAATTATTCATTGTAGCAGTCAAATTCAAAAATGGGGTTTGGAGCATAGATGCAATAGACGGCATAGGCGGAGATCCAAATAGCTTTTCTACTGACTCAAGTTTTTTTCCTTTGGTGAGACTTTGAGGTTGCATGCATTGTGACCTCTAGCCAGCATGGGCCTCACGTCGCTTTGCGTTGAAGTGTGGTGAAAATAGGCAGTAAATCTAATAGAGCCGGCTCTTCTGGCAAGTGTGGAGGTAAAAATAAAAGTACATCTGAATAGATCTATCTATACTCCTCTGTTTGGCCAGCTGCTAGCTTAGGAAATGACTGGCAATTCCCATCTAATATTTAAACCAAACGGGATATGATTGCCCAAGGACTGGTTAGAGGCATATTTCACATAATTTATCTTTCCAAATAGGTCAGTAATATACAGCGGGTCCTTCTACTGAGTGTGTATTTGCCAGAGCTTGCCTGCAGTCACATGGGGCATGTACTCTGAATTCTGATCATGCAGTAAGACCTTATTAAAGATAAGCAGTTTATCGCAGGGATGGAAACGTACTCTGAGAGATAGCAGAGAGATTGTTCAAATGAATCTAGAGGACTATCCGGTGTTAACGATGCACAAAATAATGACTAATTATAATTTATCTCTTTACAAACAGATCAATTCAATGCTAAATGAAAGGAACCTGCCACTGCGTAAGTCATCTGAAATAGCTTTACAATTGTCAATGGCTCCACACAAACTGAGAAAATACCCAGAACGCACTTTATATCAGGAAAAGAGGATATCTGAGGTAGCAATGACTTCTTTAAAATTCTTTGAAATGGGGGAATGCAAATGAAAATGTATTTCGGTCTAGATTCAAATCGACTATAAAATCCCCTAATAATCTCTTACGTCAATCTTGACCACAGAAACCTGGCAGGGCACAAGCAGCTAATCTGCATTTTAAATTGAGGGGAAATTAAATGAGAGGCTATTTTCATGACTGATACATTTCAAAGGCCAGAGAGAAGGCCTGGCCTCTCCAAGAATAATCATTGTTTAAGGAACTCCAGGAGAGATTACCAGGCTTTCAACAATCATGCGCTGGGAAATCTAGGAGGGAACAATCTGTCACACGGGCAGTCTCTTTCCCCTTAAAGTAGGAAGCCATGGCTATGGAGAAGGAAAAAGCATTCCACTACCGCAACCCAATGGCTGCCTATGAGAGGGCGATTTCACATGGAACTGGGAATGCATACCACTGGGACTGGAGGGGGAACCCCATGGTTGTGACTAGATGGAGTACGGCTATGGCCGGAAGTGATTTTTCAGGTTAGGAAAGCATTTTTAGCTAACCCTAACCTAATTTTCCTAACCTAATTTTCCTAATGAAAAAGACACTTCCGGTCGTAGCTGTGTACCACCTAATCAAAACCGAGTCCCACCCATGATGATAAAAAATGAAACCAGGCCAAAGTTCACCCTGCCTAAGATGGTGAACTTTGAGGGTGAATATTTATACTGGGATTCTAATGAGGGCCAGGTCACAGGAAGAGCATGTTTCTGTTGATGTTCCGTCCGGGAGCTCAGTGGAGGGGTTGAAGGTTGAAAGTAAAGGGCAATGCTCTTCCTGTCTGATTGACAGTCCATGTGCTGGGATCTCAGGCCTCACCGGGCCCCAGCCAGGCCACAGTGCGTGGGAACAGAGAGAGGGCCGCAGGGTGAGGTGAGAGACAGGAGGAACAGTCACTCTGCGCACAGCTCATATCATAGCCCATCCACAGGCCCTCTGGCACAGTATAAATAAACAGAATGTGATAGCCTTGTAAATAGCCCCCTCTTTCCTGCATCGCTTCTTAAATAGCCATCCTGTTTTCGTATGTGAAAACGTGTGCATGTCTGTGTATGAGAGTGACAGAGAAAGTATGTTTGATGTGCATGTGTTAGTGCATGTGAGTGAATACTATGTACAGTAAATGTGTATGTGAGTGCGTGTGCGCGTCAGTGGTGAAAACACTTCAACCCCTACCACTCTCATCACTCCCCATTCCTAGAATAGAAGGGGGTATCTCTTTACCTCCTCCCAAACGACGAGAGGTGAGAGGTCAGGGTTGGGCTGGTCTCTCCCTTGCCCAGCTCTGCTGACTCTAAATGCTCGCCGACCCACAGCAAAGCTACCTTCTTAAGAGGCATCCTCTTAGGAGGCTCTGACCAGCCACAAAGGTATGAGTGTGGTCCTCCAACCACGACACTGAAACAGAAGCCCTCTGTTGTAGTAAGAGGGCCCCACAGTAGACTATTCTTAACAGCCACTGCAATTCCACCATCAGCAGCAGCAGAGGTAGAGAGAAAAAGAATGGATAGATGTGTTCTTTGACACTATAGCCTGCTGCTTGGGAGATAGAAACCAGCTGGTCACGTGCTTACATTAGAAGCTCTGGGGTGGAGATGGGTCTGAGAAGAATGGGTGCAGATTTCCAATAACACAGTATAGCAATTTAAAGCGGTCTTCTCTCATGGGCATAGCTAAAGTTTCAGTGACACAGGAGCCTCATCCACTCTTTGTTGCTCTTCTCATCTCTTTGACTTAATCTACGAGGCTGGCTCTATTCTGAACAGGTGGCTGTAGACATCAAAGGGCTTTAAGAGTCAGACCAAACACAGGTAGTACAAGGATGGTTTACAAAACAGGGACAAAAGGAAGAGGATCATCACATGGACTGTGTGAGGTCAATGGGAGGTCAATGCTTTGTTGTGACTGGAGCAGACACAACAAACACTAATAATATGTTTGGGGTTATTTGGGTACAATTTGTAGTAAGGAACAGTCCAATCAGAATCTGGCTTCAGGCTGAGATTTAAAGGATTTCTACCATCAACGACAGCATGCATGAAATGTTGTTACTCTGTCAAATAAATACAATGGTGTCTACTGCAGCTAAGATTTAAATATACCAGCAAGAAAGAGCTGAAAAGTCCGGGTAGACGAAGAGAGGGAAAGGGAGAAGTTATAAACATAAGATCTTATTCCAGTCTCAACAAAATATCTGGCAAGACTGGGTGTGCTGGCAACGGCTGTGTAATTAAATAGAAAAAAAGAAAGATTTCTTTTCACTGTATCCAAGGAATGGTTACAAGAGCCTGGTAGTCTGAAATATCAGAGTGAAGATCTTGCTTATTTCTATATAAACAGATCATTGACAGGGGGTGAACCTGTGCAGTCTCGGCCTTCAGCACTCAAATTCTCTGGCCACACTCACACACTCCACCACCGGCCCCTGCTACCATTCCAAGTCCTCCCCATGAGAACCGGCACACTCCGCTCTACCGTAATGAACCCAGTGAACTTCAACAGAGCGCGCTCATAGTCTCATAGTCAGATGAGAGAGAGAGAGAGCAAAAAAAGAAAGAGAGGGGCGAAGGAGAGAGAGAGAGAGAGAGAGAGAGAGACAGAGGATACTCACATATGTCCGTGCTCTGTTGCGGTTAGTTGATTCTCTGATTGACTCAATAACAAGACCCAGCACCTTGCACACTTGGAATGTGGAGCTCATCCCGTTTGATTCATTTGGTTCCAGTGGGATCCTACTCAACTGCTGCTTGGATACAGTTTCCATTTTTCCATTCTTACAATGAAAAACCAGAGAGAGGAGAAATAGCCAACTTCCTGGGTGTAACTAGGAACATACTGGCACCACAAGGAAATTCCTGCGTTACACATACATTTTAAAAAGGACCTGGAAACATCAACACACTCACAGCAAGTCTGCGGCCCACACTGCAAGGGAGAGAGAGGAAGAGAGGGAGGAGGAAGAGTGTGCCATCTGTCCAAACCTCTCCCTCTGAGTCAGTCACTCTCCCTACAGGTGCTGAGGTCATTCATTCCTCATCCACCCAGTCCTCACCCCAACCCCACCAACAGATCAATACAAGCGTTGCCTCTGAGTAACAGGGGGGGAATTTGTGTAAGGCTTAGTGTATGACCAGTAGGAAATGATTAATAAAGGCAGATATGATTACACGACTTGACTCATGTTTGAAATGGGGAATGTTACTTAAACCTGATGTGGGCGGATGACACATGGCTCTGCCGGGGTTTTCTCTGAGAAAGGGGGGGGGGGCAGAAGGAGAAAAAGACACACAGTGAGAAAGTCATTACTTGACCCACAATATCGGGTCATTCTCACACAAACTATCCAGCACTTGACATGCTTTCCGAGGCCTGTCAAAGGGTCAGGTGACTGAGAACCACAGGGGCAGGAGTTCAAATAGAGCACAGCCTGGCCTACTCCATGGACACACCATACAGTACCACTGAATAACAGGGTTCACCATAGAGGTCCCATTAGAGTAGCAGAGATATACATGTAGAGCCTAATTGCCATCACAGTTTACAGTATGAATATCAGCGAATATCCTTAAACTTTCCTGCTCTACTGTAATGTGGGCATGAATGAGATACAGGCAGACGGGTGTCATGTTTACTTATTAAAAGCAGCGGCTTTAGGAATTAAGGAGGCTATAGAGCCACCTGTGCTGCCTACCTTTGCTTCACTCTTCTCGTTTTGTCTTATTACTTCCCCTGAGTGAATGAAGTAACACCACGCAACACCACACACACACACACACACACACACACACACACACACACACACACACACACACACACACACACACACACACACACACACACACACACACACACACACACACACACACACACACACACACACACACACACACACAACTTTCTGAGCTCTAAATCTCGTCTTCCACCCTGTAAACCATCAACTCCAGTACTACCAGGGCCCAGTCCAGACCTCTTCAACCCCACTTAGATAAATGATGGGGCGAGACGCTTCACAGCACAGCAGGTTCTTATACTTAGCCTAAATGACTGAACCAATAACCGCATGATAAAACACAACCTAAGTGCCATTGATATCTCTTGCAATCCGCCAACCAATGAAGACACACCAGACACAAACAAAACAGTGGTACAAAGATCCGCTACTAGCCATAATAGCATCGGGGTTAAATAAACTAGAGTGATGCTAACCGGTTAATCCATTAAGTTACATCACTGTGGGGATCTGACCAATGAAATCCCATCAGTAAAGGAACCCCATTCCACTGACCTGACGACCCTCTCTTTGATGGGATCAGAAGGCATGTGTCATTTGTAGACAGGGTCAGAGGCTTCACTGAATCCAGCCATTGGTCCAGTCGTCCATTTATCACACAGGACACTCTCTCTCGTTTTGAATAAAAATAAAGAGTATTATCTGAAATCTCTTGAAACTGCACCGAAATTTGACACATTTAGTAGAAATACATTTTTTTAATAGTATAAAATTAAGTCTTTATTACTCTTTCCCTACATAGCTAACTGATCTGATTATGAATGATTGACCTTGAGATAATTTTTTTCTTCGACATATCAGATGACATGTTCCTTCTCTCTAATGAGTGATGGGGGAATAGCTCTCTGAGAGAAATAAGCCCCAGTGGAAATTGAGAGCAGCTTTTGAGCACACAGATCTGGGAGCAATTACACCGCCTGAGAAACGCATAAAACCTCAGACGTTTTACAGCGAACTCACGTAGAACACAGCACATAAAATGGATTCATTAACATTTTAAATATCATTCATCAATATCAGAACTAAAGAACCCGTGCCAACATTTCTTGGACCCGATGTGAGGAAATTTTGGACATTTCTATCAACACATTGCCCCACATTCGAGTGAAAACAGAGATTTACTCAAAGTCTGCATTCACTCTGATTACTCTTGACACGACGAGGGCCTTGCGCCACGTCCAATGTGATTGCACATTTTCCAACAGTCTACTGTAGTGACAGGCAAAACAAACCAACAGCAGCAGGAGCTAGCACCGTTTCAAATACAGTATATTAAAATGCTCTAAGTGATTAAACCCATCACACTAATGGATGGTGATAACAAAACTATATTTAGTTGATAAACAACAATAACTCAATCAAACCAGTAGGAGGAAGTCCAGTCTTAAGAGGGCTGTTAAAACTCTCACAGAGAAAAAGTTGTTTTCACATGATCCTAATTGCTATGGAGAACGGGCTGAGGCCCTCGCTGTCCTCTCTGACACCGTGTGGGGCACCAGCAGAGTGCCTGTATGATTATTTACAGATGAGCCCTCCGACCAACTCAAGCTTTGTTTGACAGTATGCACCACTTCGACTCCACTACTAATAAACTGTGAGGAGCGTGAAACAAAAACAGATTGGAAGAGAGTGATGTCTTAACCAAACCATTCTCATATATACAATAAATGGACACCAGTGGGGGTTGTCAACCACATGCTGCAGCTGAAGAGAGAATACTCACTGCTGGGGTCGGACAAGGTGGGGGGACTTCTTGACGGTCAGGGTCATCTGAGCCATGTTGCTGACAGGGACTGGGGCATAACCCTGCTGGGGGATGGGCACCTGCTGGGGAATGGGCCTCTGGGGCACTATGCTACGGCCATTGGTGTGTCCATTGGTGTGGCCGTTCCCTGGCTGCGCTGGGATGGAGGAGGTGGGCATGGTCTTCTGTTCACATGCCTTGCCATGGAAGCCCGGCTTGCAGACACAGAGCTGGGGCCTCAGACACATTCCTCCATTCTGGCACTGGGGCAGGCATTTGGCTGCAGCACAAAACACAGGGGGAAAAGAGAAAGACAGAGTAAGACGGCAATGTGTACATTTTCACACGGGCGCACACTCCAGAAGCAGACATATCCCATGTTAAAAGCCACCTCTATGACGTTGCCTCAGGGAGCACTTTGGTAGCTACACTGAGTATAAAAAACATTAGGAACACCTTCATAATATTGACTTTCAACTTCTTTTGCCCTCAGAATAGTCTCAATCCGTCAGGGCATGGACCATACACAGTGTCCAAAGTGTTCCACAGGGATGCTGGCCCATGTTGACTCCAATGCTTCCCACAGTTGTGTCAAGTTGGCTGGATATCTTTTGGGTGGTGGACCATTCTTGATACACACAGGAAACTGTTGAGTGTGAAAAACTCAGCAGCGTTGCAGTTCTTTACACACTCAAACCGGTGTGCCTGGTACCTACTACCATACCCCACTCAAAGGCACTTAAATCCTTGTTTTTTTCCCCCCCTGGTTAACAAATACAGTACTGAACATTCATAATAAGCTTTCTGTCCTGCATAAAAAAGGGACAGGAATTTAAAAAAAGACAGAATCTGAATGCCTAACAATCATAGTCAGAGAAAAGTGTTCCCATGCTTTTCTCTCTGTCATTATTAGCAGCCAATGTAAATACCAACACCATGGTTCCCCACACAGTGAATATATCCCTACCCATCCAAAAGCTGAGAGTTTGGTGGTGCATTACTCAAGCAGAGGCCCTGCAATCAATGACTGGAGTCCCTGGTGCATTGACATCATGTGCGGTGGGTTGGGGCATCAGAGAGAGGGAGTGTGTGTGTGTGTGTGTGTGTGTGTGTGTGTGTGTGTGTGTGTGTGTGTGTGTGTGTGTGTGTGTGTGTGTGTGTGTGTGTGTGTGTGTGTGTGTGTGTGTGTGTGTGTGTGTGTGTGTGTGTGTGTGTGTGTGTGTGTGTGTGTGTGTGTGTGTGTTTGGGGTTTTCTTTGAATTAGATACAGGATACTTGCAGGTCACCTGTAATTACATTGGGCTCTTTTCTCTAAAAGACACAGGACTGGGGCGGACATTTTTCAATTACAAAGCATTTTTCAACCACACACACACTTGCTTTCAGCTGAGCCAAAATTCCAGTGGGCTACACGTGTGTGAAGTGTGAGAGGAAAAGGCTAAGTGACGGGTCTCTCTCTCCCCGGCCCCACAGGGTCCCTGAGGAGGTGTTCCTCCACTACACTCCTCATTAGCTTCTTTTGATTTGTGAAAGTGATCAATGAGAGGCTTGAAAAAAAATCCCTCTCTCTAGATGGGCATCTACAACTGGTTCACCACTGGCTCAACGCTTTCTCCCCCCACTGAGCTATTCAGACACACGAGACCTAATGAATGCATGCTGTGCAACAAGCATCAGGGGGCGATTACATCACAGACTACATCACTCCTGCTGAGTTATGTTTTGGTTTCTACATAGCCCACACTATAATTTTCCATTCTGGGGCGCCTTTTTTTGCTTTAATTTCCGAGTAAGGTCAATTTTTTTCTTTTTTCGCCGATGTACCTTTGCGGGAACTGAGTAAGGCCGGACCTGAGTAAGGCCGGACCTGGGCCGGACCTGCCTGAGTAAGGACGGACCTGAGTAAGGCCGGACCTGAGTAAGGCCGGACCTGAGTAAGGCCGGACCTGAGTAAGGACGGACCTGAGTAAGGCCGGACCTGAGTAAGGACGGACCTGAGTAAGGCCGGACCTGAGTAAGGACGGACCTGAGTAAGGACGGACCTGAGTAAGGACGGACCTGAGTAACACTGCCATCTGTTTGTGAATAGTTCCTCTCAGGCAGAGGTAGGGCTACACAGAACACTGTTCTGTGACAAGGGCACGGTATAAGTGATGCCGATTTAAGTGTTAGCTGGGGAGGGAAAATAAATCATTCAAACTGACATTACACTTTGATGAAACTACAACTCGGCTGACTCATAGGGAGCGTTGCTGGAGTCTGCAAAGGTCTGTCACGGAATACAAAAATGTATGTGTTTGGGGGGGCGGGGAGTGGGGGGGGATACTCCCTCTCTCAGGAAATAATGTTCTAGTGCAGGTGTTAGGGGATGTACCATTAGTTGAATAACCAGCCATCCTACAGCCTGTCCACACCAATCCCAAAAGCCTCACTGATTCCCAAGGCAGGGGACGACACAAGGTTTTTATTACCTGATTCTTTCCTCCCACACACAGTTAAATGGGTCTGAAATAGTGTTGCAGTTGTGTGAATACTGTGTTTGACAAGAAAGAAAATGTTACTTTTTGCCTGATGTCTTTTTTCTCACTCATGCTTCTACTCAATATAAACTGTGTCTGTCTGCCCACCTCCTGTACAATATGTAGGACAGAGACAGAGCCCCTACATTGCTGACTCAAGCAGTCTGGGCCTCAATGGCCATTTCTATCAATTAGAGCTAATCATTGTGTTTATCGCTGGAGTTAACACAAGACCACATTTAATTCTGTTGCTGTCCATTGAATAAGCAGCAGCATTGTAAACTTCCAGCCAAGTGTCAGACATTGAAGAGCCAAGTCGATTAAGACATTCCTGTTGCCATGGTACTGTGCCCATACTTGGTCCTCACCCCACCTAACTGCTGCTCCAGATCCAGGGCGTCTGGATAGGCACTGTACAATGACAGCAGCCACAGACGTTCCCCTCAATCAGCAGATTCATCATAAATCACCAGGTGCTGGGTGGAGATGAACACCGCTCTATTTCCTCCATCTCTCTCGTCACACATTTCCATTGTCTAAGAATGGACTGATTTCCCTGATTTCTTATGCTCTTCTTCCCCCTTCCCCCTCTTTTTCATTCCCTCCCTTTAGCTCTCTGGCTTGGCAAAAGAAACGTCCGAGACGTGCTCGCCTGGTGTTGGCAGGCGGCTGCGATCGCAGAGAAATGCATGGTATGTATGCGTAGAGAGGAGACCCAGAGACTAAACACATACCTGACGGCCCTGAGTAACCGAAGAAATCCACAAAGGAAACGTCAAGTAATCAGGAAAATAAAGCCTGGCTATGAGGTCTGCAAAGGGCAGTCCTGGTAACGCAACAGAGACCAAGACACAAAGTGGCAGTATTCAGATGGAGAGTATATTCCATCAAGTTGTTCTGAGAACATTAAATATCAGAGCGTTTTAAATATTAATTTGACAGTAAAGTCTTTAGCTTTTCCTTGTTCATTTTCAAAAGAGTTTCTCTGCCTCTTCCAACTGGCTATAGTTTTATTTCTCATATAGATTGGACTAGCCCTGTGAGCGCTACAGCATCTTTAAATGACCCTCAACTAAGGATGAGGAGCAAGAGCACAAAAACACTTTTGTTAGTCCATCCCATCCACATCACTACAGTATCTGGCTGCATCATGTGCTTTCAACATCCTGCGCTGTCTTTTAGGGACACGCAAAGCAAAGCACGAAAGAACTTAAAGTCCCAGTGCAGTAAAAATGTTTATTTTTTTATTTTTTACATCATATTGTACAACAGCGGATTAAATTAACACAGTAAAAGTGTGAATTTTTAAGTTTTATTTCCTGAGAGTTAATGGTTGAAAATACAATCTGCACAGGAACTTCTAATCAACAGGTTGCATGGAGTTTTGGATTTAGATGGTGACATCACCATGCAGTAAATTGGTTAATAGACCAATAACAAAAAGTGTTCCAAACCTCTCTGCCAATAACAGTTAGTTTTCAGTTTCCCCCTCCACACAGACCACTCCCAGACAGTCCTAGCAAAATTATTGCTTGAGGAAAAAAACATGTTGATAAAAAGCTACTTTTGCCCATTTTTATGGAAATCTGTTAGTAAGGTACTCAATTTATATAAAAACGGCTGCATTGGGCATTTAAATATATAAAATGGTTGAACCTGTCACATTCTCTTAACTTTGGGTGAGTTTCAAGTAGCCTCTTCTTGAGCGATCCTTTGTGAAAAATGAAGACTGCTCCTCAGCTGTGCCGTGCAGCTACGCAGAAGTGAAATATGTTCATGTTCTGTTTTGTCTGGCCCGGTCTGCTTACTTTTGGGTTGCACTCAGTTAAGGGAGAAATGGACTGGGCAGCTTTAAAAAGCGTTGGATTACCATGCGGCTCCACATTGTACAAAGCCCCGCCAAACCCCAGTGGAAGCGGAGGGATTGAGCCTGATGGAGATGCTGCTGCCTGAACCTCAAAGGGATCTGGGAGACCATCTAACGCGGGTCTCTCTCAGACAAAAACAAGTCTAACAATCTTTATCTTTCATTTCTACTCCTGTCTTTTTATTCTCTTAAATTGAATTTTCTGTAATATGGTTATGGACAGCTGTAATATTAAAGAGGAACACTGCAGTTCTGCAGATAGTGACGGTAGAATAGGTACAGGAAATGACTACTCCCGGGTGTTAATACACAGCTCAGAGTTGGTAAGAGCTGGCAACGCCAAGGTCGTGTATTGAATACCCACAGGGATCACATATGAATGCACTCACTGTACAGTCAGTCACTTTGTATCAAAGTGAATGTTAAGTGGCATTTGTTATTATATCTATTAATACTACAAGCTATTTTCTGTTGCGGATAGTCTTGAATCTAGCAGAAAAAAAACAGAGTGCAATTCCGCTCTGCAATTCAATAATCACATGTCGTTAGACTACCGTCTTTGCGCCAGGAATAGACTGAGTAAATCCTTGGGATGTCTGCTCATCATCTCTATTAGATTACAGTCCATTAAGAGGACAGAGAGGTGTTTGTAACATCTGCATCACATGGTTAAAACGTTCTGGATGCCATTAAGACAAACAAATAAATAAACAAACAATCTAATCTAAGGTGCAAAACATGTATAACATATTATCAACATTATGATTATCAACAGCATGATGTCATGTCATAAAGAATGGCAATAACAGCTTCCTGATTAAACATGCTTGGTCCATTTGCTATGTATTAAATAGGCCAGGTTCTCTGTCAGCTCTCTGTGTCACTGTTTAAGGAACGTTTTAAAATGAGCTACACTCACTCTTCAATGCACATACATTCTTGAGTATGTATTGTGGGTGGCTTGGCATGAAAAATATCATGGATTAATATCCTAGCGGTAATGTATGGTAAGATTTTCACAGCTTCTACTAGCAACCCGCAAAATGAAAAGCTGGGCTTGCCTTGGTGGGAGGTTGCTGGCGTGACTGACAACCTGAAAGAGCACTTTATGCAGCATGCCAGCAGGCCACGTGTAAGGCGTTGCCAGAACAAACAAAATGAATATCTATTAAGGAACCCTTTTGTTAGCATTTTCGATGAGGGTAGTGGGGGCTGGGGTGTCCTGGAAATCAAACCCCATGAAACATTTAGGGGGTGGATTTACAACCTAGTCTACCTTCAGTGACAAGGTAGGTAGAGAAAAGAAAAGAGCTGATCCCGAAAAACTAATTGAGCAAAAGCTATAGAGAGCGATCCATAACAGATATGACTGACTATAGCCCAGGAGTGAGTTATTATAATATTTTTCCATGTAGGAAAAAACAAGCACAATGAAAATAAGGAAGAAAAGCCAAGCATATGCATTGGTCGGTTACACTAATTCATCAATCATAGTTGCATTATTCATCATATTTATTAGGGTTGTCTAAAGCAATTCATTGCTATAGATGAATGGAACTTCTCCTCACAGTGCTTCCCTGGTGTTATAGTACCTGTAAATATTAATATCACGGCCAGTGAAAACTCATGAACTGAGAGGTGAACACCAGATGACCTGGGGATAAGCTGTGAAAATAAGAACATAAAGCCATTTTCCCAGAAAGAGCAACTGCACAGTAAAATACATCTAGTGGCACAAAGATCTTCATAGATTTGTAAAAAAAACAGTCGTTGAAACTCCCTGTAACATTTCATCTCACTCCATCCTTTCCCCCCCAGATTCCAGCATCTAGCTACAGTAGGGCATACTGGACTCTGATCCTGACATCAAAAGGACCAATTAAAGCCCTGGGTACTGTAGGAATGTCCACTATTGGTTCTCTTCCAGAGACCATGCACAGCGTTTCCCGTTCCCATGTAAACAGTAGCATTCCCCCACGGTGGATTGCATGCCTGCACCCACTCCCCCACCCAACCTCTGCTGCCTCAGACCATGCCAAGGAGACCATGCCAGTCTACTAAGTGGAGCGCAGTCTTAAGTGGGAGCAGACCAGAGTAGTGCAGGCACGCTGGGCCTATAAAACATATGAATCAGGGGTCCTAGACTAAAACGTAAGCCCTGGTTTCCCCAGGAGGTCCACCAGACTCGGCTCAGAGAGACCGTCTGTCTCTTATATAACCAGCTGGCAAAGCCTCACGGTGGAATAGGAAAGAGATCCAGATGATGGGGCCGAGCCAAGAGGTATAAAACACTCCAAACCTGTTTCTCTTTCGGGCCGACCCTGTGCGCCTACTCCTATGCAATAACAGTGTTCTCATGACTCTGCAACACGGGCCCTAACACACTGACAGTCCTGTCATTGTTCCCAGTTGGGCAGAGTCACTGTCAGCAATGCCAGTTATTTATAGAGAGTAGCATAGAAAGGTGCTGTTCTCCAATCTGTCACTGCTAATCATCTAAAGGCACCTTCAAAACATATATACATGTATGTATGTATGTATGTGTGTGTGTGTATGTGTGTGTGTGTGTGTGTGTGTGTGTGTGTGTGTGTGTGTGTGTGTGTGTGTGTGTGTGTGTGTGTGTGTGTGTGTGTGTGTGTGTGTGTGTGTGTGTGTGTGTGCATGTATGTATGTATGTGTGTATGTGTGTATGTATGTATGTATGTGTGTATGTGTGTATGTGTGTATGTGTGTGCATGTATGTATGTATGTGTGTATGTGTGTGCATGTATGTATGTATGTGTGTATGTGTGTATGTGTGTGCATGTGTGTATGTGTGTATGTGTGTGTGTGTGTGTGTGTGTGTGTGTGTGTGTGTGTGTGTGTGTGTGTGTGTGTGTGTGTGTGTGTGTGTGTGTGTGTGTGTGTGTGTGTGTGTGTGTGTGTGTGTGTGTGTGTGTGTGTGTGTGTGTATGCATGCTTGGGTGAGTTTCCAAGTAGCGTAGGTGACGTAGGTATACTGGATGGATTATATATATATATATTCAGTATGATGCTGGTATTCTGGCACAGATCTGCCTGCTGAACAACGGGAGTAAAGACGATTGTGTACATTTTCCAAAGGAATAAGTTATGAGGTGCCATGTACAATATATAGTGAATCCAAGACTGTCATCAAGAATTTGGAAGAACATTTTGAACCTCTGCACCTTTTTGGCCCGCCTGCGGCAGCGGCTCGGCTGTGATAGTGGATACTCACGCTTGGTGCACCGCTGTGATCCAGAGGCCTTACTCCATCCGTGACAGCACTGCCCTCCACAGACATTCACCCTGCAACAACACCCAGAGACAGAGATTGAGCATTGTCACACATACAAGACAAACTCATTTTTGCCTAAAACTCACTTGCTGGTGGGCCTAGTGACCCACTTGTGCCGCCCAGCCTGAGATGAACCAGTAAAACTGGGCCAGATCTGTTTTTTGGGGGTTTCCTTTTATTGGAGGTGAAGCTGGGAGTCCCTAGCCTGGTGCTGAGACTGTGGGAATTTCCCACTAATCATACATCTGAGAGTGCTGCGACTTGGGGCCCTGCAAATTCTGGTCTTGCTCCTGAATACAACAGGATCTGTGCCATTTCGCTTGACTACTTAGTTTCCTTTGAGCATACTTTATTATTTTAGAACAGTGCTTTAAATGAGCTGTTTTTCTTTCTCTCTTTTGAGTGGATGTTAATACATTTCCTTATTTCGTATCAACTTGAAAGTGGTAAAAGAAAAAGGTCAGAAGTGATACATTGAACTTGAAATGAATTACTTTAAATGTCTCAAACAAGTAGCCTACAGTATTGCACGTGTTTTGATATGTCAGAAATATCAAAAGGCTACCAGAAACAAATGCACTGTATCATTTAAGATGGTCTTGCAGACTATTCATTTAACAACCATCATACTGTATGTTCATGTTAATTATTATAGTGAATACTTTGGCCAGACTAAAAGCGAGTTCCTTTACCAGGTGCATGACTACAGTACAGTAAGTAGTACGTTGACCCAACATAGGCAATACATTTGCATACCAAGACCACCTTGATATCCAAGAGGATAAGTAGCCTATAGACAGACAGATGAACCCTTCTGCAACAGGAACTATTTTCAGACACCCACTGGTTAACTTACCCTGAAATTTTCATTTGGTGACTTTGGTGAACGTTGTGGCTGGTCTGCCGAATGACTTGCTGGTGCTGAGTAAACTGTGTATCCTGGCGAAGCGGGATCGGGTTCGCTTGGTTGCCCATCCTACGGGTTCGGACCTGGTTACCGTAACTGGCCGTGAGCTCCACATTGTAGGCATGGGGCTGTCCTGTGGCACTGGAGCGCGAAGAGATGGAACTCACATGTACCCTGTCCGTCCCGCTCGTTCCTGGCTGCAACACGTAGTATCTCCTAAAGCCACTCTGATCCGTGGACACAAATGCTGGTGACATGAATAAACCTATAGAAAACAAGAGGTCCCATCTGATCCAAGCCATATCCAGTCAGTAAACGCGTAAAGACAGAATACTTTCTGAAAACTTTATCACAAATTCCTTGATGGTCGGATGTTTCTTCTGCGCAGTCTGAATCTGGAAAATAAAAACTCCCGACTTTAACGCAAGTAAAACAGTTCTATATCCCTGAACATATTCGTCTATACTTCGCCTTGCAGCCCGAATTTAAAAACGATAACTAAAAACGTAATTAGTTATCTTTAAACTTTAAAAAGTGAAAAATAAAATAGTAAATAATAAATGTAAAAACGTGATTATGGATCTAAAAACAGAATATAACACTCCCTTTATCCCTGTTCAGGGTAGGGGGAGCTGGACAGCAGATGTTACGGCTGCTATGGCTATGTCTGTGCAATATTTTACCCTGCAGATGAGATTGAAAACTCTTTAAAAAGTTTCACTGTGTAAAGGAGTTAGTGTCAGAACTGAACAGCCAATCTCCAGCAGACATGACGTCAGGAGTGGGACGCTTATTGGAACAAACTTGTGGGGCTGAACCCTAAAAAAAAAGAAGTTTGGAGTGCGTAGGGCTCCTAGCATAGACTGTAAAAGATTCCTAGTCCCCAAAGATCTAAAGGAAATCCATTCCTCAAGACGCATGTACTTTCTACTTGCTGTCGGCAAGAGCGCGCGCCCCCCAAAGTGACAGCAGGCATAACCCAGGTTGTACAGCAAGTTAATGAGTTATGAGAGTATAGCAACATGCTTACAATAATGGCCATTTATAAAATAACACCCAATAAGCCAAATGTAATGTGTACAACTACTTCATGTAACAGTTCATAATTCATATTTATAAATAACATACATATGTATGTAGGCGATATGCTGTTATAGTCCTCCATCTTATTGTTACTTCTGCCCCATAAAGTCCTGCATAAATCATAAAGGAACTACCATGCGTCATAAACTATAAACTACCAAAGATTTATAAAGCCATGTGTGCACCATTATTCATCCAACGACCCTCATGAGTTACTTGTCAACAGTTGTGCTGGGGCCATTCCTGGTGGCTTCTAATTCTCCCACGGTTATCCCTCGTCGCTGTCCTCTTACACAGCAGGGTTACCAGCAAACCCGGTGTAAATTCTTCAACATTTCTTTCATTGAGGATTGCAGGGGATATTCCAGTACTGGAGTGAATTCATTGAAGACATGCACTATGGAGCAGACACAGTGGTTTTTAGGGCCTACACCCAGATGAAAATGAGCCCCATTGAGTCATTGTGTGCGCTTCGGAAAAACATGCACAGTACCGTGAAGTCTTATGACGTTGGTTCTCTTGAGTGAGGGATATCTATCTAATGGTCTTAAAAACTCTGTCCCCCATTGAGGTTTGAAGTGGGTGAACACCACAGGAGGCTGCTGTGGGGAGGACGGCTCATAATAATGGCCGTAATGGAGCAAATGGAATGGCATCAAACATCAAATGCCATTCAACTTATTCCGCTGCATCCATTACCACGAGTCTGTCCTCCTCAATTAAGGTGCCACCAACCTCTTCTGGGGGATACTGGATACAGTGGTGTCATACATAGATGAAAAAAAGAAAGCCCCCCAGAATGAGGGAGCGGAAAGGAGCGGGATTTGGCTATTTTCAGCCACACCCGTTGCTGACAGGTGCATAACATTGAGCAACCAGCCATACAAACTCCGTTTTGGGTTTCCATGGCCGAGCAGCCGCACCAAAGCCTAAAATCACCATGTGCAATGCCAAGCTTTGGCTGGAGTGGTGTAAAGCTTGGCGCCATTGGACTCTTGAGCAGTGGAAACTCGTTCTCTGGAGTGCTGAATCACGCTTCACCGTCTGGAGGTCTGACGGACTAATCTGGGTTTGGCGAATACCACGAGAACGCTACCTACCCAATTGCATAGTGCCAACTTTAATGCTTGGTGGACGACGAGGAATAATGGTCTGTGGCTGTTTTTCATGGTTAGGGCTAGGCCCCATAGCTCCAGTGAAATGAAATAACGCTACAGCAAACAATGACATTCTAGACAATTCTGTGCTTCCAACTTTGTGGCAAAAGTTTGGAGAATGTCCCTGTGCACAAAGCGAGGTCCAAACAGAAGTCGTTTGTCGAGATCGGTGTAGAACTTGAGCCCTGACCTCAATCCCATCAAACACCTTCAGGATGATTGGAACGCAGACTATGAGCCAGGTCTAATCGCCCAAAATCAGCCTCATTAATTCTCATGGATGAACAGAAGCAATTTCCCGCAACAATGTTCCAACATCTAGTGGAAAGCCTACCCAGAAGAGTAGAGGCTGTTATAGCAGCAGAAGCACCAACTCCATAATAATGCCCATGACTTTGGAATGAGATGTTTGAAGAGCAGGTGTCCACATACTTTTGGTCATGTAGTGTAGCTGGGCAGAAATGCAATCCTCCAGTCACTGATTAAATCTGGTTAAGTCTCATGTGCCATAACTGTACATGTGCCCAGCAAACACAGCCAGAGTCTGAAATGAAGTCTCAAGATGTTCTGGAAAACATTTAAGTCATAGCAAGTCTGTGGGAAGGGATCAACATAGACATACACAAGCTGTAAGAAAAATCTTTCAGTCAGTGAGCTTTCAGGTCACAATGTTTCTATACAGAATGTTACTCTTCTGATAAAGGTTCGGATAAATCTTATTTTGTAATAGAGTCCTTGCTCATGGACGTCCTGACCAAAAACTACCCATCCTGATGATTGACTCCTTATTCATTCACACCACAATGAATATCATGAAACGTGATGCCATTTTGGTGTTGCTCGTAGGCAATGACCTTACCATTGTATTTCAGCTGCAGTTGGTACTTTATGAGGATGTTGTCAAGTTGTCACTAAGAAACACCAGGAATGTTGAGAAGAAACAGGTTGAACAAGCATCCTCTGTTTCCCTGCTTCAAAGGGAGGCCTCTCCAAATGTATGACGTCATGGCAGCAAATCAGTGTTATGTTTGACAATTTGGAAGAGTTATATTACAACTAGCAGGCAGATATAACTATATTCTCCCTGTGTCTGCTGGATATATGATAGTAAATAATGACAACTCTAGTAATGACCATTATTTCACATAAGTATTAAATGACTGACATTTTTGGACAAAAATCTGGTCATGATCGAGTGGTTTGGAATGCAAACAAATTGTGTAATCAAGACCTGTTGAATATATGGAATGTATTGATACATTATTCTTATGGGTGATGCACACTTCCTTCCCAATCCATAAATGGTCACCAGATTGAAAAAAGAATGTGCCATTTTTATAACATATGACCTTTATTTTGACGGAGTCGATAACATCAAATCAAATTTCATGAAAGAGAACTACAGCTATGACATACAGAGTATACAAAACATTAAGTACATCTGCTCTTCCCATGACATAGCCTGACCAGGTGAAATCTATGATCCCTTATTGATGTCACTTGATAAATCCATTTCAAAATCAGTGTAGATGAAGGGGAGGATACAGGTTAAAGGAATTTTAAGCCTTGAAACAATTGAGACATGGATTGTGTATTTGTGCCATTCAGAAGGTAAATGGGTAAGACATGTAAGTGCATTGGAACGATGTATGGTAGTAGGTGCCAGGCGCACTGGTTTGTATCAAGAAGTCTAACGCTGCTAGGTTTTTCACGCTAAAAAATGTCCTGTGTGTATCAAGAATGGGCCACCACCTAAAGGACATCAGTGAGTCAACATGGGCCAGCATCCATGTGGAATGCTTTCAACACCTTGTAGAGTCCATGCTCTGACGAATTGAGGTTGTTCTGAGGGCAAAATGTGGAAGTACAACTCAATATTAGGAAGGTGTTCCTCATATTTGGTATACTCAGTCGATAACACTTGTCCATATCTACTTGTATAAAAGTAATTTTCTCCCTAAGTCACTTACACTGTAGGCCTTTCCTCCAATGCAAGGCAGAGACACAGGCCATGACAAAGAGGCACAGGCAAAGAAAAACATTTCTACGATAGCAATAAAACAACAAGTATGATCAAACAAAGGCAATGTCAAGGTCATTTTGATTTGGGAGAGAAAATCCATGAGGAGAAGATGGTAGGATCTGTCTGTAGCCCCGGGGCCCGAGGCATGATGATGATAAGATAGCTGTACTGTGCGGGGGCTGCCTCCATGGTGTCTGTCCTGTGTGAGTGAGGCGATACTTTCATGGCCGAGTGCTTCCCTGGTGATGAACGTCCACACTTTCCTGTCCTGCTTCACATTCGTACATTTCTCATCTGCAGAGCTCTCACTGCGCCTGCGGGATTCCAGCTTTGAGGGGGGGGTTATGACTAATACATTCTAACAAGGCAAGGGTGGTTCTATGATCATAAGGCTTCATCTTTGTACAATTTATGGATGCATACACTTCCTGATTTCTATAGTTTCTGCAGAGAAGGTGTCTTTTTGATGACCTGCAGGGTTGAGCTAGCGTTCCTTAACTATAATTTATACCACAAACAGCACATATAAAATTACACTTAGTACATACAAGTGTATCACAGTCCTTTACAGTTAGTTGCATCTCTTCTTCCCTGTAAAAGCATGTAAAGTACTCTTGGTAAGGACCAGGGTGAGGGGTGCAGGTCTCCTCACAGTGTCCCTAGTAGCCATGTCTGCTCTGGGATAAGTTTACTGTAGGAGGTCCTTAGAGGTGTGTCTATAGTGAGACATTCATGCTGATTCGCTGCGCAGCTGGCCACTCTGGTCCTGCAGCTGCGTGATAAGCTGTTCCAGCTCTTTGACTTCATCAATCAGGTCGCCATGGATCTCCCCAGAAGCAACATCTGTGTGCAGTTGCTGAGGAAAATCCGTGTAAAGAAATTAAATTACTACATTTGGTTAAACGTTATCGCAAAAAACGTGAGGTTGGTGAAGTAGTTCAGGATTGACTTGATGTGAGCAGTCCGATACATCTGTATGATGTGGTGGGGTGCTGGCATCAAGACCGAGTGTACTGTACTGTACCTTGGCTTTAGTGGCCAGGCTTCTCAGGCTGAGACGAGTGGAGGACAACATCGGCAATGCCTCCTGGGGGTTACTCTTCTTTTTACTACAGCTGAGGGTCACTGTGAACCCAGAAATGTGAGAAATAGAGACAGAAAATACCTATTAGCACATACATATTTTTGATTAAAAGACAGAGACCCTTATGTCTAATAATATGAGTGACTGCTGGAAGGAGACAACCACCCATCATGGAAGGGTCCGCAGAGATGAGGGGTTTCTGGGTCGGTGTCCATGGACCTACCTGCCCTGGTGAGACACTGTGGCACCATGGACCTATGCATGACTAACAGGTCTCATATAGACACATGACTGTGGGTTATACTGCACGTGTGTGAGTCATTTCTCCCGGGACTGGTTAATGGGCGCTCCACCTCCCTCAGGGAGATTTCTGCAGTCAGTGACACTTCAGTGGGCCTCATCTCATTACGCTGGAGACACTTCCCCGCTCAAACCCGCCGTGAGTGTCCTGGCAGCTCGCAAATTAATAATAAGACGAGACCTTTTTCCCCAATGCCTGTTTAATCACTCCTGTGATTACTGTCCGAGATAAGATAATCAAAATGTCCTCTGGAACGCTTCCCAGTGAATCTGCATTCAACAGGATGAAACGCCATCCACACAAACACCATTCATGACCCCCACAATGTGATGACTAAAGCTCAGAAGAACCAGTGTTATCCTGTGCTGCTTTGAGAAACATACCTAAACAAAGCTATGTTCCTGAGACCAGTGATGATATTGATGGGCTATTTCCCCTGCATCGCAGTCTTTTGTCTTGGTGTTTACACGACACCTTTTATCTCGCTCTCGCACGAGGAAAGGAAAACAAGCGGCAGTCTCTTCTCCCCTCTATCTGCGCTACACCTTTTGCCTGTATGGTCCCATTCAGCCGCGACAGCACGAAAGGTCAAAACGGCGTGATTTATGGATGAAGACCTCTTCTGCTCTACCCTCCTCGTTCTCATCACTCTACTTTTTCTCATCCCTCTCTTCCGAGCTCTGTGGATGCAGTGTCCAGGCCCATCATAGAGGTTTCAAAGTTGAGTTGAGCGAGTGAGGCTGTAGTAGAAGGGCTTGCTTGGTGGGTTCTGATTAGAGGTCGACCGATTAATCGGAATGGCCGATTAATTAGGGCTGATTTCAAGTTTTCATAACAATTGGAAATCGGTATTTTTGGGCACCCATTTCCGATATTTTTATACCTTTATTTAACTAGTCAAGTCAGTTAAGAACACATTCTTATTTTCAATGACGGCCTAGGAACTGTGGGTTAACTGCCTTGTTCAGGGGCAGAATGACAGATTTTCACCGTGTCAGCTCAGGGGATCCAATCTTGCAACCGTACAGTTAACTAGTCCAACGCTCTAACCATTGCCTGCCTGTTACGCGAATGCAGTAGAAGCCAAGGTAAATTGCTAGCTAGCATTAAACTTATCTTATAAATCAATCATAATCACTAGTTATAACTACTAATCAAATTTAGACAATATTAAACAGGTGAAATTTGTGTCATTTCTCTTGCGTTCATTGCACGCAGAGTCAGGGTATATGCAACAGTTTGAGCTGCCTGGCTCATTGCAAACTAATTTGCCAGAATTTTACATAATTATGACATAACATTGAAGGTTGTGCAATGTAACAATAATATGTAGACTTAGGGATGCCACCCGTTAGATAAAATACCGAACGGTTCAGTATTTCACTGAAATAATAAACGTTTTGTTTTCGAAATGATAGTCTCCGGATTTGACCATATTAATGACCAGAGGCTCGTATGTGTGTTATGTTATAATTAAGTCTGATTTGATTGAGCAGTCTGACTGAGCAGCAGCAGGCCCGTAATCATTCATTCAAACAGCACATTTGTGCGTTTTGCCAGCAGCTCTTCGCAAGCACAGCGCTGTTTATGACTTCAAGCCTATCAGCCTAATGGCTGGTGTAACAGATGTGAATTGGCTAGCTATTTAGCTGGGTGTGTGCTAATACTGTTTCAAACATCACTCGCTTTTAGATTTGGAGTAGTTATTCCCCTTGCGCGGCAAGGGCCGCGGCTTTTGTGGAGCGATGGGTAACGATGTTTCGAGTGTGGCTGTTGTCGATGTGTTCCTGGTTCGAGCCCAGATAGGGGCGAGGAGAGGGACGGAAGCTATACTGTTACACTGGCAATACTATAGTGCCTATAAGAACATCCAATAGTCAAAAGTATATGAAATACAAATGGTATAGAGATAAATAGTCCTATAAATACTATATTAACTACAACCTAAAAGTCTCATGTTAAAAGGAACCACCAACTTTCATATGTTCTCATGTTCGGAGCAAGGAACTTAAACATTAGCTTTTTTACATGGCACATATTTTACATGGCACACATTTTACATGGCACATAATTGCATATTGGCACATTACTTTCTTCAACACTTTGTTTTTGCATTATTTAAACCAAATTGAACATGTTTCATTATTTATTTGAGGCATTATATTAAGTTAAAATAAGTGTTCATTCAGTATTGTTGTAATTGTCATTATTACAAATAAATAAATAAAAATCGTCCGATTAATCGGCATCTGCTTTTTTGGTCCTCCAATAATTGGTATTGAAAAATCATAATCGGTCGACCTCTAGTTCTGATCCATTAGTTAAGCCTGCCTCTCTTATAAATGATTAAGATCAACAGCTCTCTGGGTCTTTTCTGACAGGCTGAAGGAAAGGGGCAGCATGTGGGAGTGTTTTGGGATACCTACCACAGCCTGTGTGTGTGAGGAATTAAGTGTATGTAAGGCGTGTGTGCGCACGTGCGAGAAAAAAGGTGTGTGACCTGAGTGAAGATGAGCCCTAGCGACAACATCAACCCCTGAGATGTGTTGGGGAAGGCTGGGCTGAGTCCTTCCACATTGCTATTCCTACCGTGTTATCCTGACTCCCTCTTATGTTTAATTCAACACAGCATCCGGCTGTAATGAAAAACCTGGGGATTCTGGAGATTAACAACTTTAATGGAGTTCTCCTGTAGGACACTCTCCTTCCTTTGCCTGCTGTCTCCATCTCCACTCCATCCCCCAACCCCCTCCACACTAACACGCAAAGCAATTGTTTGGATCGGAATTGTGTCTCGCAGAGGGCAGTGGGGTAAGCGGCTTGTTTGTCTTTTTTACTCTTCTCTTGTCTGCAATCCATCAGGTCTGCTCCCTACGCGGCCTGACACAAAGGCCTGTAGGAGACGTGACATTAAGCGTGATGGAGTGTTCGAAAGTCTCTGCCATTAAGCGGCGGCTCACGTGTGGCTCGGGTGTGTCGAAGAAACGTGTGAGTGTGTGACAGGGCCTAAAATTAACACCCACCAAATGTGGGTAGATTTTGGTATTGTCGGGTAAGAATGTCTAATTCACCAGCCACGTTGCAGGTGGTTCACTCAACGCTCAACATTGCGAGCATTTCATAAAAATAGTCAAGTATGGAGTGCTAGTTGTGATTTTATAGCAAAAATAAATGCTGCAATAGCTGTTTTCAAAGTATTTCTGCCGTTTTGTTTCATATCTGGTAATGCTCAAAGCAAATCGGAATCCTAACGCCATAGCTATCCCACCTCGCGCAACAACACTGCCTGTCTAGGGGGCTGTGAGCACTGAGTAATGTGCTGAAAGATTTGTTTTTAAAAGCAATGCGCTCAGGCATTGGTCTAATTTACTCTAAAGTCTATTTAAAACATTTGTTTTGGTAACTACATGATTTGATATGTGTTATTTCATAGTTGTGATGACTTCACTATTATTCTACAAAGTCAGAAAGAGTCAAAATAAAAACCCTTCAATGAGTAGGTTTGACTGGTACTGGACCTGCCACAGTATGTGGGATAAGGTCTATGCGCGTAGGGGCAGGGAGTACGTCACTCACCGTTGGCAAGATCTATGGCTCTCCTTATCACCTCCTTGAAGGTCCCAGTGTCTTTCTCCCAGCCGCTGACCTGCACCTCACAGCGATGGGCCTTGGACAGGAACTGCAAAGCCTGACACACACAAATACACACACACACAAGAAAATCCATGAAAAACAATTATCCCCCCCAACATACAGAATGTTGTGGGCTACCATTTTTAATTAACTATCAACTTCCCATGAAGCCATAAACCCTCGCCAACCTGTTGGCCACACCAATCCATTTGAGTTGTAATGAACACACTAAGTAAACACTTTGAATGAATGGAAAATGAACAGAAATCATCGCTGTGGCGTGACTGGCCTATGAGAGGCAGTGGAAAGACAAATGACATAACAGGACTGTCCTCACAAGTCACGCTTAGGACACGATTAAGGAACCGT
Organism: Oncorhynchus gorbuscha; assembly: GCF_021184085.1. NCBI lineage: Eukaryota > Metazoa > Chordata > Actinopteri > Salmoniformes > Salmonidae > Oncorhynchus > Oncorhynchus gorbuscha. The sequence continues at coordinate 19,502,663 of NC_060180.1, forward strand.
TTTATCAACAGCTCACTGCGTATGACAAGAATACACAGAGCCATCTATCACTGTGTGGCCACGTGCAATTTGCTCACCATTAGTTACCATCGCCTATGAGTTATCAATGAGCCTATAAATAGCTTTTAACAGGCTCCAAGTCCATTACAATAATGACTTTTTCACCTCCCCCCGAGCTCACAAAGTATATTTCAAGTGTGGCGTTTGCACAGTCAAATGTCACGGGAATGTTAGAGGGCCTTACTTTCTCGTTGTCCTCAGGCCTGGTGCTGTGGCCGTCTCCGTAGAGCAGGGCGTAGTGACGCCAGATCTCAGCGTCAGTGCTGTGGCGGGACGTGACGCGCCCCAGGAGCTCCTGGACCTTGGCCCGCAGAGACGACGCCTGGTCGCCATGGTTATCTGTCATGTCCTCCACCACCGCTCGCACCAGGATCTCTAGAATCTGGAACACAGGAGAGTGACAACGTGAACGGACCGCTCCTCTGGTTTGAAGTGGGAGGAGTCGGAAAGAGTGGAGCGACTGCTCGTTTAAAGCGGGTGGTTGTGGTTTGGTGTGTGAACCTGACCACACTGGCTTAAATTACATATGTCCTCTCTCAACATAAACCATTTGGGTTGCCTCAATGTTGCGTGGTTGTGTCATCCTCCGTTTCTAGTTTGGTGATTGCCGTCTGAGCAGGAGGCTATTTCACACCGACGCTTTTCGCACTTGGTTTCAATTTCACCTCGCACCCAACTGAATGGGTGGCATTTGCTCCCTGCTCAAATCCAATATGCTTGGCATTGAGAGTGGAATATAGAGTGGAATAAAACTGCCAAGAATTCATGGGACTTGTTTTCTATTGTAACAAAAAATGGAAATGTATGCACAGTCACGATCATCACGCAGTACAATTAAAAGCGCTTCAATAAATAGCCAAGGGCAGAGCAACGCTGGATTTCAAAACATGACCTCACCCTCTTTGTTCACATTAATTAAATTGCTTTCCCATATGAATAATAAAACGGTATCATAAGCACGCTGAAAACAAATAATCAAGTTACAACGCAATACACACCACTCACTCACACACAGGCATGTCATAGTCATAGCTATATATACTAACATGTTACATAAGCAAAAAGCGGGAGAGACCGAGGATGATATCAATGAGAAAAATCTCAAAAGGTATGTCCATGTGCTCCACTAAAAGCCAGGAAGTGCAGCAGCGTTCACGGGCCTTATCCCGTCTGTCCAGGGGAATGTTATTTGTGAAGCCCTCATGCACCGCTCCGAATACCAACACTGAGCAAGCTGAGTAAAGGCAGGGGAAAGGAGACCGAGACAGATGAATGGTGAAAGGTGTGAGCTAAGGGTCGGAGATGTCTCCCCTGGGTTTGTGTAGTCTGTGGGGAGTGTGTGTGTGTATCTCCCCATGGCAGTGTGTGCGTGCGTGTATGTGTGGTCTCGATTGGAGGGGTGTGTGTGGGTAGTCGGAGGGGGTAAACTGCAAAATCTGTGCATCTCCTCATGCGTCTGTGTGCAAGTGTGAGTCTCCCCATGCTAGTCTTTGAGTTGGTGTGTATGTCTACCATGCGCGTGCCAGGGTGGGGGGCCTGGTTTCCCAGAAGTTAGCTAAGCCAGCTCCCTTTGAAGTCGTGGCACAAGCAGAAAGCCTGTTAGTGAACAGTTTGAAACCCAGGTGTTCGCTGAGCCAAGCTTTTTACTTTATCCCACGTTTGATTGTTCACAGTAAAAATGTAGCCAAAGGTGAATGAGACCTCTAGCCTACTGCACATATCCATACAACCACTTATAGGGAGGGATTACACATTCACTGAATCACCAGAAGAGCCCATGCATTTCTTGAAGGATGATTGTGTGTTTGAAAATCACTTCCAAATTGCATGTCTAAAGAGGCTGTTTAAAGACTCCATCCCAGAGTCTTGACACAGAGTTACCAAATGACCCAGCTCTTAGTAACTTCAGCTGCAGGCGGGCTGGCACACTGCCTCTGCTCGACTAGATTATTGTTTAGTCTCCAGTTGACTGTGGCGTGCCCCGCCGGTGGAGGAAGAAGAGAATCTGTGAGGAAGCAGATCTGAAAGCTGTAAGTGGAGTGAACTTCAACAGGCATGGGGGAGAGGAAAGGCCCCCTTTACAATAAATCTGGTCCAAACCAGACAATCAAACACCTTATTATAACCAGGCTTCACAGACAACTGTTCTGTATCTATACCTGGGGCTAAACCTTCCAGATGGCTTTCCAACTGAATAATGGCATAGCCAAGCTCCTAGCAATCATGCAATGTTCTTGAATGACTAAAGGCCATTAAAAGTACAATCAAGTAAAATGGTTTGATAATTCATTTGAAGAAAGTTATCTGTGTAGCACTCTCTGTGTAACAGAAGATCATAAATGAGATCTGTTGAAAGGAGAGCACTTCCATAAGGGCTGTTCCAGAATGTGTGTGGTCTACTGCAGGACAGTAGGTAAGGCGAGGCGGTCGTCTCAGCCCTTAAAACAACAGCCGTCTCTAGGGAATCCGGGAGTGTCTCTCCCTTCTGCTTCTTTCACTATATCGCTCTTTCTACCTCACCCTTTTTTACAGTCCCCCAAGTGCAGTTCCACGGGAGTTATGATTTAAATTAGTTTCCCCTCTCACCATTTGCATGTAACAAACTACTTGTCTATAGATGCTCTTTAGTGTGCCCCTGGGTTTTACAGTTTATGTGTACCACTCAACGTTCTCAGGTGCTGGAACAAATACCATACCATACCGGTGCAGCAAGTATCTTGCTATACACACACTCCTCTCCGGACCCTCAGATAAGATGCCGGTCGGTGTTTGGTCCAAAGAAGGATACTCTGTCTTCATACCGGACAAAACATTTCATAATAATAATCTGTGTGTACGTGAGATGGGGGTTGTGTGTGTACGTGAGATGGGGGTTGTGTGTGTACGTGAGATGGGGGTTGTGTGTGTACGTGAGATGGGGGTTGTGTGTACGTGAGATGGGGGTTGTGTGTACGTGAGATGGGGGTTGTGTGTACGTGAGATGGGGGTTGTGTGTACGTGAGATGGGGGTTGTGTGTACGTGAGATGGGGGTTGTGTGTACGTGAGATGGGGGTTGTGTGTACGTGAGATGGGGGTTGTGTGTACGTGAGATGGGGGTTGTGTGTACGTGAGATGGGGGTTGTGTGTACGTGAGATGGGGGTTGTGTGGGTAATAGCAGAGGCCCTCTGCCTACTGGCTCTGAGAAGGGGTTGGTCCGACCTATCAGTTATCTGTTCTACTGGTACAGTAGCTGGAGGAAGTCTGTGGGAAATCAGAGGAGAGGAGGTGCTGGGTAAATGAGTGTTAATGTTGATTGATAGCGCTCTTCTGCCACTGGGGCACCTCAGCGTCTGAAGGTAATTTCAGCCTAGAAGGTCTCAGACAAGATTCATCAGATCGGACTGTCGACGATGAAAATGTGTATCAAATTAAATCCCTAAATGGGACTTTTTGATTCAAGTTAAAGGGGAAATTGAACAGATCACTCTCCCAGATTCCTGCTGTATCCGGTTATAGTGTGAAATGAAGAGGAAAAGTAATATCCTCCCACGGAGAGAGAGCAGGATGGAAAACGGAGTAAAGGTTTGATGTAAGCCGAGTAACGAGAGATTTGATCCATTTTCTTCTCTTCTTTTTACGGGGGAAATAATAATTTTCTGTCTCAAAGGAATGTGAGAGTGTGTGTGTCCATCATAACCCACAATTCATCACTAGGATCCACTGGATACGGAGAATATGGAGGGGCATGTGACAGAGGTCCTCATAAATCACTAATTCCACTCTAGTTGCTTCTCAACATTCCATAGAAGAGGAATGCATCCTGGCCCATCAGGAGTACAGTTGTAAAGTACTCTCCCCTCAGCCATGCAGTACTGTATAAACTAAAAACAGTCTCAGAAAACAAACAATATGCAATGAAAGAGAGGGAGAAGAAAGGAAGGTAAGTTGATGACAAAACAAGCACTTACAGGAATAGATTTGATGAAGTATGATGTTAACTGTCGCCTTGTCACACAATTCAAAATACAATTCAAAGACGCGAGTCAGGCATGCCAAATAATTGCAAATACTCTCTTCAAATACAAGCGCTTTTAAGTGAAACAGTGCTACATCAAGGATACATTTGGTAGAGGAGGGATGGGGAGGGGGCAGGTAGAAGAAACGGATGGGGACTTCAATGTCAGCAACTAAAATAGTGCCACCAAACTACGCACATTGTGTGAGTGGGGACAGGCGGACGACCACATTAAGGACTCATAAACCCAATCTTTTAATTTGATGCTCAAAGGCCAAATAAAATGGAGCCTGAGGAACTGACCAATCCTTCCCACAACACAGAGTAAAGTGCAGAAGGAGAAAAAGAGAGAAGACTGTTGGGGAACAGAGTTAAAGAATGTGAATCCACATCCCAATTACGGGGACATATATTTTACAGCAGCGGGTGGCTGGTTGCGACCTTTTCAACTTCTGAGTTTACATCTCCAATCCTAAATGATGAGGCGCTAGCATCTTGCCAAGCTAAAAATGAATCCATTGAGAGAGAGAGAAGAGCAAAAAAAGACGGAGGGAAGGAAAACACATTTTGATCAAACCCCCACTGACTTTTCCAAGCTAATTAGAAAAGGCAATGAAACATATCCAACCAGGGCTGTGCATGTTAAGTGGCGCCACAGTGGTGGCGCGGGACGAGGCGAGGGCTGGGGATTATGACCGGACTCCCAGGAGCACCCAACCTCCAGACACCTAAAGCTCTGTTATTTAGAGCTTTTACACCCGTGCTGGAACATCTTCTTCAAAGTTAATTGCTCTGTATGTATTCCGGGGCTCAGGACTTATACAGTATATTGCCGTTTTGCTCAGTAGCTATGTTTGGACTCGTTTATTCAAAGTCGACAGTTAATTTTCTATTTAGTAAGCGTTGGTGGGTTTCCAATTAGCCAGCGATGATTCACAGATTTTTCATGTAGATTTTTTCTAATGAAACCAAATGAAAGTGCTTGATAAGCCTAGCAGGCAGTGTATAACTATTGCCGTGGATATATTGCAGGGACATCTTCAGAGAATGTCAGTAGGGTCCTCAAAGGTCTGTGGATCCCACTGCAATAGACACCTGACATTCCATTAGAAATCGTGATAAGAGCCGCAGCAAAATGATAGACTGGTGGTCAAGTGGTGTGTTGTCATAGAGGCCCAGAATGTTCAGGTCTCCTTTAGGCGAGCTCTCTGACCCAAGTGGTTTCAGTATTAAAGAGGTGGTAGCAGGTGGCGGTGGCAGAGGGCTCTGCTCAAACAGTCTGCAACCTCTTGTATATATTCTTCATTCCCAAGGGGGTCACCCTCTGGAAGGCCCTGGGTTCTGTGATGGAGCTAAGAGAGGGCGAGTGTGGAGTGGACCCTTCTGTGCCCTGGAACATGTGGAGCCTGAATCTCACACGGCTGAGAAAGCCTCACCCAGGCTCCTCTCCTTACGGGAGACGTGGGTGCTGTTAACGACTGGTTGTTAGTGGGGCAGCGCCGTGGAACGAGCAGATGAGAGGCGTATGGTGCCATTAAAGGCACGCTCCTGGTGGCATATGGAGCCGGGCGTATTCAAATCCTTGGGTGCTTTACACGTACTGCTCCTAGATGTGAACAAGCTATGACATGGGACTTATCTGTGACAGGAACCAGTGTGGGTGGAAAGGTAGCTGGGTTACTGTAGCACAGCATGTTTCCATTTTAGAAATAATCCTGTAAACAAGGGAAAAGCTGTTCTTTTCTAAACCAAGTAGGATGAAGTGTCCCCTTGACACTAACCTAAGGTCAGTTTAGCATTTTCCCCTAAATGGCAACGGTTCTGATTTTAGGATATGGTAAATTTATCCTAGATCAGTGCCTGTGGGCACTATCTTTACCTGCACATCCTTGAATTTGTCCCTCAGGTCCATAAGGCGATGGTAGGCCTTGATGGCCTCTGCGAACTCTCCCACATCGGTGCAAACGGCAATGAAGTTCTCCCAGATCTGCCAGTGTTCGTAGTTACACTTCAGAGCCTCCTGCAGGGTGCGGAAAGCCTTTGTCCTGACAGACAGTGGGACAGACAGGTGCTGGAATTAGTGGTGCCATGGAAAGTACTTTTACATGGCTGGTACTCACCATTTCCTCAGGGGCAGCTTACAACGTCTTACGGGATGAGAACTAAATTGAGATGCACACAAACATGCATGACCGTCAATGTGCAAATTTGAGTTACATAAGTCAGGATTTGGTCCTGCCAGTCATTTCTACAGTTCAGTAATGAGTCACTATTTCAGGTGAGGTGCCTGTATCTCTGTAACTCAGCAGCTGTCCAGAGGTGGACCATAGCCAAGCCTGACTGACATGGCTGCCTGCCTGCCCCCTGTGTCTGACATCTCAGTGAGACGCAGGCTACATAAGTTAGCAGTTCACCGTGACAACCGCCCTGATACTCTCTCTCTGATCCACCGGCACTCACACACCACAGGCTACAGGCTCTTTAACAGAGCCACTTCAGCTGATTTAGCAGCGGCGCTAACCAGGTAGAAGTCTCCCCGCTTTTTAATTTCAGGCCTGAAAGCACAGGGCTGATTTGATCAGGGGCTGAGGGGGAAGGTTTCCCCATAAAGAAACCGTGGAGCTTCCTAGTTCCCTGACAGAGTTCTGCCAGGAAGAGATTGTGGTTTTCAGGGGAAATAAGAGAACCTGCCCATCTTGCAGTGGTGGGAATGTCCTAATTGAGTTGAGCCTAACAAATCTGTCTGATGCCAGCCTCATGGTCAGCTGGGGTTCACCTAGGTCCTGTGGTAAAATGAGGATGGTGCTGAGATGTTATCTTTCCCATCACGACTGCCTAGTGAGTTTTTAAAGTAATTGAAAAGCATTGAGGTCCGTTACGTGACCCAACCAATGACTAGAGGAGTTGGAGTGGGGTGAAAAAAAAGCATTGTAACATCAATCTGTTTCATTGGCGTGTAAATCAGTGCTACTCTTTGATACCTCTCTCCAGCCAAAAATCAATACTGTCAGGCTGAATGGATGCCTCCTGGCTGGCAGTGCGAGTCCCTCTCTCTGTGAGAGTGACAGGTCCTGGATCGGTAGGGGAAGTGGCTGGAGAACCTCAGGGATATCAGGGCTGAGAGAACATTAAGGTCTGATTCCTAGGTCTTTGTTGTGGTCCTACTCTATGTGTCAGCCGGCACAGGGGTGGTGGGTGGATGGATGGGCGGGTGAGTGAGAAACACGGGCCTTCAAGGCCCCGCTGAGCCTCCAAAACCAGTTGGCTCAATAAAATAATGCCTCACCCTAAAGCTAATCTCAGTCCAGTCAATTGTGTGTGAGCTGTGGAGAGAAGGCTCTCGACTGAGGGACCCTAAATTCAAAACAAGGAGACATTCAAACATTGAGCCTGTCAACTGAAATACTTATGACTGAACTGTATATCTTCCAGAGTCCTAACTCTGTTCAATCATTGACAGGTTAATGGTCCAGATGGAGGGACTATACAGTACTCACTTCTGTCTCAAGCGGATGTAGGCCGTGGAGAGGTTGTTCCACGCCTCTGCGTTCTGAAGGAGGAAAAATGAAGATGTACAGCTCACACATAAGTAAGCACAGGGTTGTTAAGAAGCTGTGGCAGAAGACTGACTCCCCCCGAGCCTAAATATGTTCTGCTGAGTGCTACATGAGCACATACCCGCTCAATGCAGTAGGCACACGGGTGCCGTATGGGTCATTAAGTTGAATTGGAAAGACGGCTGGAGGACAAGAGTGTTATAGCTCGGGTTATGGGAAGGGAGTGTTTTCCGTTTGTCAAAGTGTGTTTGTGTGTGTGGGTGTGTGTTTGTGTGGGAATGTGTGTATTTGTGAGAGTAATGGAAAAAGAGAAGGGGGGGTAGAGGGAGTGACAAAACGAGAGATGAATGGTATTGTGATGGTCCCACTGTACATTCATGTGATTGACTCTGCCCTCCTATGCGATGATGCCCGACACTGTAAGGTGGTGTCGTAATGCACTTACATCTGGCTCCAGTCCCACACACCTCTGGAAGGCCTTGGCAGCACCCTCATAGCCCTCCAGGGCAAAGTAGGCACAGCCCAGGGAGAACCACACCCCAAGCTGTAGAAACAAGACAAACATGAGCAGTGAGTTCAGGAATACTAAACTGTGAAATGTTGAGTGGAATATCATTTATAGTCTTATCTATTCATGGTGAGAATTCTATATTATCTCAGTGCTAACTCACCCCCTTGATCCACGGTATAAACTAACAATGTGCTGAGCCTGCTACACTTTCTCAGTCCTGCTTTCAAACCATCCCTGCCACGCTGACTGGCAGGTGTCACACTGGACACACGTGGGGGAAAAAAGAAACGCAAATGCCATGTTGGCTAATGTTGCAGCCCTCCTGTGCCTGTGTTTGATTTGGAGGAAAGCCCACCTGTCAGGCAGGCTGCGGGAGGCCCCGCTCTGTGACTGACAGGCAGGCCCCGTCCGTCTGTTAAAATCAGCTGTAGCATCAGTCCCCCGGATTTTCTCCCTCTTCCCCCCTCCATTTCCCTTTCTCCCCCCACTTTCTTGTGTCTTTCCCCTCTCACCACAGCACACTACAACATCTCATGGCTCATATCAGAGGGAGGTGGGAAACGGAGGAATATACCCCTCTATTCTGTTTATCTTCATTCCCCAAAGATGTAGCTGCTGGAGCGATCGTTTACAGGAGCCCTCATATCTCCTTGACAATACTTCAACAACTCCTTGAAAAATGGAGGGTGAAGGTCATTATGGCAGAACAAGCTAAATTAAAACATCCTATTGCTGGCTGACCTGCTGAATTAAATATGGACAAAGGGCAGAAAAGGGAATGAAAACAGGAAATCATTCCCCTGGGCGAAACTGACTCGTTATTTCTCCTCTTCACCCTCATATCTCCCTCTCCACTCTGCTTTCCAGAGGAGTGGTTATAGGGTGAGTTGGCTGCCCTCTGTGTGCTGGGAGCCAACAGGACAGGTCCCAGACACAACTGCCCCAACACTACTTCCTTGGGGAAATGGGAAAGTGTGTGTGGGTGGGTGAATGGGGGAAAAGGCACAGATTAATTCCAGCTCTACTGTGCTTGGTGCTAACCTACTACACCTTGAAGTTAATAAATTATTTAATCTATTCATAAAAAATAAAAAATGAGTCATATTAGTTGGTCAGGTAGTTAAGTTTTACCCTGAGTTCTACCTGCTAGCCCTTAATTTTTCAATATCCTACCCAAAGCTAGCCATTTCAGGGGTTAGTTGACCTGCATGGTGTTGATGCGGAGTGACTTCTCGAAGCACTCCACACACTGCTGGAAGTCCTTGGCCCGGAGGTGCAGCAGGGCCTTGGAGCGCATGGCGCGGGCGCTGCGATGGTTCGACAGCTCCCAGGCCTGGTCGTAGTACTGCTGGTCCCGCAGCACGTCCCCCAGCAGGCAGTACAGACTGGGGGTCTCCTTTTTCTCCAACTCCCTACGCAGGATCTCCTCTGCCTGGGGGAGGGAGAAAAACAGGGGGGAGGGAGAGGGAAGCACAAAAATACAGGAAGAATTGGTAATGAGGGGAAGAAAGGGGATGAGAAAAGAGGGCAACAGAGGTGGTGGTGGGTAGTCAAAATGTCTTGGTTCCTAACAACCCTCAGAGCCAAGACACTTAAAATATTCCCTGCTAACAATAATCAGGCTTTGATTTGGTCTGGGACTGCCACAATCCATTCACTGGGGAAGGAAGCTCAATCAAGATGTTGAAACTGGGGGTACTTCTACTGTAGCCTCAACTACATGATGTTCTCCAGCATGGCCTCCTTCTACACAGTTGTGTGTAGAATAATGATGAGGTTGTGAAGTGCCTGTGGTTTAACAGTAATGCTCATTGCTCGCTGCTCCCCAGCGGAGACCAGGGTTCAATCCCCATGGCCAGGCACATACTGCTCCCCAATGGAGACCAGGGGTCAATCCCAATGGTCACACTTCCTACTGTTGCCCCACTTGCCAGTCTCCCCCTCAGCTGCCAGCTGACTAATAAATACAATGTAAAAACGGATTTATTTGAAAAATAATGATCAGGTTTCCCCTCACTTTAAGATGCTGCTTTGTTCATGTGCCAATCTACCCACAGTCTGAGTGTTTTTGGGCACAAGGGTTTCTGGGTTTTCATTGGTTTCTTTTACTGGATCCCATTTTGAAGGCTGAATCTGGGCCAAGTCCACTGGCACACACTGGGCCCCCATGGAGCAGCTTGTAACCATAGCCATCTCTACCACACCACTCATCAGACCACAAGACCCTGAACTCAACTCCAACACATGGAATTACAATGTAAAAACAATACGGCTGGCAAAGGAATATTTGTTCGAACAAAACGTGTTTTTCGTATCAGCTTGAATAGTAGAAGCATGGACCTCTGCAATATCGCAAATAACAGATTGGGTTGAGAATAGGAGAATGGTACCACAGAACAGTGAGGAGAGTTCAGCAACTATCAATGACAGAAAATTACAGGAGACCGACATACAGTACCAGTCAAAAGCTTGGACACGTACTCATTCAAGACTTTCTTTATTTTACCATTTTCTACATCAGGGGTGTCAAAGTCAAATGGACGGAGGGCCAAATAAAAAATTTAGCTACAAGCCGAGGGCCGGACTGTTCGAATGTTCATTGAAAATTTTTTAAATGACGCATATAGTCTAGTGAACCTAATTGAACCTACTGAAAACCTAACAAATATATTCCAATATGATCAGATAAATAAAGCAATATTTTCTTATGGCTCTGTCAGTAATCTTTAATTTTCAACAGACACAAAAGACAAATTTCCTTTATATAAAAATCCCCATAACATGAACATTAAATGAAAGAAACCGGTATTCAAGGCACCATCAGTAGCCTATATTTTCTATTTTAGCAAAAGTGGGCTAAATTTACTTCAAAGAAAAAAACAATAATAGCAATTTTCTATCATCCACTCAACTTGGTTTTAAATGCCTTCACTGTACTGTACATATCAGAGATGACACGATCCCGACCCTGCAGCTGCAAGTTCATTGCATTCAGATGACTCGTAATGTCACACAGAAAAGCCATTTCACACAGAAACATTTCGTCTCGGAGTTGTGTTGTGTCTTTCCCTTTGCTGTCCAAGAACAGACAAATCTCCTCACGAAGCTCGAAACATCTTTGAAGCACCTTTCCCTGGCTTAGCCATCGCACCTCTGTGTGATAAGGCAAATCACCATGCTCCGTTTCTAACTCCGTCAGAAATGCCTTGAACTGGCGGTGATTCAAACCTTTGGCTCTGATAAAGTTAACTGTGCGCGTGATGATGCTCATTACATGCTCCATTTTCAAGGCTTTACCGCACAACGCTTCCTGGTGTATGATACAATGATAAGCTGTCAGCTCACCTGTCGCGTTTTCCTCTTGAATCTTTTCCCGTATCTTCTCCGCCAGTCCGCTCCTGTGTCCACACATCGCAGGTGCTCCGTCGGTTGTCAAACCCACGAGTTTTTCCCAAGGCAGCTCCATCTCATTTACACATCTTGACACCTCTTCATACAAATCATGCCCCGTAGTTGTGCCATGCATAGGACGTAAAGCCAAAAACTCCTCTGTCACGCTTAGGCTGGAGTCCACTCCGCGGATGAAAATTGACAACTGGGCAATGTCAGAAATGTCGGTGCTCTCATCCACAGCCAAGGAATATGCAATGAAATCTTTTCCCTTTTTCACAAGCTGCTCTTTTAGATTGATGGACAACTGGTCTACTCTCTCGGCAATGGTGTTTCTGCTCAGACTCACATTTAAAAAGAGTTGCCTTTTTTCTGGGCAAACTTCGTCACAAACTTTAATCATGCAGTTTTTGATGAAATCCCCTCCGTAAATGGCCGGGCTGATTTAGCGATCTCTTCTGCCAAAATAAAACTGGCCTTGACAGCAGCCTGGCCTTGTGATTTGGCTTTTTTGAACAGAGCCTGTCGAGATTTGAGGCCTCGTTTTAATTCCTCTGCCTTTTGTAGCCTTTGTTCCATGTCCATATTCTTGTTTTTGTCCGCGTGTTTCGTTTCATAATGTCGTCTCAGATTATACTCTTTCAGTACCGCCACACTTTCTCCACACAGAAGACACACAGGTTTTCCAGCTACCTCCGTGAACAAATACTCCGACTCCCACCTTGTTTGAAACCCCCGGTTCTCAGTGTCCACCTTCCGTTTTGCTATTTTTGATGGGTATCTGAAAGTTAATTTTACTGTGATGCTGACAACTGCTGTGCCAATAAATATTGAAATGAAGCAGCCTACTGCTCGGTGCGTCACCGTTGCATTGTGGGAAATGTAGTATTGGTGCGTGTAAAAGATCTGCGGGCTGCCGGCTTGCTGCGGTCTGCGGGCCGGTTCTAATAACAAATCAAGATCATCCCAGGGGCCGTAAAAAACCTTCTCGCAGGCCGGATGTGGCCCGCGGGCCTTGACTCTGACATATGTGTTCTACATTGTAGAATAATAGTGAAGACATCACAACTATGAAATAACACATATGGAATCATGAAGTAACCAAAAAGTGTAAAAAAATAAATAAATCTAAATATATTATTTATTTGAGATTCTTCTAAGTACCCACCCTTTGCCTTGATGACTGCCAAGAGTGTGCAAAGCTCTCTCTCAACCAGCTTCACCTGGAATGCTTTTCCAACAGTCTTGAAGGAGTTCCCACATATGTTGAGCACTTGTTGGATGCTTTTCCTTCACTCTGCAGTCCAACTCTTCCCAAACCATCTCAATTGGGTTAAGGTCGGGGGATTGTGGAGGCCAGGTCACCTGATGCAGCACTCCATCACTCTCCTTCTTGGTCAAATAGCCCTAACACAGCCTGGAGGTGTGCTGGGTCATTGTCCTGTTGAAAATCAAATGATAGTCCACTAAGCGCAAACCAGATGGGATGGCGTATCACTGCAGAATGCTGTGGTAGCCATGCTGGTTATGTGTGCCTTGAATTTGAAATAAATCACAGACACTGTCACCAGCAAAGCCCCCCCCCCACACCATCATACCACCTTCTCCATGCTTCATGGTGGGAACCACATATGCGGAGATCATCCGTTCACCTACTAAGAGTCTCACAAAGACACAGCGTTTGGAACCAAAAATCTCACATTTGGACTCATCAGAACAAAACAGATTTCCACTGGTCTAATGTCCATTGCTTGTGTTTCTTGGCCCAAGCTAATCTTCTTATTTGTGTCCTTTAGTAGTGATTTCTTTGCAGCAATTTGACTATGCAGGTCTAATTCACACAGTCTCCTCTGAACAGTTGATGTTGAGATGTTACTTGAATTCTGTGAAGCATTTATTTGGGCTGCAATTTCTAAGGTTGGTACCGTAATTGCTGGACTAAAAGCCGCTACTTTATTCCCACACTTTGAACCTCGCGGTTTATACAATGGCGCGGCTAATTTATGGATTTTTCCCGCTTTCACAAGATGCCGCCGAAACTCTGAGCACAGTCACATAATGTGACGTAAAATCGAGCGCGCTCAAACTTCACATCATTCTGATTACGGTAGTAATTTTGTCACCCTCATCATGGCAAAGACACGGAGAAATGCATATGATGCAGCTTTCAAGTTGAAGGCGATCGATCTGGCTGTTGGAAAAGGAAAGAGAGCTGCTGCACGGGAGCTTGGCCTTAATGAGTCGATGATAAGATGTTGGAAACAGCAGCGTGAGGAACTGACTCAGTGCAAAAAGACAACAAAGGCTTTCAGAGGGAAGAAAAGCAGATGGCCCAAAGTATTTGCAGCCACTCAACATCAGTGTAAATCGTGCATTTAAGGTGGCGCTCCTTGTTCAGTTGGAGTCTTGGATGACAAGTGGGGAGAAATCCTTCACTAAAACGGGCTGCATGCGAAGAGCAACTTATGGTCAAGTCTGCCAGTGGCTCCTGACAGCGTGGAGCATTGTCAAAAAATCCACTATCCTCAACGGGTTTGGAAAGGCTGGACTGCTACGTGTTGAAGGGGCAGCATGAGCTCAGCGGGGTATTTGCCTCCGGATGAAAGTGACGAGAGCAACAATGAAAACGATCCAACATCGGATGAAGCAATTCTGAGGCTATTCATCTCCGACACCGAAGGAGATGACTTCAGTGGTTTCATTGCACAGGAGGAGGAAGATAGTGACCAAGTTAATTTGTTTCAATGTACCGGTAGGCACCTGCGGCTTATAGACATGTGCGGCGTATTTATGTACAAAATACATATTTTTTTATAATTCAGTGGGTGCGGTTTATATTCAGGTGCGCTTAATAGTCCAGCAATTACGGTAACTCTAATGAAATAAAATAAAAATAAAAAATGACCTTGAATGAGTAGGTGTCAACTTCTGACTGGTACTGTATATTATCAGTAAGTAGTCTCTTTCTCTCAGCTTTTCTTTTCCAATAATTTAACCAGAGTATAAATATCATAATGACTATGGCTTTTATCCGATTATGTTGGTAATCTCTTCCACTCATATTTCACATATTTGTATTTACTCTGACCACACATACTATAGTAGAATATAATGTCGGACAAACTCATCTTAGAGGACATGTGCATCCACATTAGAATTAAACCATTTTTCCTCTACTTGAGGGAGTTAGCCAACAATTTACAGCCCATTATAAAACCATTTCCATTGGATTTTCCTTCAAATATCAAAATTGTTCAGGGTTACAAATTGCCATCACATCAAACACTAGTGCTGCGGATCAAAACAAAGAACTGGGCTGCCATGGCCTTTTCCAGACCACACACACACACACACCAATCGCTGCTGCTGGATCCTGATCCCTTCCAAGTTCTGGCCTTCAACAAGTCTTTTACTTTTACAGCTATATGTACTGCATTTAATCCTGTAGTTGCCGCCGTTCAGTTATTTGGAAGGGTGCTGCACACCCAGGAAAGACTTTCCCTGAAAGAATGGTCAAATATATTACCATGAAAAATGCATGTTAGGGAGTTTACATTCACAAGAACAACTGGGCACACCTACAGCAGACTGCTGGAAAATAATTAACTGATTAGAAAACTCTTATGATATTGTCCTTGACATGCTCTTGCAAGGCAATAAGACAGACGGTGTGCTTCTCACTGGAGAATGACTCGAATCTAAAGTAGTACTTCAGTAGACCTTCTGGGGAAATGGAAAAGGGTGATTGTGAATAACTTCGGAGCATGGCCACCCTTTAGAAACCCCAGTGTGCTCCTCCATAAAGAAAGTGAGTGAGATCGGGAGGAGAGGTAGAGAGACACCCTTATTGTGTTGGGAAAATCAAATATGGAGTTATTTGAATCCTTGTTTAAGGGTAGAGAGGAATCACACTTTGGCTAGATCTGTTGCTGGTGTAAATGGGCCCTGTCTTACAGTGGGAGCCATGAATCGTGAGATCCATGAATTTCGGGAGCCATGAATTTTGTGAGGGGAGGGTAATTTTCCACAGTGCAGTTGCACATCAAAGGGAATCCAATCAGGCTTGGAAAAATTTTGAAACACTGAACAATCACGTGATTCTGCGAAGCAAGGTGGTTGTCTGAAAGGAGCCTCCAGATAAAACCCTCCCAATTTCTTCTAAGTTTGATAGAATAGTCAATTTAGTATAATTGCTTGAGGGGAAGTTTATTTTCGTAGTTTAATTGAAGTTTCTCAGTAAAGTCTGTGTTGAATTCAGCGCAATGGCTAACAGGACTAGCTCTGTTGCTAGCACTTCTTCAGCAAGCATGACGTTGAAAATGCAATAAATATTTACTCTGAGCTGCGCTTCGGTAGGTTGGTGGTAGATGGAAGGCCGTGTTGCCAAATCGAGTCCTTTAAAGAATGTCTCTGGTGTCAATTGGATACGTTGTAGTAACGTTGTTGTGTGATAGAAGGGATACTCTGTCTGTTCCTTCCTAACCTGCGTTTGCTGCTACTGTTGCTAACTCAATGGCTAGGAGGTATCACTTCTGTAGTGAAGAAAAGTTCAAAGTTCATACTATTCGCAACCAAAGATCACGCCGATGTTGGCTTCGTTCTGTAGTTATTATCTGAACCATTCTGACATCGGACCGTCGTCCTCACATCCTCGAAACAGGAGGTTATATTGTCATCAAGTGGAGCGAGAAGGGTGTGTCTGAAAAGTTTTATATCCCATGACTCTTCATAGGGGCGGGCCACTGATTGCTAAGAGCCCTAACCTTATGAAAACCCAATTCTCACATTTCAGAAGCTAAAATCACATTTCATCCAATCACGAATAATTTCATATTCAAACATTTAAATTGAACAACAATTCCATGTGAATCCGATAACTCTGATGTGTAGACCTTCTACTATAGAGTTTATGTCATCTTATCATTAATGAGAATGTCTCAGATGTCAACCGAACTGACATCATATTCATTAAGTACCACCGCATATGTTCCATTGGTCGGATTACCAGAATATAGTTAATTCCCCCCCTTCTGATGTTCCCAGAATCTCTATGTTAACCAAGGGGTTTGCAAATGTAACATCAGTAGGGTAGAGAGGAAAAAGGGGTGGGGGGGAGAGAGGCATTTGTGACGGTCATAAACCTATCCCCAGGTCAACGTCATGACACAGTCATTCATGTCTGTTCTAGTGGCCATTTGTGCTAGTAATAATTTTTATTAAACTTTTCTCCTCATTGTTTTTGTTTCTATTACAGTTTGTTTCTTTCCTATTTAACTTACTTTTATAGATGGGTTGGTGGGTGGGTGGTTTGGAGGGGATGGATGCATGGATGGGAGCACGAGGGGTTGGGGTTACTGTTTTTTTTGTTATATCTGAAAATGTATAAATAAAGTTGCTTTTTTTATAAACAAGGAAGAGGCTGCATGAGTTGGATGTACGTTTTACACTCACCTACCCTGCTGTGCTACACATTACATGGAAGGGGGCAAGACTGAGCTTCCTCAAGCAAAACTCAGAGGACCAGAAATAAGGGCATGGATGGCATAGCTATATTGGCCAGTGAGTTCACTATGGGACAGTGTTTGTGACACACTATCGCAAAGACACTGAAATGACAATTCTGCAAACTAATAGCTACAGTATTTAGCTATTTCAGACTGTATAGCTACAATGCTATTTTTGTCACTAGGGGTCTAGCCGGTTCGCTACACAGTGACTGTATTCAAGTTGTCTGGTCAAAACTTCCCTCAAGCAAAGATGTCGGTAAATTAAGTAGATGGAACTAACAACCTTGAAAATATTTGAATCGATATGATTTTATATGGGTTCATAGAACTTGTTTTCCCCTTTACTTTAATTTCCACTTCAGTATTCTTGATAAAAACGACTTATTCTAAAACTGTACAAAAGGACAGAGCAGTGATACACCCATTAATGAGGGATCTGGGTCTGGTAGACATATGGAGACTTGTCGATCCAAGAGAGAAGGAATATACGTTTTTATTCACAACCATACATCTCATTCCAGGATAGATTACTTCCTAATATCCAAGAGCATGACTAAAGAGGCGATTGATTGTAAAATAGGGGTTATTGCTTTGACTGGCCACGCAATAGTGGAATTATGTATAGCAGTTTAGGCAGATTTAGGATGAATATGTCCTTATTCCAAGACAAAACATTTAATCTTTCCCTCAATGAAGACCTTAAGTGTTTTTCCCAAACAAACATTGGTTCCACTGATACATTGAGTAGTGTGGGAGGTCTCTAAAGCTTATGTTAAAGGAAAAATAATAGCACAAACCAGTAGAAAGTAAAGGGAAGATCGAGAAAGAGTTGAAAAACTAGTCCATCAAATTAAAGAGACGGAAAAAGTCACTGTTGAAACAAGTCTGTAGTCTGAAGTTTCAATTACATGAGATCTATAACAAAAAGGCTGAATAGGTTTGATAGTAGTGAAAAAAAACAGGTAAATTATTGGCTAAACAATTGAAACAAACAGATGCCAGTTTTGTAATACCAGCTATTAAAAACATGGAAGTGGGGAGGTACTGACTGGTACAAAAGATAATAACAATGTGTTTTGTGACTTTTATTTGACTCTTTACAAGTCTGAATGTAACTTACACCCAGCTAAATTGAATGCCATTTTTTCAAAAATAAAGCTTCTGGGGTTGTCCCCAGATCAAATAAAGGATTTGGACACTCCTATACTATAATCTGAGATAAGAACAACCATCACCTCAATGAAGTCTGGGAAGTCACCAGGATTAGACAGCTTCCCGGCTGAGTATTATAAGAGGAATATTGACGTATTAACTCTTATATTAACACGGGTGTAGGCAGAAGCTCTGGAACTGGAGCAGCTACCTGACACTTTTAACAAGGCACTCATTTCATTCATTCTCAACAAGGATAGACCCCCCCACTGACCCAGTTTAATCAAAAATGATTGTAAGATGCTCTCCAAAGTATTATACATGAGGCTGGAGAAGGTTTGACCTCATATTATAAGGTGAGATTTGTAAAAAAAAAAACGTAAAAAAAAATAAATAATAATAATTAGAACCTCCACAGAATCTTTGCGTCACCTCATGTGGCTGAGTCAAAAAAGAAGATACTCCGGTGGCAGCCCTTTCCCTAGATGCAGAGAAGGCATTCGATAGGTTGGCGTGCAGCCTTTTGACGTATACCCTTGAAAAGTTTGGCTTTGGCCCTAGATTTATCAAGTGGAGAGGGGCTTTTTGACATACACCCTTGAAAAGTTTGGCTTTGGCCATAGATTTATCAAGTAGGTTACGGTATTATACTCCAATACAAGAACAGCAGCCCTCACAAATGGTATGCTCTCTTCCTTTTTTAACATGACGAGGAGAACCCAGCGGGCAGTCCTCTCACCTCTCCTTTTTACTCCATTTTTGGAGCCCTTGGCAGCAGCAATTAGAGCTGATTCAGGAATCAAAGGAGTGATGGGAGGTGCCAGAGAGCATAAGCTCTTTATATATGCTGAAGACATATTGTTACTTATTAGGGACCGGCCACATCAATCCCTTTGGTTTTGAACACAACTGAGATGTTCTCACAGGTATCTGGTTATAAGATAAATTGGCAGAAGTCAGAGTCTATGCCTGTATCCAATGTATGTCCTCCTGTTGCAATTACTTCATTTCAGTTAAAGTGGGTGCCGTCAGGGATTAAATAACTGGGTATAACACTGAGCTACAGAATCATGCAAATTAATGTAGCCACTACTACAAAAAAAGAAATAATCTTGATAGGTTGTTGCTCAATCTTACTTTATGGGGCAAAATAAATACTGTTAAAATGTTTGTGGCACCACAGTTGAATTGTGTCCATGATGCTCCCTGTGACCATCTCCCCCTTACTATTTAAGCAGTACAATTAAATAATTAAGGATTATCTTTGGGATAGGAAAAAAAAGAATAAATGTCAACAAGTTATATGCTCCAAGGAATAAAGGAGGACTAGCATTACCCAATGTAGAACTATACAACATATAATTTGAAGTAGCCAAATTGGTCAGACACTGGGGCAATTACGATTCCCATTTGAGATGGACTCAGACAGAGGTTTAAGCCTATTGAGGCAATATCACAAAACAATATTCAGAGACAACCAAGTGAAGTGCACATCCGGTTTGGGCATGGTCTAAGGAGCTGCATGGGGTCTCTTATGAGTATTAACCTCCAGAGTAATGAAAACTTGTTAGAACAACATTTCATGTTACCAGGAATATCACACTCCGCTTCAGTGTTATATAAAATAATCTCAATATGGACATTGTGAGAATTTAAAGGTTGATTTGGGAGAGGGATCTTAATTGTGACTGAGTAGGATGTACAGAAAAATATTATTTCCAATGTAGGGTGGCGTACCAGGGATACAATGGGTACATTTACACAAGATTACTACTGGACCCCAGTTAGATTACATTAAATGGGCTTATTACTAAACAACTTATGCTGGAAATGCAAGGGTGAAGTAGGTACCTTTTCTGCATGCTAGACTGCGGAGACTCCTACTACGTAACTGGAAGAGTGCAGATAGTCTGAAACCAACAGATTGGCTCCAACTCATCATGGAGACTGCATCTTATGAATCAATGATAGCAAAATAACAGGAGAGGAAAGGGAAATGTAGTATGACATGGGAACACGTTTTGAATGATATAAAGGGACCCGTCGTGCGGGTGAAAATCTAGGGAATAAGTTAGAACAAATGTTGTGTAATGTTTCTTTTTTTTTACAGTTAAAAAATATATATATCTAAAAAATGTACTATTACTTTCTTATATTATTACTAATTTATATTTACTTCCCGTTTAATATTCCAACCACAGAGATATGGTTGAAAGGTGCTGTCTTGTTGGGTGTCATGTTTTTGTTATTAGTGTTATGTAATGATGTAATGTCATATCGACAAACGTATAAAATACAGAAAATAAAAAACACATAACATTCAGATGTTGTTAATGCAAAAATATATACTCTCTGAATCGGTTCTGGGGCTGAATTACATGTACCGGGATATTCATATGTTATTTACTGCCCCATTTGCGCAGAGGTGCATTAAACATTTGTCAATACCATACATTTATTTCAAACGCGGATATTTTGGACTGGGTTATACCCATAACAGTTTTGTTCAATATTTTGTCTTGTTTATTTGCTGAAAGGTTTACACAGAAGCTGGTGTAATACGACAATTAGCTTCAAAACTCTAGTGGATAAACTTATATCATGTGCTCAAGACTGGCAGACTTTCCTGTTTGTCCATTTGAGCTTCTTTCTTTTTGGCAGGCTGCGGCCAGGTATGGCTCATTCACATTAAGCATGCATTCAGACACCGAGAGCAGGAACAGCACGTTTAAGTGCAGAGACTACTGGCTGAAATCTACCCGTCTTCTCAAGACAAATGGATTGCCTAGCATTTTTTAAATCATGTTACATGGACTGCTGGCTTTGGCCAAAGCGCATAGTTTTAGAATGAAGGACTTACTTTATTGACCAGAATGCACCTCTGTAATCAGATTGAAAGAAAAAGGAAGCTGTAAGTCAATAACAGAGCACAAAGGCCCGCAGGCCTCGCCTTCAGGGTTGGGACTGAGTGTTGGTCAGCCCTGCCCACCTAGAGGGAGTATGGTGTGTGTGCTTGTGGAATACTCATTTCTGCTCAATCTGTCCCAGTCAAACTCTGCTGATCCAGAGAGATGGATGTGGTGATGCTACGGCGAATTTACGAGAATCCTGTGAATCATGTGGAGATGTCACGTAAAAAGGTCAATGACTGAAAGGACAAGAGGTGATCGAGAGAGAGAGAAAATACTTCTGCGAGAATCTGACCAAGAATGAACCAGATGTCCATTGTGTAACAGTTTGGGAGAACGTTCTCAGAGCGTTTGCGGCAAACCTGGCACCGGTTTCATCAATGACTTTCATAACCACAGCAACATGGCGGAAGGTGTTACAGGGTTCTCCATTTGGCCTGGTGTGGCACTTCTGTTAGGACTTGACAGAACATCGTCTGACAGGTGCAAGAGAGCGAGAAAGCAGGTTGCCTTACCGCTGGCTCTTCCTTTTTTCTCTGCTTCATTACCTCAGTCAATTCTGACTGAGATCACTTGAAGGTCGGGCGAGAAAAAAGACACCTGTGTAAACATGGAGACTTTTCCGCACCAAAAAAATTGGAAAACGATCCGCTATCAAAAAGGAGGACCAACAAAAACAAACAGCTGCCATACGTCCAAATCTTTGATTCTTTATTCTCTGCCGCACTGTGGGAATCAGACTCTAAAACCAATGCCATTGGTTGCTGTTGGCTGCCCTTGTGACCTGTACTTCCAACTCCTGGTGTTCCACCATTAAGAGACCAAAGTGAACATTCAATCAGCGCCATCAAGAGGACATTGACTGAGGGACGGGGGGGCTCTGTGAGAGCGTGATCCAACACAAACACGCCATATTTCTGTCTATCTGGAAGTGTGTTTCCCAGGGGGCCCTGGGGGGCAGACAGGTTAATAATAACACCAGGGAAACAGAGCCAGATCTCCCTGGGACTGATGTGTCTGACAGCTGGTGCGCCAGAGAACACAAACGAGTGCATAAACAGGTGCGCACCACAGACAGACAGACGGAGAGGTGGAGGGAGTACAGCAAGATAGCTAGGCAATAGGGTGATAACGGCGATATTCACTGTTCTTCCAGTGTGGGCAAGATGAGCTTCTCTCTGAGTGTGTTTATGTGGTGCCCATGTTTAGTTATGAAAATAACCTTGTCTGTTGTGTAAAGCAATGGATATTGCATTGTGCCTGAGAAAGGCAGTCACAATTATTCTGGTGGTTGTAATGGCTGTGTTGTACCTTGCCATGCTGGCCCATCCTCTCCAGGCAGATCACAGCATCCTCCCACAGCTCCAGTTTTTCATAGATTAGCAGGGCTGAGCTCGTGCAGCCCAGGTCTGTCAGCAGGCTGGCCAGCTGTTTCTGTAAATGTGAGAGAGGTTCAGACATGGGATGTCATTTCATATTTAAACAGTAAAAAAATATATATTATGTTGATGCCCCAGGAAGAGCCCATCCGTACCCCCCTGCAGGAAAACCCACTCCTAGTTCTGCCACCGCTGAAAAAAATCCTGGGGGAAACACTGCATATGGATACAATCCACGAACCATCACAGCTCTGTCTCTGGTGGTAATGACCCGTATCACATTCATATCAATAAAAGTATTTTTTGTCACAGGATGCTTGGGAGAGTTGGTCTTCCCTAGCTGCTGTATTCAAGGGTGCAAATATGTACTGCCGTTAAGCAGTATTTAAGCAGCAGCCAGCCATCCTGATTATTGTGAAAATAATACTACTACTACTACTACTACTACTACTAATACTAAACTGTTCTGAATAGAGGTCGACCGATTAATCGGAATTACCGAATAATTAGAGCCCTTTTCATGTTTTCATAACAATCGGAAATCTGTATTTTTGGACACCGATTTGGCCAATTTAAAAAAATATATATATTTTTTACCTTTATTAGGCAAGTCAGTTAAGAACACATTCTTATTTTCAACGACGGCCTAGGAACGATGGGTTAACTGCCTTGTTCAGGGGCAGAATGACAGATTTTTACCTTGTCAGCTCCGGGATTCAATCTTGCAACCTTACAGTTAACTAGACCAACACTCTAACCACCTGCCTCTCATTGCACTCCACGGGGAGACTGCCTGTTACGCGAATGCAGTAGAAGCCAATGTAAATTGCTAGCTAGCATTAAACTTAGCTTATAAAAAACAATCAATCAATCATAATCACTAGTTAACTACACATGGTTGATGATATTACTAGTTTATATAGCGTGTCCTGCGTTGCATATAATCGATGCAAAGCAGAGGGATGATTTAACCAAAGCGCATTTGCGAAAAAAGCACAATCTTTGCACGACTGTACCTAACCATAAACAACAATGCCTTTCTTAAAATCAATACACAGAAGTATATATTTTTAAGCCTGCATATTTAGCTAAAAGAAATCCAGGTTAGCAGGCAATATTAAACAGGTGAAATTGTGTCACTTCTCTTGCGTTCATTGCACACAGAGTCAGGGTATATGCAACAGTTTGAGCTGCCTGGCTCATTGCAAACTAATTTTCCAGAATTTTACTTAATTATGACATAACATTGAAGGTTCTACAATGTAACAGGAATATTTAGACTTAGGGATGCCACCCGTTAGATAAAATACCGAACGGTTCCTTATTTCACTGAAATAATAAACGTTTTGTTTTCGAAATTATAGTCTCCGGATTCGACCATATTAATGCCCAAAGGCTCGTATTTCTGTGTGTAATTATATTATATAATTAAGTCTATGATTTGATATTTGATAGAGCAGTCTGACTGAGCGATGGTAGGCAGCAGCAAGCTTATAAGCATTCATTCAAACAGCACTTTTGTGCGTTTTGTCCAGCAGCTCTTCGTTGTGTTCAAGCATTGCGCTGTTTATGACTTCAAGCCTATCAACTCCGAAGATTAGGCTGGTGTAGCGTCACACGCTCTGAGACTTGGAGTAGTTGTTCCCCTTGCTCTGCATGGGTAACGCAGCTTCGAGGGTGGCTGTTGTCGATGTGTTCCTGGTTCGAGCCCAGGTAGGGGCGAGGAGAGGAATGGAAGCTATTGCCAGTATTACACATCCAATAGTCAAAGGTATATGAAATACAAATGGTATAGAGAGAAATAGTCCTATAAATACTATATTAACTACAACCTAAAACCTCTTACCTTGGAATATTGAAGTCTCATGTTAAAAGGAACCAACTTTCATATGTTCTGAGCAAGGAACTTAAACATTAGCTTTCTTACATGGCACATATTGCACTTCTACTTCTCCAACACTTTGTTTTTGCATTATTTAAACCAAATTGAACATGTTTCATTATTTATTTGAGGCTAAATGGATTTTTATTGATGTATTATATTTAGTTAAAATAAGTGTTCATTCAGTATTGTTGTAATTGTCATTATTACAAATAAATACTTTCCTTAAAAAAAATCGGCCAATTAATCGTATCGGCTTTTTTTTGGCCCTCCAATAATCGGTATAGGCGTTGAAAAATCATAATCTGTCGACCTCTAGTTCTTAACTACACACGCAGACACACACCAGCTGTATTCATTCCTAGCTGTGTCTCCAACCCCCCCCCCCCCCCCCCGGTCGTGTCTCCACCCCCCCCCGGTCGTGTCTCCACCCCCCCCGGTCGTGTCTCCACCCCCCCCCGATCGTGTCTCCACCCCCCCCGATCGTGTCTCCACCCCCCGGTCGTGTCTCCACCCCCGGTCGTGTCTCCACCCCCGGTCGTGTCTCCACCCCCCGGTCGTGTCTCCACCCCCCGGTCGTGTCTCCACCCCCCGGTCGTGTCTCCACCTTTTATCTCTCCATCTCTACTATTATGACCTCAAATCTATTTCCATTATCTTGTCATCTTCACACAAGGCAACATAGGCCCTAACCTTGTACCCTAACCCTGTCTCTCAATCCACTTAAAAGAGTGGGAGGTGAACCTGGAGCACAGTCTGTCTTGTCACAGACCAAATCCTAGGTTTCTGGGTTTTATCACCTCTCGTCCTCTCCTGTGATTGCCTCCCCATCCCGTCTCAGGGGTGACATATCACGTCCCACTGGGATGATGGGCCCCATAAATCTGATTTTACCCCCGTCCCACAACCCCACTCGTCAACCACCCTAATCACGTGACCAGGGAGACATGGGGAGCCAGGACGTGACACCAATGGCAAACGGCAGACATTTAGACTAATAGGACACAATGCAGCGCACATGCCATTTGTGCCTCTTTACCAGTTTCCAGGAAAACTCCTGATATTGTGGTTTCAGAATCTCCCTGAAAGCATGAAGGGCTGAGACAGACAAGAGACAGTTTAATTATATGGGGATTTATTAATTCTGTAAGCAAATCTTCAAATATGTGCTATATCTCAACCCATCTTCCTGTCCCTCCTCTCCCCA
The DNA here is from genome assembly GCF_021184085.1 of Oncorhynchus gorbuscha. Classification (NCBI taxonomy): domain Eukaryota; kingdom Metazoa; phylum Chordata; class Actinopteri; order Salmoniformes; family Salmonidae; genus Oncorhynchus; species Oncorhynchus gorbuscha. The sequence continues at coordinate 19,528,213 of NC_060180.1, forward strand.
CACAGCTTCTCTGTGCGCAGGCACGGCCATCGTTACATGCCGGGCACGCCTCTCGCTAAGGAAAAACGCATCACAACAGCCCACACAATTCTCTGCCTTGCTTGCACTTTCAATTCCCCAGGCGGCAATAGGGTGCCTTCAATTCCAGCTTTATTGCTGTTTGCCATTATTACATGAAGCCTGGACGATGTATCCTGCCCCACTGATTTCTCTCTTTCCCTTTCTTTTACATTCCCTCCCTCTCAATCTCTCTACCTCTTTGTCATATCTTTTATTACAACCCCACAATCTCTTTCTCCCCAGCTATCTCACCATCTCCACTCTCCTCATCCGTTGACTAGCGAGGCCTGTGTCTTTAAATATACACTACCGTTCTAAAGTTTAGGGTCACTTAAAAATGTCCTTGTTTTTTGTCCATTAAAATAACACCAAATTGATCAGAAGTACAGTGTCGTCATTGGTCACATTGTCAGTCTGTTCCTGTTCTGAGAAATGAAGGCTATTCCATGAGAGAAATTGCCAAGAAACTGAAGATCTCGTACAATGCTGTGTACTACTCCCTTCACAGAAATGTGAAGGGAAAATGTGAGCAAATTACACTGCTCAAAACACCTTACCTAATACAAGGAAGGAGAAACTGACTGGGCCAAGACAGGTGCAACAACAACAGAAATAAACACACCCATGGTCAACAAACCATCTTTCTGCTTGCTACAAATACAGAATAACAAAAAGGCTAATCACTCACTCCTCATCTGCCGGAATATATACACAGACCGAGAAAAACAGACAAGCCTTACATGTAACACCATATAAAGACTACGAGGTGGATGCAGCTTCTACCCTGAGGGGCACTAACTGTCTGGTAGTTGGAGGACAAAGACGTACTGTTTTAGTGGCCATCCTGCAGTGGAGGCTGGCCATTAGGTGGCATTTGGCTTGGAAGCAGTCGGCGCTAACAGGGAGCTTCAGCCTGACAGATATATTGTCTGAATATCGAGTGTCCAGATTAGAGCAAGGCTCTGACGCACTAAATCCCATATAACCAGACATGTGGTGATGGCTGAGACTCCTCTGGGGACAACGCGGTAGTAGACCTCGGGCAGGAGGTCGAGAGGACAGTCACAAAGCAAGGGCAGCATCCTTCTTCAAGTCACGGACTACCGTCAAAGGTGTGGGAGTTCAAAGAGTCCCATCCTTTTCTCCTGGATTAGTGTTCACGCATACAACCCTGATGGAAATAATTGTCTAATCGTGACCATGACTTCCAATGGGTCAAGTCACAAGTCAAAGCTTTGATGGAAGACATTGCTCTGTGTGGTACTTCAGTTACAGTGAGTCTGCCCTTAAAATGAAGTTCACAATCACAGTGGAGCGAAACCAATTCATATATCAGAAACCCAATCAGCAGTGACGGGGTAATGAAGGGGTGTTACCTGGACAGCCCATCTGGGAGGAGCCTGGCAGCAGTAGAAGAGTTTCAGACGCTCCGTCACAGGACAGCTCCTCTCCTCAAAGTAATCCACTATAGTCTGGAAGAGAGGAAAGACATCCAGCGTCAACTAGAGAGTCATACCCAGGCAAAACCTCATTACTCAATCCCCAAAATGACAGACTTAAACTGCAAAGTTGGTAGAGCAAGTCAAGAGCAAACTGAAATGTACTGATTGAGATGTGAGTGCAACAGGTCTAAAAGCCCATTGATTGACAGTGTCCAACCCTGATATCTGGTTGAGTTCTGTGTTTCGTCTCAATCTGTGCTGTTCGGGTTGTTAGGTACTCAATGAACACTGGCTGAGGGCAAGGTATAAACAGGAAACAACTCTCACCGTCACAGCAAATGAGCCACTGCTGGATGCCATCCAATTGTTAATGTCTCATTCTCAGTCTCATTTTATCAGCGGGCCATCATGCAGAGCAACAACTCACATTCTGCTTGCTATCTGAGAGGAGACAATTGTCTGTGCCTAAAATTGGCCTTGACTCACAGTTATGTCTAACATCAATGATCCAATACCATGGCTCATAAACCTCAACCTAACAGCAAATCCCAGACTAGGACTGGGTCCTGTCGTTATGGCTGGGTTGGGTGGTGTTATCTGTGGAACATGGACAGGGCCCAGTTTACTGTAATGAGATTTGGAACCCGACCACCCGGGATAAAATTAATTATAAACAGTGGATGGAGTTTGGCAGCTTCAGATGTGATTGGCCTCCTTGCATAGGAAATTAGGAGGAAAATTAAGAGGAAAATGGGTGAGAGTGTAACAGGACATATTTTACAGTTTGGGATGGAAAAAAATCCAGAGAGGTGAGTCACAGTGAATCCATTTTCTGGTAACGAGGCCAGATGAAAACACAGACACCTAGACACACAGAATGACACAAGCAAAGACACTAACAAATAGACAAACAGACAGACGCCAACGCAATCAGGGAGGATAAAAAGCTTTCCTTACATTTTACACTCAAAGACAAAATCCAATGCCTGGTCATAAAGTGTTGTCTAACAGACTGCTTCAGATTAATAGTGATCTAGCTCCCTCAAAGACCATTTCTACTCTGCCCACATGACGGTCATCAATGTTCATCTTTTGTCTCTGTCAGTTTAATGGGTGGTTGGGGAAGTTGTCTTTACCAATATCTAAATCCTGTCAACAAGCAACAGCAGATCCTCTCTGGAAATCGGTAACATCTAAACAAACCTTGTCAACGAATGAGAATGCCCAGTAAACCATTAGGAGTAAATCCGTGAGTGACGCAGTATGTCAAAATAGGTAGCCTGCAGAGTGGGAGATGGCTCAAAGCAAGTGCAAGAGCTGTAAGAATACACCAGAATGAAGACTATAATAGGCTGTCAATTCATGCCAAAACAAACAACCTTTACACTTGTGTTTGAGTGCAAATGTTCGGTCTTCCAGGTAGATGTAAATGCTCTTTTGTAAAAGCGAAACATTGCACAAAACCAACTAGACCTTGATAAAATGACATGTTTGCTTGCTTAATGGTGCTCTAATTTGACAATGCCTGCAGTCGGGTTCTGTCCTTGATAAATTCCTGAGGACTTTTGTACCCTTCCCATAAATAGTTTTTAAGAATGAAAGGGTAGCACATCCAAGTGACTGTTGCACCACCATAGAGGTGTCTCCAACAAATGGACTTGTTGCTGATAAAAGGCTGTGTGTGGGGACGTAGTGAATGTTAAAATTACTTGTTAAATTGTACAGAATTTAAAAAATGAAATTTCCAGTTGGCTTGGTGGAATCGGTTTCCCTTAATGGCAAGCAAGGTTTGTTTGAAAGCAGACTGCAGATGACTAATAAATTGTGTTTCTCCAAAGCCAGTGTTTATATTCCAGTGTATATACACAAACAGCGGTTGGCATTTGATGAACTCTGGTAGACCAGAGACCCTACAGAGAGACAGCCACAGGCTACTGGGGAGTAGTTCAGAGAAAATGAGAGGAGGTGGGGGAGATTGGTGAGTAAAAACATCCCGATTCACTGAACTGAGTTCCAAGTTGCTCTGTGAACACAATTATAGCAGATGGTGAAAGTATATTGAACGAGTAAACCATAAATTATTGATTTTATACAACTGCACAAGGAAGGAAAACATCCCACCTGACAGGTTGCAGAAATATGAAGTTTGCAATCAGAATAAAACCAGTACACTTTTGATACCCATGTTTAGATTGAACAAAAACGTACCATATCTGGAGAGCCATGTACAGTTGAAGTCGGATGTTTACATACACTTAGGTTGGAGTCATTAAAACTAGTTTTTCAACCACTCTACAAATATCTTGATAACAAACTATAATTTTGGCAAGTCGGTAAGGACATCCACTTTGTGCATGACAAGTAATGTTTACAGACAGATTATTTCACTTATAATTCACTGCATCACAATTCCAGTGGGTAGGAAGTTTACATACACTAAGTTGACTGTGCCTTTAAACAGCTTGGAAATGTGCAGAAAATTATGTCATGGCTTTAGAAGCTTCTGATAGGCTAATTGACATCATTTGAGTCTAAGTCAACCTGTGGATGTATTTCAAGGCCTACCTTCAAACTCAGTGCCTCTTTGCTTGACATCATGGGAAAATCAAAAGAATAGAGATGAACATACTTTGGTGCGAAAAGTGCAAATCAATCACAGAACAACAGCAAAGGACCTTGTGAAGATGCTGGAGGAAACTGGTGCAAAAGTATCGATATCCACAGTAAAACGAGTCATATATAGACACAACCTGAAAGGCCACTCAGCAAGGAAGAAGCCACTGCCCCAAAACCACCATAAAAAAGCCGGACCACGATTTGCAACTGCACATGGGGACAAAGATCGTACTTTTTGAAGAAATGTCCTCTGGTCTGATGAAACAAAAATAGAACTGTTTAGCCATAATGACCATCGTTATGTTTGGAGGAAAAGGGGGGAGGCTTGCAAGCCAAAGAACACCATCCCGACCGTGAAGCACAGGGGTGGCAGCATCATGCTGTGGGGGTGCTTTGCTGCAGGAGGGACTGGTGCACTTCACAAAATAGATGGCATCATGAGGCAGGAAAATTATGTGGATATATTGAAGCAACATCTCAAGACATCAGTCAGGAAGTTAAAGCTTGGTCGCAAATGGGTCTTCCAAATGGACAATGACCCCAAGCATACTTCCAAAGTTGTGGCAAAATGGCTTAAGGACAACAAAGTCAAGGTATTGGAGTGGCCATCACAAAGCCCTGACCTCAATCCCACAGCGAATTTGTGGGCAGAACTGAAAAGGCGTGTGCGAGCAAGGAGGCCAACAAACCTGACTCAATTACACCAGCTCTGTCAGGAGGAATGGGCCAAAAATTCACCTAAGTTGTTGTGGAAGGCTACCCGTAACATTTGACCCAAGTTAAACAATTTAAAAGGCAATGCTACCAAATACTAATTGAGTGTATGTAAACTTCTGACTCACTGGGAATGTGATGAAAGAAAAAGGCTGAAATATATCACTACTTTTATTCTGACATTTCACATTCTTAAAATAAAGTGGTGATCCTAACTGACCTAAAACAGGGAATTTTTACTTGGATTAAATGTCAGGAATTGTGAAAAACTGAGTTTAAATGTATTTGGCTAAGGTCTATGTAAACTTCCGACTTCAACTGTGTGTGTCATACATTTTCTGCTAAGTGTAAAAATGTAAGCTGTTTAACTAACGACAATTGACCCTTCGCTAAGCCCTGCCCCAGAACTTAGAGCAACCAATCACAGCGGATAGCATCTGTTGTCGAGTCTGACACTTCAGACAAGCTCACGTTTAAATTGTATGAAACCCAGTGATGGCTATGGCAATAAATTATTTTAATTCCTAAATTGAACAGCGTACCAGGAGTACTTGCTACTGTGACTTCTGAAATTCAGAGCCTATGCTTTTGTTACATTGTTTGCTAGGTTAGCTCATTGACCACCAAATGTTGCTAACACAAGCAAGCTGTAGTCTGGTCTCCTTCGCCACCAGCAGTTACCATACCCGGTCTGCAAGGTGGTTGCTACTTAAAGTCCCCAGGACATTCACAGTTTTAGGCAAGACTGCCTTCTCGTCTTGTGCACCAGACGCATGGAATACTCTTACAATCCATGCTTCATCTAGATAGGTTAGCGCCACTGAAAACATTTAAAATATTGATGGGAGACGGAGGAGTGTAAATGCATTTTTTTAGGCTGGATAATGTTGTATGTTATAATTCTGTAATGTATTGATTGTTGCTGCCTTCTTGGCCAGGTCTCCCTTGAAAGAGAGACTGGGTCTCAATGGGCTTTTCCGGGTTAAATATAAAAGCTACTTCATATTACTTTTCTCAAAATGTTAGCTAGCTAAGTTAGCAATTTTATGAATACAACTCCCATCTGCCGTCGACAACAGGATATGATTTTAGAGCACTAGTTAGCTCTAAAAGTGCTTATTATAACTTTTGATTCCATTCTGACAGTGAATCCATAGCCATTCAGTGTCTTTGAATTCAGTACAAACAATTTGATGAACCAATTGAAATGACAGTCCACCACAACATTCCCAAGAGTTTCCTGATTAGTTTAATTTCATTGTGTATTAGAAACACAGTTTGAGATCACTGTGAGGGATTTTGCAAGTGGTTGAATGGGGAATTGGGCTTCCCGGGAAAATGTTGTCCGAGGTTGCAACAGTAATCAAGGGGGGCAGGGCTTAGCGAAGGGTCAATTGCTAGAATTATTCTCCAGTATTCAGATCCCTGGACTGTTCACACATTGTCATTTTAGTATAAGGCTGTAACGTGACAAAGAAAAACTGGGTTTTAACATTGTTTTCAAATGTATAAAAAATAAAAATTGAAATATCACATTTACGTAAGTATTCAGACCCTTTACTCAGTATCCTGAAGCACCTTTGGCAGTGATAACAGCCTCGAGTCTTCTTTGGTATGACACCACAAGCTTGGCACACCTGTATTTCCTCAAGGTCTGTCAGGTTGGATAGGCAGTGTCGCTTCACAGCTATTTTCAGGTCTCTCCAGAAATGTTCGATCGTGTTCAAGTCCGAGCTCTGGCTGGGCTACTCAAGGAAATTCAGAGACTTGTCCCGAAGCCACTCCTGCATTGTCTTGGTTGTGTGTCAATGTCCTGTTGGAAGGTAAACATTCGCCCCAGTCTGAGATCCTGAGTGCTCTGGAGCAGGTTTTCATCAAGGGTCTCTCTGTACTTTGCGCCATTCATCTTTCCCTCGATCCTGACTAGTCTCCCAGTCCCTGCCGCTGAAAAACATCCCCACAGCATGATGCTGCCACCACCATGCTTCACAGTAGGGATGGTGCCAGGTTTCCTCCAGACATGACGCTTAGCGTTCAGGCCAAAGAGTAAATCTTGGTTTCATCAGACCAGAGACTCTTGTTTCTCATGATTAGAGTCATTCAGGTGCCTTTTGGCAAACTCCAAGTGGGCTGTCATGTGCCTTTTACTGAGGATTAGCTTCCGCCTGGCCACTCCACCATAAAGGCCTGACTGGTGGAGTGCTGCAGCGATAGTTGTCCTTCTGGAAGGTTCTCCCATCTCCACAGAGGAACTCTGGAGCTCTGTCAGAGTGACCATCGAGTTCTTGGTCACCTTCCTGTCCAAGGCCCTTCTCCCCCGATTGCTCAGTTTGGCCGGGCGGCCAGCTCTGGGAAGAGTCTTGATGGTTCTGAACTTTTTCCATTTGAGAATGATGGAGGCCACTGTGTTCTTGGGGACCTTCAATGCTGCAGAAATGCTTTGGTACCCTTCCCCAGATCTCTGCCTCAACACAATCCTTTCTTGGAGCTCTACAGACAGTTCTTTTGACCTCATGGCTTGTTTTTTGCTCTGACATGCACCATCAACTGTGGGACCTTATAGACAGGTGTGTGTGTGCCTTTCCAAATCATGGCCTATCAATTGAATTTGCCACAGGTGGACTCCAATCAACTTGTAGAAACATCTCAAGGATGATCAATGGAAACAGGATGCACCTGAGCTCAATTTCAAGTCTCATAGCAAAGGGTCTGTATACTTAGGAAAATAAGGTATCTGTTTTCTATTTGTAATAAATTTGCTAACATTCCTAAAAACCTGTTTTCACTTTGCCATTATGGGGTATTGTGTGTGGGTTAATGAGGAAAATGTTGTATGTAATCAATTTAAGCATAACATAACAAAATGTGGAAAAAGTCTGAATAGTTTCCAAATGCACTGTACAGTATGTCATAAACTACTCACTGCTGGTGTTGGCTTAGCTATTGATTTCATTAAATCAGAAACAGCAACCCAGTTTGCGTTATACCCAATGACCTTTCTGAAAACAAAAACACCTAATTATGGCCAAGGAAATAACAGGAACTGATTGTATTTGATATCCTATTATTTACACCCCTATTTCCTTAATAATAACAATGAAGAACTTAATGAATACTAAGAATAAAAAGGTAGTCTGGTAAGGACCCTGTGCTTGTGTTTGTCTACAAGTCTCTGATAGTATTTATACCTTCACGAGAACAATATCAAGCAGCCAAGTAAAAAAGAAACAATTATGTCCCCCAAATCTGTATGTAATAGAATTAGTAAACAAGGAACCTCTCATATCAAAATAGCAGCCGCAACCCCCCCAAAATATGAAATGAAACAACTCAACACATGACATATTTCCTCCACTTTTCCCCCATTTGTTTCCTTCAGCAGCCAAGGAGATTAGAAGTCAAAACACATTGACGTGAGGGAGAAAGAATTTGAAACAAAGCAGAGGGCAAGCTTTTTCTTTTCTCAATTCCTTCAACTCTCAGTCATCGGTGAGTGTGAGCCGCCTGTCAATCCTCGCTCTGATGCGGTTTTCTTTGGGGTTTTGGCATTCTGGGGGAAACTGTGATTGAGCATGTCTGTCTCACAGGGGAATGGGACAGGGTGGCGATGGGGTTAGTGTCAGACGGTGGGATCAGTTGGTGCTTGATGTCTTCCTCGCACTGTGATGGACAGACGGGTGAGCCTCCCCCACCCCTCTAGATGACTTGAACCAACCATGCCTGTCACACGGTTCCCCCTGAAGGACCCCCTCAGCCTTTTCTGCCCCCCTCCAGGCTCGGTCTGTCAAATCAGGTTTGGGATAAGACTGCAGAGCTCCGTGTGCAAACATTTGAGGAGGGCAAGCTAAAGAGATTGAAAACAGACCTTTTCTCTTTGCTCTATGTCACAAAACCATGGAGCAGCTGTACAGTGTCTGGCTTCTTTAAGAGTGTGTCCTGTTTTATACCCGACGTCAGACCGTCATGTCCCAGGCCCCAACCTCCTGCTTTATGACTTTGACCTCGTCTGTCTACGACTGACAGCTCACCGAGGCTGGAGAGACCAACGAGTATACACAAACACACCATAATGTCATCCCAGCGCAGTTTGAAGCAACCCTGAGTATAAATGATTTGTAAATCATACTTATACTTGCCCATGCACAGATGTATGTGTATGAGAGATTGTCTGCACTTCAGCTGTGAAAAGCTGTGTGGAAACATTAAGGACTTGTGTTCTTATGAATGGCAACGTAGTATGTCTAAACCTCATCCCATCCTCCTACACAGCCCATCACAACAGAAGTAAGCTCTCGTTCAGTTTACCATGTTATCACAGGGAGCAGAGGCTGTAGATACCCAGGTTGCCAGTCCCTCTCTAGAGGGGGGCTGGTTTCACAGAGACACCCATGACAAACATCCTGCACAGGGGGAGTGTGTCTGTCCTCCGCTTGGTTATCCACATGTCCTCTGCTTTCACAGATAAATCAGTATTTCTACAGTGAGCTAAAGAGTTTGGCGGGGTGGATTTCAGAGGGCATGCAGCTTATTTCTGCTTGCAGACTGTTGTGCTAATGATGTGACATTTAGCAAGACGTGTAGCAGATTAGGTAAATCCAGGTTTGGAATACATCTAATTTTGCCAGTAAGCCCTTGAAATGGTATAACACCAAGTGCAAGTTACTTCACTTCAAGAAGACCAGCATTACTGGCCTAACCAATAATATAGCCTTATTCTGTGTATTTATGTATAGTCAAGGCCAAAAGTTGAGAATGACAAAAATATAAATTTTCACAAAGTCTGCTGCCTCAGTTTGTATGATGCCAATTTGCATATACACCAGAATGTTATGAAGAGTGATCAGATGAATTGCAATTAATTGCAAAGTCCCTCTTCGCCATGCAAATGAACTGAATCCCCCCAAAAACATTTCCACTGCATTTCAGCCCTGCCACAAAAGGACCAGCTGACATGTCAGCGATTCTCTCGTTAACACGGGGACAAGGCTTGACGAGGACAAGGCTGGAGATCACTCTGTCGTGCTGATCGAGTTCGAATAACAGACTGGAAGCTTCAAAAGGAGCGTGGTGCTTGGAATCATTGTTCTTCCTCTGTCAATCATAGTTACCTGCAAGGAAACATGTACCGTCATCATTGCTATGCAATAAAAAGGGCTTCACAAGCAAGGATATCGCTGCCAGTAAGATTGCACCTAAATCAACCATTTATCGGATCGTCAAGAACTTCAAGGAGAGCGGTTCAATTGTTGTGAAGAAGGCTTCAGGGCGCCCAAGAAAGTCCAGCAAGCGCCAGGACTGTCTCCTAAATGTGATTCAGCTGTGGGATCGGGGCACCACCAGTAGAGAGCTTGCTCAGGAATGGCAGCAGGCAGGTGTGAGTGCATCTGCACGCACAGTGAGGCGTAGACTTTTGGAAGATGGCCTGGTGTCAAGAAGGGCAGCAAAGAAGCCACTTCTCTCCAGGAAAAACATCAGGGACAGACTGATGTGCTGTAAAAGGTACAGGGATTGGACTGCTGGAGGACTGGGGTAAAGTCATTTTTCTCTGATGAATCCCCTTTCCGATTGTTTGGGGCATCTGGAAAAAAAGCTTGTCCGGAGAAGACAAGATGAGCGAAACCGTCAGTCCTGTGTCATGCCAACAGTAAAGCATACTGAGACCATTCATGTATCTCAGCCAAGGGAGTGGGGCTCACTCACAATTTTGCCTAAGAACACAGCCATGAATAAAGAATGGTACCAACACATCCTCCGAGAACAACTTCTCCCAACCATTCAGGAACTGTTTGGTGACGAACAATGCCTTTTCCAGCATGACGGAGCACCTTGCCATAAGGCAAAAGTGATAACTAAGTGGCTCAGGGAACAAAACATTGATATTTTGGGTCCATGGCCAGGAAACTCCCCAGACCTTAATCCCATTGACAACTTGGTCAATCCTCAAGAGGTGGACAAACAAAAACCCACGAATTCTGACTAACTCCAAGCATGGATTATACAAGAATGGGCTGCCATCAGTCAGGATGTGGCCCAGAAGTTAATTGACAGCATACCAGGGCGGATTGCAGAGGTCTTGAAAAAGAAGGGTCAACACTGCAAATATTGACTCCGCATCAACGTCATGTAATTGTCAATAAAAGCGTTTGACACTTATGAAACGCTTGTAATTATACTTCACTATTCCATAGTAACATCTGAAAAAAATATCTGAAGACATTGAAGCAGCAAACTTTGTGGAAATTAATATTTGTGTCATTCTCAAAACCTTTGGCCACAACTGTACAGTACCTGAGACTTGAGATGTGAGCTTCCAATAGAGACGTTCACCATGAGTATCTCGTTGAAACCTACCCCGTGTGACCCCTCATCTCTCTTACCTGTGTCTGCATCATGGCCCTCTCTACCCGCCGAGAGCTGCCCTTCTCCAGCTTGGTCCTTAGACACAGTGCTGTCACCTCCACCGCCCAGAACTTGGGCTGAGACAATATGCACTGCAGGGAAGAAAGACCAGTAAGGACATGGAGATTCAAGACAATTTCATTTCATTATGGACTTTTAGGAACATCAATCTCAGATTAAAGGGATAGTCAGGTCTCTCAGATAGTGATGGCACACAAATAGGAATACATGGAAAAGTTGGCATAATATCGTACAGAAATACATAGCTATATGTTTGACATCTTCAACATTCATGGAATTTTAAAATTAGCCTTTTAAACAGTAATCTCTGACCAAAGCATAAGAACTAGTAAATTAGGACGCTCTTACGACATCACTAGGACTTCCCATGGGAATAAAAGTAGGTACAGGAAACCCAGTACATTAGAGCAGGTAAACCTGATGAGGCCCTCTTCACTCCAACCAAAGTGGTATACTACAAAGCAAGCTAGATACAAGGTTTTATAAAGCTAGCCAGCTACAGTTAGCTTCACATTCCAGGTCAGGCTTCATCCTTACTACGACGGTGGACATTACTTGCCTGCCTGCCACTAACTCCAGCAGGCTTGTAACTGTGCCAAACTCGATTGACACAACGCTGAAACAGCAATCCATGGGAAAGTCAGTGCAACATTTTTTATTTGTGCCGAAATCAAAATGAATGAACGGTTATCTTGCAAATTCTGCAGGATATGGTGTGATATAGAATTTTAGAAGTGTCGTCTTTTTTAAATTGTATTACTTTTCAATGCCGTCTTTGGTGCGCTTATCAATGCACGAGCACCTTTTTCCCCACGCCTATGCTCCTATCTGTGAAACAGCTTGTTGCGTTGTGGCAATAGACATATAACCCATCGAAGGGTTTTGGAACCTCTTACCCTGGCAATTTGACTGTTAAACTCATGGTTACACTAACAATGGCTGCCAGTCTTGACTTGAACCTGAATGGGAACGGCCATCTATGGATTATAAATTATGTCTATGGTTGGTTGAGGTTGTCATTTGCCTTACACAAATTTCTAAATACAATCGCGTGAAAAACGTACAGTTTGGAAAGCAAATGCAGTCAAATTTCATCAGTTGTCTTGCTCAAATAAAGGATGATACCCATCCTCTTGCAAAGGTGGGCATCTGATTTCATTGGTCCTCACCTCGTGGCTTAGACACTTCATTCAGGATAAATTGATTTAGCACTGAGTTATTCATTGCCATAGAAATTGACCAGGCTAAAAGGTGAGTCACTTTCGTATGACCGGTTATCCTGAGTTGACCAAAGTTACCTCAATCAAACCCGGAACATAGTATACCCCTCTGGTCCACGGGAGGGGGAGGGGTCTGTTTGGTGTGAGCAAGGACGGAGGTTTGGTGCGAGGTGAGTCCTACTTCCTGTCTGGGGCAGGAAGCACATTACTCACTGTGGAGTCAGTGGCGACCCCTTCCTGCTACAGCGGCAGTACATCTTGCCTCACAGCACTGAGGTTGTCTGTCTACCAAAGGACAGACCAGGGAGGCAGTGGGTGAGCGGGCATTTCAACATTACTTGACCTTTCACATTATACCGGTATGTTACTAAATAAAGATTTGGATTGGGCTGTAACATCTACAGGGAATCCGTATTGACCGTGTGTAATAACTTTGAATACAAAGCCAACATCTAGTGTACATTGTAAATAGACCAAAATGCCACAAAGACAACAAAAAAATAAAAATAATGTTCGACCTTAAAACAAATGGACTTCAATACACTGTGTAGGAGACACTGTGTAGGACACACATGCAGTGGGAATGTGTCACCGCCAGTGGCGAGCGGGAGGCGTTGTTTAAATTTAGAGAGCAGGTCCCGGGTGATGTTTGCCCAGCCAATGTTCCCCTCTACCCAGTAGAGGAGGGATGGGAAGGGAGCTGGCAGACAGTCTGGGTGTATCCCATACAGTACATTGAAGCCCACTGGAACCTCAGAGGGTAGTGTTTGCACATGTCCCTCAGGGAAGGGGCCCTCTTCCTAGGGACCAGTGAGGCAGGAGGTGAGAACACCATCTCCTCAGAGCGCAATGGATGAAGTATGGTTTATCCTGTTAAGACTAGGGGCAGTATTTCATTTTTGGATAAAAAGACATGCCCGTTTTAAGCGCAATATTTTGTCACGAAAAGATGCTCGACTATGCTTGGAATTGATAGTTTTGGAAAGAAGACACTGACGTTTCCAGAACTGTAAAGATTTTCACTGTGAGTGCCATAGAACAGAATCAGAGAAGAATGCACGCTTCCAGGGAAGGGATTTCAATGAAGAGATATATGACAAAACACCTTGAGGATTGATTCAAACAACGTTTTCCATGTTTCAGTCGATATTATGGAGTTAATTCGGAAAAAAGTTTGACGTTTAGGTGACTGAATTTTCGGTTAGTTTCGGTAGCCAAATGCATAGTAACAAAACGGAACGTTGTGTCCTACACAAGCATCTTTCAGGAAAAACTGGACATCTGCTATGTAACTGAGAGTCTCCTCATTGAAACATCTGAAGTTCTTCAAAGGTAAATTATTTTATTTGATCCCTTTGCTGGTTTTTGTGAATGTTGCGTGCTAAATGCTAACGCTAAATGCTAAGCTAGCTATCACCACTTACACAAATTATTGATTTTCTCTGGTTCTAAAGCATATTTTGAAAATCTGAGACGACAGGATTGTTAAGAAAAGGATAAGCTTGAGGATAGGCATATTTATTTCATTTAATTTGCAATTTTCAGAAATCGCTAATTTTGCGTTATGGTAATGAGCTTGAGGTTGTAGTCACGATCCCGGATCCGGGATGGGGCGGACTAAGAGGTTATAGGGAGGTCGTGTATGTGAAATAGCGAATACTAATCGCTGGTAACAAATCCTCATATGGGGAACAAATTGACAGATCCAATAAAAAAAGGGGGGGGGGAATCTGCTTCCTGGGGAGTTTTGACAAGTCTATATTGTTAGAGTCCTGTCCTCCCTCTCATAGCAGGGACCTTTGTGAGACTCAAGATAGAGTTTAGGAAGGATGCCAAGAGGAGCACAAGTTAGAGCTGAAAAGATAAAAGGGAAAGCTGGTAAGGGTATGTTGCTTTTCCAATACATTCCTATGTCGTTGCTTGGCAATTTAAAGGGTAACTATTTGAGAACATTCAAAATTCAGTGCTCAACTCTACAACAAAAATATAAACGCAACATGTAACAGTGAAACAAAAGATCCCAGAAATGATTCATATGCTCAAAAAGCTTATTTTGCAAAAAATTTGGTGCACAAATTTGTTTAAATCCCTGTTGAGCATTTCTCCTAAATAATCCATCCATCTGACAGGTGTGGCATACCAAGAAGCTGATTAAACGGCATGATCATTACACAGGTGCACCTTGCACTGGGGACAATAAAAGGCCACTCTAAAATGCACAGTTTTGTCACAACACAATGCCACAGATGTCTCAAGTTTTAAAGGAGCGTGCAATTGGCATGCTGATTGCACAAATGTCCACCAGACCACTTGCAGGAGAATTCAATGTTCATTTCTCTACCGTAAGCCACCTACATCGTTTTAGAAAATTTGGCGGTACGTCCAGCCGGCCTCACAGAGCACGTGTATGGCATCGTGTGGGTGAGCGGTTTGCTGATGTCAACATTTTTAACAGAATGCCCCATGGTAGGGTTATGGTATGGGCAGGCATAAGCTATGGACAATGAACACAAAGGCATTTTATTAATGGCAATTTGAATGGACACAGATTCTGTGACGAGATCCTGATGCCTATTGTCGTGCAATTCACCCACCGCCATGACCTTATGTTTCAGCATAATAATGCACGGCCCCATGTCACAAGGATCTGTACACAATTCCTGGAAGATTAAAATGTCCCAGTTCTTCCATGGCTTGCATACTCACCAGACATGTCATCCATTGAGCATGTTTGGAATGCTCTGGATTGACGTGTACAACAGCGTATTTCAGTTCCCGCATATATCCAGCAACGTCGCACAGCCATTGAAGAGTGGGACAACATTTCACAGGCCATAATTAATAGCCTGATCAACTATGCGAAGGAGATGTCGCACTGCATGAGGCAAATGGTGGTCACACCAGATACTGACTGGTTTTCTGATACACGCCCCTGTCTTTTTTTTAAGGTATCGGTGACAACCGGATGCATATCTGTATTCCCAGTCATGTGAAATCCGTAGATTAGGGCCTAATGAGTTAAATAAAATATTTACTGATTTCCTTAAATGAACTGTAACTCAGTAAAAAATCTTTGAAATTGTTGCATGTTGCGTTTATATTTTTGTTCAGTATAATAATAACCCATTAGGGAAGAAGCAGATCAGTAAAATTCCACACAGGAACAATGTGTGACATATTTAGCTGCAAAGCAAATGGATATTTTCGTCTCTCACAAGCTCACTTCCTCTGAGCAGAGTCAACATGTGTTTTCCCCTGGCTATACAGTGTCTGGCCTCTGCGCCATGTCAGAACTTGAGACCTGATCAAAATCAGCCTGGGATAGAAAAACAAGGCAAGACATCCCATCTTCCACTAGACATTTCACCAGAGCCCATGGGTTGAACAGTACAGCAGTATGATGTGTGGAAAACAGAAGGTAAGAAATACAATAATAGCGGCATCAGTATCGTGGTGTATAGACAGGGGTATAGTGAATGCCTAAATGACGATAGTTAGAGCCGAACCCCCCATGGGAAGCCTCTCCTCTTTCTCTCCACCCGCCCAACTTCCATGCCAAGTTGCGAGACGATTATCACAAAGTGACTTCCTCCTACGGGGCCAGAGAAACAACAATGTAAGATGTAGTCACCCTCCTCTCACATCGTATCCATGTCACTATGGCAACACTTCCAGTTCAACCACTTTCCGAAACCCTTCCCAGTAGCCCTCAGTGGGCGGCAAAGGACAGATTGGAGATTGGCATTTAGTAGAACACAGCTAACCTTATCCCTATCCCAGCTATGATTTCACTGTAGACTGCCTTTACTGAGTTACGTGATGTAACAAGTCAGGCTGCCACATCTGTCCAAATAAGAAAACCACTGTCTGGGTCGTTTGACAAACTCATCAATCCTATTTCCAGCCCTGGCCCCTGCATGATAACTCCCATGGGTTTGCTGTAGGGCTGGGCGATATATCTAATTAATTTGATTAATTCTAATTTATGTTTTTGCGTGATATTCCAAATGCTTCATTTAATCCAAACTGCTCGCGTGCGTCAACGAAAGTCTGCGTTAATTTTTTTTTGATGCGCTGCAAGTCCCGCCTCTCCCATCTACTCATTGGTTTTTAGGAGCATATACCCACGTGGGTGATTGAAAGATGAACTGAGGTCCACACTCCAGTCCAGTTGTTGGTGGTAATGCACCTTAAAGTTGGTTGCCAACCACCATATGAATTCCAAAGAGGACTGAAGGAGGAGAAATTACTGGAAACAAACTCGGTTTACCCATGTGTGGATTAATTGTCAGAGTAGAGGACCTTGTGCATTTCAGGTAAAATAACAACCCAACATCAAGGCGGTGGCCCGTTCCTGTAGGTTCATGCTCTACAACATCCGCAGAGTACGACCCTGCCTCACACAGGAAGCGGCGCAGGTCCTAATCCAGGCACTTGTCATCTCCCGTCTGGATTACTGCAACTCGCTGTTGGCTGGGCTCCCTGCCTGTGCCATTAAACCCCTTCAACTCATCCAGAACGCCGCAGCCAGTCTGGTGTTCAACCTTCCCAAGTTCTCTCACGTCACCCCGCTCCTCCATTCTCTCCACTGGCTTCCAGTTGAAGCTCGCATCCGCTACAAGACCATGGTGCTTGCCTACGGAGCTGTGAGGGGAACGGCACCTCAGTACCTCCAGGCTCTGATCAGGCCCTACACCCAAACAAGGGCACTGCGTTCATCCACCTCTGGCCTGCTCGCCTCCCTACCACTGAGGAAGTACAGCTCCCGCTCAGCCCAGTCAAAACTGTTCGCTGCCCTGGCCCCCCAATGGTGGAACAAACTCCCCTCACGACGCCAGGACAGCGGAGTCAATCACCACCTTCCGGAGACACCTGAAACCCCACCTCTTTAAGGAATACCTAGGATAGGATAAGTAATCCCTCTCACCCCCCCCCCCCCTTAAGTTTTAGATGCACTATTGTTAAGTGACTGTCCCACTGGATGTCATAAGGTGAATGCACCAATTTGTAAGTCGCTCTGGATAAGAGCGTCTGCTAAATGACTTAAATGTAAATGTAATGTTATATCCCAGGACAAATTAGCTAGCTAAATTGCCATGAATGTTTCAACCTGTTCCCAAATTAATATAATTGATTCAGAGTTAATTTTGATATTTCAACCTGTGTGTCCTGATCACGTCTGGTGTGGTTCGCCAAATGCTGACTAGACCGCGAAATGGCGGACGCCCAGTCTAGTCGGCATGTAACCATGGGAGTGGTTATCCCAGAGGCGGGAAGGGTGGTGACAAGGTTTAAAATAAGCGCATAGAAACACATTGAGCTTATTTTGGACAGATTTTGGTTAAAGTGAAACCTCTCACTTTGCCTCTTTGTTCCGAGCCCCTCCCCCTACCACTCACAGCAGATGAGAGATCACTTCTTCCTCTCTGACAAATGGTTTCAACTCGTTATTTGCATTTGAAGTTTGGTCCAACAGAATCAGACACCGAAACCGATGGAGACATTTTAGTGTAATAGAGAAGTTAACTTGTTCATGTTTCAACTCAAATTTCGAGCAGAGCAGACACTACTAAAATGGATGTACCCATAAACATTAATTCTGGAAAATGAATGCTCCGTTTATCACGCATTACAGTACCACATATCGCTAGCAGCATTTTGGTCAAATAAAGATTGTTATACGAGCGGTTTAGTCTTTTTATAAATATGCAACAAGCATAAAACTATTATATAAGGAACTGGCAACTCGTTCTCATTCTGAGAAATAAGGTATGAAGCTTGATTTAAACATCTGAACGAAGTGGACAGGCTAGCATGCTGTTCAAACAGTTGGAAACTGAGAACAGGTTGTGTTCATAATCATTTTACTTTTTTGCCTTGTTAGCCAAATTCAGAGCTTGTGAAAATTTCCCTAGATAAACTTGAAATATAAATATTAGCTGGCTACTCACTAGCATGTAGGCTTCTGCTTGAGAGATTGTTTATAAGACCTGTGTTAAATTAATATAATGCCTAAATGGATTGATTGGTCAAATTTAATTTGTCACATACACATGGTTAGCAGATGTTAATGCGAGTGTACATTTACATTTAAGTCATTTAGCAGACGCTCTTATCCAGAGCGACTTACAAATTGGTGCATTCACCTTATGAGTGTAGCGAAATGCTTGTGCTTCTAGTTCCGACAATGCAGTGATAACCAACAAGTAATCTTACTAACAATTCCAAAACTACTGTCTTATACACAGTGTAAGGGGATAAAGAATATGTACATAAGGATATATGAATGAGTGATGGTACAGGGCAGCATACAGCAGATTGTATCGAGTACAGTATATACATATGAGGTGAGTATGTAGACAAAGTAAACAAAGTGGCATAGTTAAAGTGGCTAGTGATACATGTATTACATAAGGATGCAGTCGATGATATAGAGTACAGTATATACGTATACATATGAGATGAATAATGTAGGGTAAGTACCATTATATAAGGTAGCATTGTTTAAAATGGCTAGTGATATATTTACATCATTTCCCATCAATTCCCATTATTAAAGTGGCTGGAGTTGGGTCAGTGTCAATGACAGTGTGTTGGCAGCAGCCACTCAATGTTAGTGGTGGCTGTTTAACAGTCTGATGGCCTTGAGATAGATTTGGATTTGATTTGATTGAGAGATTGTTTATAAGACCGGTGTTAAATTAATATAATGCCTGCTGCATTATTAGTGAATGTGCATTATGCGTGGCTCTGGTTACATGTGTAACAAAAAAATAGCATTTTTATAGACAGACCTGAAAGCCATTTCAGTGAATGCAAAAAAATATAAAAAAGGAGCAGGTACAACTATTTTCATTATGGTTGTAGAAGGCATATATTCAGCCTAGGTAACATTTGACAAACTCTGAATTCATTAGACTATTGGTAACTGTTTTAAATGCAGTGGATTTTACCTTTAAATTGTACAACAAATCTTAGAGAAAACGTTCATAAAAAAAAAACTAGATAAATATCGTGAATTGCCGATATGTTAGAAAAAACTTGAGATATGAGTTTTAGGCCATTTCGCCCAGGCTTAGTTTGTTGACACTGACCCAAGGGTGTGTGTGGCTCTAAAGAACAGTTGCCAAAAATAAATATCTGGCAAACTCAAAAGGAAGCACTACCATTGCAGAATCACTAATATGGAATGGGATCATGACAAAAACATCATAAAATGTTATACACAACACCCTTAAAACCAGACAGGAAATGGATAAGACTGGCCCTTTTTAAAGCTTTTAACAGTGTCAAAGCTGCCGTAGAGATAAAGATCACAGACATGTATTCATTGGTACAGTACAAGCTGCAATATTACAAAGTCCAAGTATGTAAGTTGAATACATTGCCAACAATAATCAACTCAATAATATATCATTTCAGTGACCCAGGAAGCCCTAATATTGACTATGTTGGTTGACTAAGGCTGAGAAAATGAGAAAGGACCAAGCTAACTAAGCCAATGGACAGGAGAGAATGGTTTTTTCGCCTTTCCTTTTGTTCAAGCCAAGATCAGATATACAAAGTAAGCTTAATCGCCATTGAAAAGTTGTCTCATCTCAGATAAGGCTTTATAGTCCCCATGCAGTATTTTTGATGTCGTCACTGTCTAAAACATCCCTGTAATTCATGTAAATAAATATATGTTTTTGATCATTTATTACCCAGAGCCTGCTTTTGTTATTAAAATGCTCAGTCTGATCGTGTAGGCATGTTGATACAAATGTAAATATATTTGCATACACAGCCCTGATTGGCAGATAGCAGAGGTCTTAAACTAAAAGAGCATTATCAGAATTTTCACAATTTCAGTGTTATTTCGACCGTAGTGTGGAAACAAAAAAACAAGCAAATCACATTTTTACTGCACTGCCCCTACCCACCTAAGGTCATGAGGTCTCCAGTATGGAGGTGACCTGCATTGACAAGGCTGTGTGATTGGGATCATGGTGCTAGCCTGGTGGAATGTGGCCGCTAAGAAGCCCTTTTCCACCTTCCCATATTTGCTCGATCTTATCTATATCATCTAAGCTCATCAGTAAAGTAATATGGAGGGGGGAGAGCGAGGTCAGCCAATATGCCTCACCAACACTGCTTCACTAGTGTAACAAAGCGTCAATGATCTTATCACACTGCCACACGTGATCAAACTCCTTTTTTCAACCAAGATGACATCTTGATGACAGTATCTGAAACACCTGTGAAACTGCAAAGTACTGTTTATAAAAATGATTAACTGCCTGAAATGCTAATAAGGCTATGCCTATAAAAATGTTTTACCTGGGTCATTTGTAGAGAATAGACTATTCTGAATCGTATGTTTGTTGGGCAATAAGGCCTGCATTTGATTTATATCATAAAGTTGCAGCAACAAACAAATATGCAGGAATAAAGCACCATGAACTACGTTGTGTGCAAGGTGAACAACAGTAATCACGATCCAAAATGTGTTTGTAAATGGTAAACAAGTCACAATGGCATTCAAATGGGACATTAGCACAATAGAGAATAGTCATTGTTATGCAGTCCTTCCGCTAGAAGGTAGTAACCATAAATCATTGGATAATTAACAGCAAATGATGATGCAGAATGTTTAGTTAAACCCATCACAAACAAGCAATGGGCTTTAGAGCATCTTCTCAACATGGGCTATGAATCGCATGTCAGTATTGTCCAGGAATAGCCTGATTTTTTTTCTTCTCCAATCTATATTAACATTCTAGAATATCTTCACAAACAACAAATGCAGAATAGTACATCAAATCAATTGACCAAAAGATGTAGGTGTGTGTGTATTGGTCCTGAGTTAAAGAGTAATGGCAAACAGATTTATAGGGTAAGGCAGTGCAGTTTCAAATGAAGATCCATCCGTATTATTGGCTGAGCTTGCTTGGACAACCGCCTCACACTACATCCATCACCTGTCTGCGAACTCCAAAAGCTGAAAATCATGGTGGAGCAGCTGGCCAGAGACCCAGGCCCATTGGAGAGTCTGCAGAGGAACCCAAAGCACTAAACTGAGGGGACTTGCTCAGCAGCCTGCGTTGTGTTATTACCTTAATTAAAGCCTTTTCAAAAGGCACGCTAACGCAGCAGCTGGATGCATGGTACTGATTTGCCCCCCAGCAGCAGTAAGGTAGGTGACGCAAACAGACCCTGGTTTATAGGTGTGTGACAGTAATGCAGTCTAGGGGAAGAAGGCAGTCGTTTTGAGAAATGGTTGAAAAGATCTTGGTCCATTTTAATAGGGTCATGTCAATGGCCTCAGATAGCAAACAGAGAGCAATGACACTATAAAAACAACTTGTAAGGGTGGATGGTAGGCCCTCCTACTTGCCAAGGATGGATCGAGCTGTCTGGCGTCGGTGAACGATGCAGGAAACAGAAGATCCAGTGCATGGTTTATGTTTTAAGGCTCTTGGAGTAGGTGCAGGTATTTAAAAAATGCAAAACTCATCCAACAAGATGCTGGACAAGGCTCAAAGTAAAGTAATGAAAATGATAGACTATAGACATCTGAAATATAAAGACTGAAGATCAGCCTGACAAGCCCCGAGGGCTCAGAACTCTTACGAACTCCTGCAGAGACAGTCGGCAGTTTTGAACACCCATGATGCTCTACACCAAAGCATTTATACCCTCCAGTCACTGGCAGAGACCAGGTGAAAGGAAACACTTAGCAAAGTAAACTATTCTACATAAGAGAGTTTAGATACATTCACTCAACCTGTACGATGCAGACATGTACATACAGAATACTTAAAAGATCTGGACTAGAGCAGAAACTCTTTGCCCCAAATTGGTAATGAGTGTCCCTTAATGAGCAGACCATGGTGACCGGTGCACCTGGCGTCAACGCCCCTCCACACGCTGCAAGACAGATCTCAAACATTTAAGTACTGCTTTCGACTGGCAAAGACTGGCTTTAGACTAGCAGCATAACTTTATCTGGATTTACTTCATGTCTTCTGTAATTTGTATTCAATGTTTAGAAAATATTTAGAATAGATCAAACAGGTGACACGCTCAAACAAAATGATTATGCAATTATATTGACGTGTACACTGTGGAAACGGACTAGCATTCAGAGTTAGCTTACTCACAACTCATTTGTTGTTAAGGACTAAGTAAGATTTTACACAAAATAGTCATCCAGATATCTATATTTTTGGAGATGTAGATAACCCCAATTCTACAACGACAGCACATTCAAGTTTACCTTCAAAGCCCGTCCAACTTGGTGAACTTGACCCGCTGTGAGTATAGACAAACATCAGTTCTTGGCTATTGACTGAGAATTCAGAATGTTCCCCTAAAATCATCTACTTGTGTTGGCCCTGAAGACTTATGAAATAATAGTCTAGCATTAATGCCAAGTCCTTTGACACTCAGAAGTCTAGGGAACAGCCAGACATGAGCATGGGAAATTTCTCAATCCTATCCCTGACACTGTTCAGCAGTCTCAAACATACTGAAACCAAGATGCTTTCTAATCTCGAATGAAAATAATACTGGATGGCAATGTATAGATGTCTTTCACTGGACCTCAAAGCACTTTACATTGCATGGCACTTTTGGATAATTTAGGGCCAGCATGCTCACCACAAGTGAGCCATGTGAAATGATGAGCACGCTCTTAATGGTCAGATATACAGTAGAACAGCAGCAGCGGGCATATGTCAGAGCTACCCCGAATGAATCAAATCCGACAATACATCAGTGACTTCATGAGAACATTGGACTGCTGTTGCTCTGTATTTTAATTTTTTAATTTTTTAAAGAAGTAGGGATGAACAGCGAGATTTTACCGCCCACTCCCTTATCGCGGGAAAAATAACAGCGAGAAACCGGTAAATTACAATACACTTCTATGAACAGCATGATGTGAAATGGAACTGTTGAATTATGAGATGTTTAAATCTGGTTTCTCCACAGCCTTCTCTCTGCATGATCAATCAACGCTTGGGGTGGGGACAGACAGCGCATCTATGGAGAGCAGTCCACAATGCATGTACCATCTTTTCATGGTAACTTTTTTCCTTGTGACAGGTACACATACTTTTGCTGCAGCATAGACTATGCAACAGTAGGCTAATATAAGGAGTGACTGTGCATCTAATTTAAAACATCACCATCTGGCTTACAGGGGTCACCTTACTTTAACTGTAAGGAATATATATATATACAGTACCAATCAAAAGATGACACCTGCTCATTCAAGTTGTTTATTTTTATTATTTTCAGCATTGTAGAATAATAGAAGACATCAACACTATGAAATAACACACATGGAATCATGTAGTAACCAAAAGTGTTAAATACATTGATTTACTATATAATACTCTCAACCATCTTCATGAAGAATGCTTTTCCAACAGTCTTGAAGGAGTTCCCACATAAGAGCACTAGTTAGATGCTTTTCCTTCACCGTGCGGTCCAACTCATCCCAAACAATCTCAATTTGGTTGAAGCCAGGTCATCTGATGCAGCACTCCATCACTCTCCTTCATGGTGAAATAGCCCTTACACAGCCTGGAGGTGTGTTTTGGGTCATTGTCCTGTTGAAAAACAAATGATAATCTCACTAAGCACAAACCAGATGGGATGGCGTATCGCTGTGGTAGCCATGCTGGTTAAGTGTGCCTTGAATTCTAAATAAATAACCAACAGTGTCACCAGCAGAGCACCCCCACACCATCACACCTCCATGCTTCACAGTGGGAACCACACCTGCAGAGATCATCCTTTCACCTGTTCTGAATCTCACAAAGACCGTGGTTGGAACCAAATATCACAAATTTGGACTCATCAGACCAAAAGGACAGATTTCCACCAGTCTAATGTCCATTGCTGGTGTTACTTGGCCCAAGCAAGTATATTCTTATTGGTGTCCTTTAGTTGTGGTTTCTTTGTAGCAATTCGACCATGAAGGCCTGATTCACACAGTCTCCTCTGAACAGTTGATGTTGAGATGTGTCTGTTACTTGAATTCTGTGAAGCATTTATTTGGGCTGCAATCTGAGGTGCAGTTAACTAATGAATTTATCCTCTATAGCAGAGGTAACTTTGCATCTTCCTTTCCTGTGGTGGTCCTCATGAGATCCAGTTTCATCATAGCGCTTGATGGTTTTTGTGATCGCACTTGAAGAAACATTCAAAGTTCTTGAAATGTTCAAGATTGATTGAACTTCACGTATTAAGGTAATGATGGACTGTCATTTTCCTTTGCTTATTTGAGCTGTTCTTGACATAATAAGGACTTGGTCTTTTAACAAATAGGGCTATCTTCTGTATACCACCCCTACCTTGTCACAACACAATTGGCTCAAATGCATTAAGGAAAGAAATTCCACAAATGAACATTTAATTGAAATTCATTCCAGGTGATTACCTCATGAAGCTGGTTGAGAGAATGCCAAGACTTTGCAAAGCTGTCATCAAGGCAAAGGGTGGCTACTTTGAGGAACCTAAAATATTTTGATTTGGTTAACACGTTTTGATTTCTACATGATTCCATGTGTGTTATTTCATAGTTTTGATGTCTTCACTATTAGAGAAAATAGTAAAAAAATAAACACCCTTCAATGGAGTAGGTGTCCACACTTTTGACTGGGACTGTATATATTTGCAGCTGCAGAGTTTTAAAAAACAGCTATCCCTCAAATATCATTGCTTTAAATCAGTGCATACTTGAGCACACTGTCACTCCCACTCCATAAATTCCATTCAAACTGCATCCAAAATATATAAATATTATATATATAGTCCTAGCCTACCTCTTTCAGGTAATACCTAAATACAGGGCTTTGCTTCATTGAATGTAAGGACTGATGGGTTATGCATAAGCTTCTAACTTTTAGCCTCTTGCTCAACACAGACCTGCGCTCTGCTGGCCTTTCCATAATAATAAAAACAAAAAATAAAATAAAAAA
Organism: Oncorhynchus gorbuscha; assembly: GCF_021184085.1. NCBI lineage: Eukaryota > Metazoa > Chordata > Actinopteri > Salmoniformes > Salmonidae > Oncorhynchus > Oncorhynchus gorbuscha. The sequence goes on from NC_060180.1 coordinate 19,553,656, forward strand.
CACTTGCACTTGGAATCCTAGTTACAGCTACACTAGAAAAGCTGGATGTATTTATTTATTTTTATGTTTGTGCATTTCTTATACTAAGACTATTCGAAAAGAGATGCAAGCTCTTGTTTGCTGAAAGTTAAATACAGCAGCCAATAGAACGCGGTAGGCTATAGCAGTTATTTACTCAGACAACCATTCAATCTTCTTGAAGAGCAGTGGGGGGAAAAGCTGCTTGTATCTTATTTTAGTCCTATATTATTCAAGCATGTCATTACAATGATGAAAATAAAATAATTTAACTGTTGAAAGAGAGAAAGAAATGAAGCCAAAAACATGCCGTGCAACTTTAGGGGAAACATTATGAAAGGTAGCCTATATAGGCCTATGAGTCCGACGACTAATTGTAAAATGTTTAAATGGGCTACATTTCTGAAATTAAAATTGAATTCGCTAGCCTACAATTGTAACTTTGTAGGCCCACATGTACTGCAACAGCATTGCATGTTCTCTCACAGCTTCATGGTTTGAAGGTGCATAATACAATACTGTAACACAATCCACACTCAAAAAGAGTAGTCTACTGGAGCTTGATACCCAAGACAAAAAATCTAAATCTAAGGGCTTGTATGTTTCCTGTCGTGCGCAATGTGCGATAGCCTAAATAAAAAGGTAAAATATATAAGCTACGTATTGGATGACGGCACTATTTTTTCGGCTTCTCTAGGCTTGGGCTCATAAAATATGCGTAATGTACGGCTCATCGGGCTCAGGTAGCATCAGACTTGAATTTTCATGCCGATCAAATCAAGACATTTTTAGAATGACACGTTCGGGTTACCTGGGAGAAAAGGGATTTATATCTCGGGGGTGGAACATTTGTAAAATACCAAGAAAATATTCAGCCCTACCCTAAATAAGTAAATAACAGCAGATCATTAGAGGGGGCAGGTAAATCTTACTATTCTGCAAACTGTAAAAAGGTTCTGGAAAGAGGTGGTTCTATGAGGAAAAATATAAAGAGATGTGTAATAACAGTTCATCTCTATGATTATACCCTGGCATGACAATCTAATCCGGACCGTCTTGAACCCAACTACAAAAAAAGCTTAAATCCCTTTGATCCTATTTTGTGAAGCTCGACCTAACAAACATTTGACTCAAAAATCCGCTTAAGGGCCTGCAATCTAGGAATCTCCACAATCACAAGACACTGGCTAGCAACAATGACCGGCTGAAACTGCAGGTCTCTGATTTGTCTAAACATTTGGTGGTCCCATGAAGGTGCCAGAAAACCAGAAGTGACAGCAGCAATAAAAGCTTTTCATTTTTGATTTATGTTCAATGACTTTACAGAAAAGTGTGTGTTGAGTGGTGCACTTGTAGGGCAGGTTTAATGGAGAACAAATCAGAGAGGTGGCCTCAGTGCCGTGCTGACTGGAGGACGTATCTGTCTCAGTCTGGAAGTTTGGGGTTGGGCAGCAGCCTACCGCCACACAATTGGAGTTTCTCATTCGGAGAGGAGAGACAAGGCAGCCGTCGCACTCCAATTGCCTCTCACAACCCTCACGACGCTCTGGCTCAAACCGAGGGCGACATGCTTTGTTCTGTGAGGGAGGAGGAATAATGTGAGGTGCTGGGCATGGTGATCAGAATCAAGGTGACATGCGAGAAGAGGAAATGTAACCTCCAGGATGCATCTTGTGGCCATATCAAAGAGTTCAGATTTGACAAAAGTGTCAGAGGAAAAACAGTTGATGACTGAGTTACATCTTAACTATATTTAGTGCATATCGAGACTGAGTGGCCCAATGCAAATTCTTGATGAAAATAGTACAAAGTTTGAGAAACGTAATGTGCAAATATACTTGCTTCATAGACCAACAACTTAATCTGCTAATAAACTTTGAAAACCACTTAAAACTATAAAATACATTTCAGAATATACATGAAAAGCCAGCTCTGGTTAAGACATCAGCCTGGAGCGGACGGGGGAGATTTACGGTGGAACAGCCACCAACTCCAAGGCAATAAATTAACCTCTGTGGCCGTTCTTGGTTTCTCTATGACCAACTTGGGCTTTCCAAATAGATTTCCGAGATTTTTCCCCAGAGTGAAGCCTAAGCCGGCCCTTGAAATTGCAGACCATTCTTCAGCTCATTCCTGGAACGTGAGCCAGAGCAAAGACATCAGTGGTCCATGACAGAGGTGAGCGTCTGGCTGGCGTGTCCAGACTAGTCACATTCAGCCTCAGGTAAACTTTACTTCAATATACAGAGGTGTATTAACTGAGTTGTCTGCAATATCACAATGTATACAGAAGAAAAATAGAAATGCAACATGTAAAGAGTTGGTCCCATGTTTCATGAGCTGAAACATCCCAGAAATTTTCCATACACACAAAAGCTTATTTCTCTCAATTTGGGAACAAATTTGTTTACATCCCTGTTAGTGAGCATTTCTCCTTTACCAAAATAATCCATCCACCTGACAGGTGTGGCATATTAAGATGCTGATTTAACACCATGATCAATCATTACACACAAGGTGTTGTGCTGAGGGACAATAAAAGACCACTAAAATGCGCAGTTGTGTCACAACGCCACAGATATTTCAAGTGTCGAGGGCAATTGGCATGCTGACTACAGTAATGTCCACCAGAGCCAGATCATTTAAATGTTCACTTCTCTACCATAAGCCACCTCAAATCATTTTAGAGAATTTGGCAGTATGTTCAACTGTCCTTACAACCGCAGACCACATGCACAAATGACAAATTTCTGCACAAACTGTCAGAAACAGTCTCAAGGAAGCACATCTGCATGCTCGTCGTCTTTTAAGTAGGGTCTTGACCTGACTGCAGTTTAGCATCGGAACAGACTTCAGTGGGCAAATGTTCACCTTCGATGGCCACTGGCACGCTGGAGAAGTGTGCTCTTTACGGATGAATCCCGGTTTCAACTGTACCAGGCAGATAGTATAGCGTCGTGTGGGTGAGTGGTTTGCTGATGTCAACGTTATGAACACAGTCCACCATGGTTGCAGTGGGGTTATGGTATGGGCAAGCATAAGCTACGGACAACGAACACAATTGCATTTTATTAAATGGCAATTTGAATGAACAGATCCTGAGGCCCATTGTCGTGCCATTCACCCACCGATCCCTCATGTTTCAGCACGTTTCGGTCCCATGTCGCAAGGATCTGTACACAATTCCCGGAAGCTGAAAATGTTCCAGTTCTTCCGTGGCCTGCATACTCAGAAATGTCACCCATTGAGCATGTTTGGGATTCTCTGGATCTAAGTGTACAACAGCGTATTTCAGTTCCCGCCAATATCCAGCAACTTCGCACAGCCATTGAAGAGGAGTGGGACAACATTCCACAGGCCATAATTAATAGCCTGATCAACTATGTGAAGGAGATGTCGCGCTGCATGAGGCAAATGGTGGTGAAACCAGATACTGACTGGTTCTGATCCACGCCCCTACCTTTTTTACAGATGCATATCTGTATTCCCAGTCATGTGAAATCCATAGATTAGGACCTAATGAATTTATTTCAATTGAATGATTTCCTAATATGAACTGTAATACAGTCAAATCTTTGAAATTGTTGCATTTATAATTTGCTCAGATGTCATGTTTATTATTGTGGACAAGCAATTAAGAATTTGATAACGACAATCTGGGTAAAATGTAAGTATGGTAGTCTTGGCACTCTGGTTACTGTTAAAGATTAGTTTACCGGTCACAAACACAGACATAGGAACCATAGCTTGGTGTTAACAGACAACCATCAGGAAGCTAACATAAGTAGTGTGCCGATGGTGAGGGCCAGACATGTGACAACCATCTAACCAGCCTGCAGATTCCTGGATCCACATGTAGGCTGGGAAGATGCCTGCTCACACAGCCAGCAGACGTTCTGAGGATTCCAGCAACAATGAGCTGACTGGTGCCAGCCCAATGTTTCAGATGAACTAAAGGCTGGATGGACATCAACACCAGGCTGACGGTGAGAGAACTTAACACAAATAAAATACCATTTTACCAATGAATCATGTAACAATGCCTCCCCACCAAAAAATATAAATAAATAAAATCGACAGCTGCACAGAATAAAAGGGACATTTATTTTAGACCGCCACATTCTCCCACCCAAACATTCAAAAGGAGCGTATATAAAATCAAAGTATGGCAGTTGTCAAGAGTTAACTCCATGTAAACAAAAGTCAAAAGCATTTAAAGAGGTTATCATAACCGTCTACAGAAAAAAAGTGCAGGGCATTTGAGGTGCACCAACTGTTTTGGTTTTGCTGTTCATTTGCCTCTGATGTCTGGAGGAAAAGCTTTGGTTTCTTTCTAGAGCATAATTTCCCAACAGCATGTGTAGTTTCTAACAAGCTTGTATTGTTCCCTCATAATGGAACAATCATTGGGTTTGGAAATGCTCAAGTGTATAACAAAGATCCTCTCCCATCGTCTGGACAGTGGGGTGGCCCATCAAGTCATTCACACAGTCAGGAAGGGATGCTCCAATGGGAGGAAAATAAATAGTAATTAAGGTGTTTTCCCTCAAATCATCTCTGGTCCCTCAACACTTCCATATTATAATAAACCCCTACCACATGCACCCCTACCCACTCAACCAAGAACAAGCATGCTCTTTCAAGTACCATAGGCATTATGCGTGACAAAGGTGTGAGCAATCATTTAGCACTTACTGAGTGCGTTCCCTCCATTTACAACTTGAAGACGGTTCCAAAAACAGTTGACCATTTGAAATGCCATGGCATGCTGAGATGCTGCCTTTGGCGGTCATTCAACTTCTGAAAAAATGTTTACAATCCAATAGCAATTAAAAGTTAATTATCACCATGGCCTCGACATTTCATTTACCAAAAACAAAAATCAATGGCTGTGGCCTATTGAGGCGGTTTACAAATGCAGCTTTAGGCTTTTAGCACAAGTAATTACTTCTCCATAGACACAGGGCCTTCACGCTTTCTACGTTTCAAAAGAAGTCACTGTAGGGCTATGTGACAAATTCAGATGTCTTCAGCCTGAGAGGACGGATGCGACCGCCTGACTCCCTTTCTCACCTATCAATTAGTGCTTCCACCTCTCACTCTCATACCTTGCTCTACCCTCCCCAATCGACTCTCATCTGGCCAAGGGTGGGATGGTGGCGTGAGAGACAGATCAAATATTTCCTTCAGCAGAAAAAAATGGCTTCCACCGAAAGGACAATGTTAAGACTGACAACAGTTTATTTATGAGAACATGTCTATTTCTCGGAAGCTAGATCAGGGATGATCAGTGCATGATGGATTTAGCTACAAACCCATGTTGCTCCAACCATATCATTTGAAAAGGAGATCTCTTTGTTCCAACAGGACCTCTGAGGCTGGGCTGAAATTGATTTCAGAGTCCTATGTTGACTGGTCTCCAGAACCACCAGTCACTGATCAACACCTATGGAGGTTGTAATATGGCCTATATACACACACTATGTTTATGTAGACCTTAGAGTATACTCAAATTGGCCCATATGTTCATTGTATTCTATAAAACAGTCTATTTTTACATCCATGTGTTTGACATTTCATGTAAGCATCACAAAACTGAGCCCGTTGGCAACACTGCACTTGGCCTGCCTTTGTTAGCGAGATCAGCCCTAGTGGGATGGGGGGCGTAAGGAGATCCGGAACAGGGAAAAAACCCAATTCAAGACCTCATGACGTGGCCAGCCATCATTGTTCAAACCGTTTTGGAAAATAAAACATGGGTCCACAGAGCCCGTCGCAAACCTCAACAATTATAAGAAGTGAATCACTGAGAAACAGCTCAGCTTGACAACACACTCATGGGTGGAAGTTCAAGCCCTTGTCGCCAGATAGAGACAAGAAGTGCTGACACGAGAGGAAAAACATTAAGGCTGTCCAGGCGCACTGAGCCAACGTTGGGATCAGTTGAACCCAGCCGGGCTATGGACTAGAACATCGAACACATCACCAGCACAGTGCAGCAGGCAAGGACACCCTCACAGTTTTCTATTCTCAGATAGGAGGGGATGTGGAGTGTCTCATCAAATTTGGAGCTGAGCAGACACCATAGGGGTGGGAGTGGTGCTCAGGCTGAGGCCTGTTGAATCATTACCTTTTGGGTAATATTGCAATGGGAGGTATCAAATGATGGTCTAGGAACCTCCAAGGGCATAAGTTCAGACCTCATAATGACAATTTTACACACTGAAATTCATTTTGCAAAACATTTCTCAATTACCAATAACCAGTGGTGTAAAGTACTTAAGTAAAAATACTTGAAATAACTATTTATCTTGGAGGTACCGGTACTTTACTATTTATATTTGACTACTTTTACTTCACTACATTCCAAAAGAAAATGTACTTTTCATTCAATACTTTTTCCCCTGACAGCCAAAAGTACTCAGGGACAGGAAAAGGACAGGAAAATAGTCCAATTCACACACTTATCAAGAAAACATGCTTGGTCATATTTACTGCCTCGGATCTGGCGGACTCACTAAACACAAATGCTTTGTTTGTAAATTATTTTGGAGTGTGTCCCTGGCTGTCCGTCTGGTTTGCTTAATCATTTTACTTTTGATACTCAAGTATATTTAAAACCAAATACTTTTGGAGTTTTAATCAAGTAATATTTTACTGGGTGACTCACTTCTGTCATTTTCTATTATGGTACCTTTACTTTTACTCAAGTATGACAATTGGGTACTTACTCCACCACTGCCAATAACTCAAGGCAACGGACAATGCTACTCTTATTTTCTTAATAGGATGATGCAGTTTATTGCTCACTTGTAGCTTGTTGGGTTTAAAATTGCTGGGATTCAATATCAATATTACCTTTAAATTCGAATGTATGTTAGGCATTGTAATCATATGGATGAGTACGCAGAGCAGAATTTATGATAGACAGAAATTCTGCAAACCCGACAGAGCTTTGTCGACACCTGCAATGGAAAACTACAGCCTCTTCAGGCATAACGCACCCCGACTCAACCAGCTATACACATCGTTTACGAATACTTCCTCATCATATAACATGAGGAACTATGAGCGGTTCCATTTACTGGCAGACATTTTAACTCTGACCCCTACAAATGGACCATTTTAAAAACGGTCTTTTGAGCACTTAACGACCAGCACTGTGAAAATGTCTCTGGGGTTTAATTTCAGCAGAAGTGCTAGATCAGCTGCGCTATCGTTTACGGTTTCCTCCAGCGCTCCCCCAAAAGGTAATCTGACAGAAGAGAAAAAAGCAGTGTCCCTGGTGAATTATGAATCTCACCTCCCGCCATGCACCAATGGGTAGGTTATTTTTGGACTCCCTCCTCCTCATAAAATAGTACATTCCATGAATTTAAACATGAGACAGTAAAGTGGCAGTCATCTCTGTCATCTGTCGAGTGACAAAAAGCCATTGATTTTTGTCCAGAATGGCCGTTTAGTGGATGGTCTATGTTGGGCACTTGTGGATCACCACCAAACCTACGTTCCTGGATTCATTAATGGTATATAGGAGTTTTCAGCCAATGCTTTGAAACTTCATCCCCAGGACTTGACATAACACTTTGCTCTTGCTGGTAATTTGTGATCAAGCATAGACTTTGTGATGGCCAAGTTGAACATTTGGATAGAAATGTCAAATGCCCTTGAAAAGGTCAAGAGCAGTGAGCGGTTCCCAACCCATTTCCATTCCGGGAACTATCAAATAACCAGCAGAAGTTATGACCACCATTCTTGGAGGTGCTGAATTTAACAAAATATCTTAGCGGTCAAATTAAGACTCCATTTTATCAGTGAATGTAATAGTGCTGACCCAATTTAGTCTGGTCATTTGTTTGTTCGATAGGCTGTTAGTCGACCGAGAATTTAGTCGAGCAGTTAACAAAAAACAAAAAAAGTTATGGCAAGTCTTGATTCATGCCTGTTTGAGTGGCCTGGTCCATTGCGGAGGCCACGGGGATGGCACTCCAGCAGTACATCTACCGTTCATTTCAATAATTCAGAATCTACAATGTTAGTCTGTTTACCGTAATTTCTGTTAAGGCGTCCAATATATTATTATTACAGTCTTTTACAGTTCTCATTGTGCATTCTGCAAACAACATGTCCACTCTGACAATCTAGGCTACACTTGTGAGAAACAAGTTTGTGTATTTCATTCCATTTACAAGTTGTCAATTTATGAATGGTCTTTTGTTTGTAGCGCTCCAGTCAATGTTGAGTAAGGACGCGCACGTGATTACACATAGAAGTAGAACTAGGCTACCTGGTCTGCGCGCAAACGTAGGCTTATAAAATGTGCCCATTTGGGGATCTGATAGTATTTCTGATTGTCGTAACAGCACAAACTCAAACTGCAAGCAAACGTCTGTTTTTCCATCCATTGAGAATAATAATTCAGTGGTTCTTTCTGTAAAAGTTTTGTCGTACTGCAACACAGCTTGCGGGCTGCCGCAAAATTCTTTGGCACGTTATTTAGGTGTCAGCCATTGTTGCCAGTAATGCTAGTTAGTGCAAGTTTGACCACCAAAGGGCATCTTTGAGAAGCATTTGACTGTTTTTAATATTGGTTGTATGAGAGAATTTAAAATAAAATAAAAATTGTAACATAGTATAAGGGTTTGATTGTAAGAAATGTAGCTTAATTCATTTGATTAATATTATAGTGTTCCTATTCCAAGAAAACTTCAAAACAAAACCCTCAGGGATTCTGAATTATTGGAATTAACGGTAGATTTACTGCTGGAGTGCCATCCCCGTGGCCTCCGCAATGGACCAGGCCACTCAAACAGGCATGAATCAAGACTTGCCATAACTTTTTGTTTTTTTGTTAACTGCTCGACTAACTGCGCAACTCAATATTAAGAAGGTGTTCATAATATTTTATACACAGTGTATACAATATTAAGAAGGTGTTCTTAATAATTTATACACAGTGTATACTCAACTTGTGTCTGGAGGGAGGAAAGAAACGTTTTTAAAAATGTGTGAATCACATATAGTACCCCCGCGGACCACAGGTTTAAATCCACTGGTATAGAGAGGAAGTCGGAGATCGACTACTTTTAACCTGGTTTATACATGGGAAGAAAATGTACAGAAAAGTGAGAAGGCTCTAATATTTGCCAGGCCAATGTAAAAATGCTAGTGATGGTAGCACCAGAGCTTTGGGACACACAATCCCTGAACTTGACTTGCCTTTCTACCCTGCCTGGCTAGAAGAGTCGCCCAGTATACAGATGCTGAGCTGTGCCATCACACATTCACAGGAAGCAAATGTTTAAATTCACAGATCTCAGAAAGTGATTTTTTCCCCCAGAGACTGAGCTTTAACGGCAAAAAATAGATTTTGGCCCAAGTCGATGCCAGCGTCTGGGTCAGCCTCAATAGAATTGTTTTATTTTATTTATTTTGCTCTTAATTTCCTGTCCGTCACGTTTCTTCCTCCCAGAGCAGTCTTTGCCCCGAATAGACCCTACCCTCACAGAGCTCTTCCAAAGGCTACTAGCTCGGCCGGCCAACTAGGCTATCTGATTACAGAACATGACGTCTCTGAAGTGGAGGAACATCTCAGAACAAGCTTATGGGTGTTGAAAAAAGGAGTTTGACTTGACTTTGAAACATATGCCAAAACTGCAAAACATCCAGAGTTACAGCAATGGAAAACCACAGCTGTGAGAAACCGCACCCATCCCTGTTCTCTGCAGTGCTTGGGATAATTTCAGGATTAGTATCGCTTCCCATCACAATGGGACAACCATGCATCCACCTGAGCCTGGGGCTGCAGAGTGGAGTGGTGGTAGAGGGAGGTTACGGGTTCAGACGGTGGGTGGGATGCTGCATCCTCTTAGTCTGGATAAGGTATCTTCTGGCAGCCGCTCCAGTAATAATACCATTCACTTCCAAGACATAAAGCTGAGAGATGGCATCAACCCCTGTTTGTTTAAGACATTCTCCTCAGTGCAGCGGCTCAGTGCCAAACTCCAGAGACTGGGGCCCCTTCTTCCCATCCCAAGGATATAGAGATATTATGGTTCAATCAGGTCCCAGTTAGCAGTGCTTCTTTTCCAGATAATAGGCAATGGAGGACTCCTAATGAGTGCAAACACTTTTCTGTTGCTGTGGTGAAGGGAAAGGGAATCATTTAGAAATAAATGAAGGAAGGCTGGGGAAATTAAACCAAATACAAGCGCAAACAATAGAGCAAATGATCCCATAATATAGAGGTAAAATGATAGTCTCACTTCCACTGCACAGTCAGAGCGTTAAAAGGGATAAAGGATGAAGTTCCTGCATGTAGACTTACTGCATGTAATATATAGTACATGTAAACTGACGGAGGTAAAAGGGAGATAGAGATTTAGAAACATAGCCATAAGTCACATCCATACACATTTCAGAAGGTAATTCATTATGAGCCGAAGTGAATTATGAATGGCATCAAATATAGGCAGAAGGTAGTACTTCACAAAAGCCCTTAGTCTGCTAAACAAAATAATGCAATGGAATACTGTAGTACTTACAGTGAATACAAGAACACTACACTGCAGACATTTCTTTTGCATTGCAATGGGTCCAAAAAAGCAATTCAGTGGAATGTAGTGGACAACATTGCAGCAAGGTGGGTGTTAGGACATCGCAATGAAGGAACTTGAATGTTGACCTGCCATTTACCGTAAATATATTTTGGTGCCGAGCTGCTTTTTTGGTATGGTGCACTATGAGTATGCCGAAAGAGTGAAGGCATAGCAAGACTAATCACAAAGGTTACTTCAGGACACAGTGCAGGTCGACAAGCAAATCAAACCCTACTTGCCTCAAGGTCATTGACGCAACTTGTTTAATGCTACGATTTCTTCTTTTTTTGATGGCATCATTACTCTAAGGAAAATATACATCTTTATTTTGCTGTAAAAGTGCAATAAGAACAGATGGACAGAGAAAGAGGGAGAAAGCAGGTTTGATGAGTTCCATGTGGAAACGATATGATTGAAGCAGCAACTTGAGGCCTTGATGCCTGCCACATCCTTTGATTCAAAACAGAAAAACACACACACACACACACAAACACACACACACACACACACACTTCTGTGATTTGCCTTGCCAGTGGACAAAAAAGGGGGAAACATTAACTAGCCATGACAACAAAAGCAGCCAAGGCACGGCCCTTGTGTCCCTCTCCTTTACAACTCCCTGCGGTAAAACACAGATGAGAGCAGAGAGCCAAAGCAGTACACACCTGCAGCTACGTACCTCTCAGACACTGGGTTGGGGGAGAGGACAAGGCTGGGGGAGCAAAAGAGAAAGCTAGAGTACACGTAAGAGCATAGGTAGTGTACAAGGAGCTGGTACAATGCATTGAAGGTGTAAATGTTGAGGGAACTATCACGGTTGTTTGGCATCGGTCTGCCATAACACAAACCGTATATAGAGATTGCCAGGGAATGTGCAGAGCACTGAGGGGTGGGGAAGGGGCTAGTGCCCGCTGTGGGGAGGGATGAATTAAGAGGAAATAGTGAGATGAGGGGACATGAGTCCTGTATTAGGGAGGGAGGGAAGGAGAAAGGGAAGGCGACAATAAGACAAGCCTGCATGCTCCTCCTCAAACTAGCCTCCAACATATTTTAGATTCCGATAATTCTTTGACTCTCGCGCCCCCCCTTCACTCGGAACCAAATACGTAAGGGACTTAAAATGAAATATTTGCTGTGGTTTAAGTGGTGGACCGCTCAAAGCTAAAATGTCCCATTTAGAAGACAGGGAGCAAGGTTTCTTAGTTGAGGACATTCACAACATTTCAGAGGAAATGCTACAACTAAATAAACATGGTGAGACAGGACTTACTGAGGTGAAGGCCAAGAGCTCTTCTTCAGTCAGCTTATGGATTGGGTTGTTTTTCTGGAAATCAGTGCTGCAAGACAGAGACATGACACACGGATGAACATGAAGTTATAAATCAGATACAAGCCCGTCTCTGCCTTCCCCGTATTGAGTACAGTGTTCTCCCGTACATTGATGTTCCAACGTGATTCATTTTCCTATGTATTGATTTATTAACAGTCAAGTGCTACTGTTCATTTCGTTGACGACCCATCAGTGCATTGGCCATTAGACAGAATTGCCTGTGCTATGATAGAATGGGCTTTCATTGTCCCAGAGTCTGAGAACATTCATCTACAGGTAACTGCCAAAATAAAGGAATACAAAGTATATTGAAAGCAGGTGCTTCCACACAGGTGTGGTTCCTGAGTTAATTAAGCAATTAACACCCCATTATGCTTAGGGTCATGTATAAAAATGCCCAATTGCCAATTATTTTGGCTACCATGGCTGGAAGAAGAGATCTCAAAGTTAAGGGTGTGTGTGTGTGTGTGTGTGTGTGTGTGTGTGTGTGTGTGTGTGTGTGTGTGTGTGTGTGTGTGTGTGTGTGTGTGTGTGTGTGTGTGTGTGTGTGTGTGTGTGTGTGTGTGTGTGTGTGTGTGTGTGTGTCACCAGTTCTTAACCCAAATGAACACTGATGAGAGATTCTGGAGCGGTGCCTGATACAGCGTTTTCCACCACCATCAACAAAACACCAAATGAGGGAATTACTAGTGGAAGAATGGTGTTACATCCCTCCAATAGAGTTCCAGACAAGAATTTATGCCAAGGCTCATTGAGGCTGTTTTGGCGGCCCATGGTGATCCAACGTCCAAATACGGCACTATATTGGGGTTTCCTTTATTTTGGCAGTTACATGTAGATCACTGCACCGTCTGATGGGCGATTGGTTTCAGAATTAATTGCGTTTGTTCTTTTTGATTAACAGTTCAGAGTGGTTTTGCAATCCCTCAGCCATGTGCCTGCCTAGCCAATCAGCATCAGGCAGGTGGACAATACTCCCATGGGCACAACACACTGTGACCTAGACAAGGCAGAGGGCCAGAGAGTGGTTTACTCTCCTTCATTTTACTGATCTGAAAACACTAAAATGAAAGCAATGTGGAGAATGGCTACGAATAATTAGTTTTCACTTGTCAAGCAGCCATTTTAGACTACTGAGATACACCCGTAAAAGGTAGAAAACCAAAGCCTGAATGGAAACTTCTGTGGCCAGCTACAAAACCAGAGCAGGTTTTGGCAGGTGGGAAGCAGTCAAGTTGGGGGTGTTAGGGGAGTCTGTTTTCCAGACCAGAGAGGATTTTGATTTCAGGAAAATTAGATTCAATAATAAGCAGCACTCCTTTACAAATTGTGTTTATTATTTTCCCACTTAAACATAGTTGAGCATAGTCTGCCAGGTGAGAGCTGTCCATCTGTGTGTGTGTGTGTGTGGAGTGACCTGTGGAAAAGCCACAGAGTTCGCAGGGTTCTCTTGGAACCCTTCAATAGTACTAAATGAATCCGGTCACTTAAAGGAATTTTTTATATGATAAATCACGAACCACGCCAAACCAGCTAAAAATATTTACATATTTCATTCCTTTTGAACAGCTGTTATGGTTTCCTCTTCCACATTCGATTTAACCAAAGAAATCAAGCAATTTCACCTATTTAGTCCTTTGGATGACTGAACTTTTTTGATTACACTTACAATTTCTGACAATGTAATGGTGCTGCACCAAGTTCTATGAGAACAGTTTGTTTATTAAAAAAGGTATATTTACTCCCCAGTTATGAAGGACAGATCTGTAACGGACATGATTCATAAAACCTTTTAGAAAGGTCACTGAATAATTGCAAACAGGAAAGATCTGGCCCTGGTTTCCTGACTAACGGGGGATCTACAAACACGGATTTGATGACAGAATTGCCATCCGTAATTGTTTTCTGTCACCAGGCCTGTAGTCCACAGGTCCATTATGGGTGGGAGGTGGATGGAAAATGGCAACAGTGGGTTTTGGCCAGGCTGGTGCAGTCATTCTGTGTAATGTCATACAGTATGTAGAGAAACCAACACCAGCCAGCGCCATTGACATCTAGTTCCTTTGTTGTTTTTTGCCGGCAGGTGTGACTGGGAGTTGCCAGGCCCCCAGGAATGGCAGTAACCCAAGTCCAGGGAAGAGAAGGGATAATCCAGACCGGGTCACATTCCCAAATCTCAGTGGAACAGCGTGAACTGGCTGATACACTACGCCTGGGAATGGTAGGGGAGAGGAGGAGCACATGGCTGGAAGTGGTAGACTCCCAATACTCTACACAAGTGCAGTATCAAGTATGTGAGTGCGAGCTTGTGTATACACTGGTGTGTGTGTGTGTGTGTGTGTGTGTGTGTGTGTGTGTGTGTGTGTGTGTGTGTGTGTGTGTGTGTGTGTGTGTGTGTGTGTGTGTGTGTGTGTGTGTGTGTGTGTGTGTGTGTGTGTGTGTGTGTGTGTGTGTGGTGACGAATGCACACGTGACTAGTATTGAATCTGTACCATTTGACTTGGTGCATAGATGTGACCTTTTATCCTGTGCAACCTATCAAGTCAGAGGAATGGCAACAAAACTCAAAAAGGTATCGGGAGGAATGTATTTGATACAAACACGGCATCAGTGCACTATATTAAGCTTATATATTGGAGTTGGTGTTTTACAATGATTTCATCTTTCTCTCGCTTTTTCCACCCCATGAAAAGATGGTCTGTGAACCCAGTCAAAGATAACAGGCCAGACATTCAATCTGGCAAGAGTGGTTCCTCAACAAAAACTATCACCTTTACACTCTGCTATTTTCCCCTGTGGGATGTTTGACCAGATGCCGTTAAAGAGGATGTGTCAGTGTGTGTGCGCGCACAGCTGCAAACAAGCCTAAATGCTACCGTGCAGAATTGACTTTGACATCCACATTTAGACCCCCTCCAGCCAAGACTAATTTCACACCATTGTTTCGTGGCTAATTCGCCTCTCCTTTCCACGGCTACACCCTAAACATGCACACAAATCCCTCTTGACAACAAAGGGATTTGGTCAGGGTCATTTGGAGGGTTGAAGGGATACACATTGAGCGTTATGCAGGTACTGTAGGTGGAGTTTTAAAAAGTGCTTTGAAAAACCTCTCAGCAGTTCTGCATGGTCACTGGACCACAGAGAGAAGGGAGTTGTCAGAAGCATCCTTGGACATTCAGCAGACTAAAGGGGAAAACTCAAAAAAGATGACATGTCTGCTATTCAAATCACAAAGGATGGTTTCTCTTAACCCAAAATTGCATGGCACAGAATTCCAGGGAGTTTATGTATTTATTAACCATGGCGACAGGAGTTTTCGGGTGTAGTATTCCATTACAGATAAGCGGGAAGCTGGTGTGCTACCCCCTCACATGATCCACACCAATCCCCCTCCTGAGACCAGCGGTTAATCCATTTTCAACGATCAGTGGATCCATTTTTATCGCAGCCCAGCGGAATTATGTTTGCTAATTATTCCACCCCTACAATTGAGTCACTTAACAGGCGCCAGGCGAGATGAAGACTTAACCAGCCTTCTCACACATGCCCAATTAAAGAGAGACATCAAAATGTGGCCCCAGAGGATGACGTGTAGCTGGGTTGGTTGTATTCCAACATGTAGACTCTGCACTATAGGGTCATTGAGCTCCTGTGTGCCAGAAGTCTCCTCTAGGGCCCATTGGAGGGAGGGAAATGAAAGTGTCTCCTCTAGGGCCCATTGGAGGGAGGGAAATGAAGGAGTCTCCTCTAGGGCCCATTGGAGGGAGGGAAATGAAGGAGTCTCCTCTAGGGCCCATTGGAGGGAGAGAAATGAAAGAGTCTCCTCTAGGGCCCATTGGAGGGAGGGACATGAAGGAGTCTCCTCTAGGGCCCATTGGAGGGAGGGACATGAAGGAGTCTCCTCTAGGGCCCATTGGAGGGAGGGACATGAAGGGACAAAAGGACGCGGTGCAGAAGGAAGCAGTGCTCTTTGATACGACCGTCTCTTGAGAAATACAGGGAATTTACAGAGAGATGGAATTTGTGAGGAGAAACAATTGTAACATTGATGACGGCCAAGTGGTGAAGAGGAGTAATGAGTAACACCGGATACGCCCCCTGTGTCCAACCCAAGGCAGAGGTGTGGTTAATAAAGCACACAGCCCTGAGGTTCACCCCTGGAGCAGATAGGAGGGGCAAAGCACCAGAGTACCAAAAGAGGACACAAAGCTGAAGGGGGGGGCATGTACCACCCACCATGCTCAGGGGGCAAGGGCCACCCCTATCGCACAACAGATATACAATGAGAGCTAATGAAGTTGGACCACAGTATTCCCTCTACAATAATCTCGTCCCCTCTCTACATTTCATTTTCTTACCCATTCTCCCTTTACTTTACCTACCCCTTTCCCCTCCTTGTCCCTTCTTCCCTTTCTCCAGTTTACCCTTCGCTCACTCCACCTCCCCCCACCCATACCCTTCTTTGTCCCTTCCTGTGCCGCTCATGCTCTTGGCATCTGTCACAGTGAGCTTGGAGGAGAGGCGGAGAGTGAGAGCACTCCCTGAACTCTGAAATCCCTCTGACTCACTCCTAAGCAAAGAGAGAGACAGACGGAGGAGGAGAGAGTCTGCTGGCCTCACCATCGCCTCATTTTGACACCTCTCGGGAGGGGGAGAAAAGCATAGAAAACGCCAGGAGCAAAGACATCACTCTGTAGCAACCGTATCAGATGGAGGCTTCGGAAAACAGATCCTAAATAGAACACACAAAAAAGCAACCTAAAAAGCATAAAAACCTGCAATGAAATGAAGCAATAGTAACAGTGATATACTGTTAAGAGCCGTCATAATCCGGTTAAATAATAAAAAGGCATCTTTAAAAAGATTTTAACATTGGTAAAGTTGAATCAAATTTATTTGGAATAGGCCTCTCCCCTGTAGAGAGAGAGGCCGATTCCAAAAGTACTGAAAAACTATACTCGGGGAAAAAAGGCCCTTTGGCTGGGGCCCAGACAACCAGACTAAGAAGGGAGAAAAAGGAATCTAACACAGGCAAGAAGGCAGACTAAAAACAGTTTAGAATAAAGTGGTAGAACTAGCAGACACCAGACACACACACACCATCTTTCCAGTCGGTAGAGCAGTGAAAACGGGGACAGAAGTTTGGCCCACTGTCGTCAATCACCGGGCCTCCCAGCGCACCCTTGAGAACAAAACTACCTCCTCTGTCGACCTTCACATGACCTCTCCATCCCATCCTATCCCTCGCCTGCCACTTGGGTGGTACATCTTTTTTACTGATAATGTTTAAGTGTCTGGTTTAATAAATGGAAAACATTGGCTAACCCTTCTCCTTGACTAAGCTTAAATATATGCCACTATATCAAATGGGCCATAAGAGGATGACAGGGTTGCTTTTGTATCACAGTTGAAGGATTGTGTTCGACAGCCATCCTTATTTTAGCACGACATCTTGATTGCTATTGGCGACGTAGATAATAGGCATTTCCATCATTTGATCCTTGTAGTGTCAATAAGGTTAACTGTATTCCACAAAAAATGGCCTCCTAGCCCTTGACATCTAGTCTCACAATGGAACCGTTTTGATATTGACCATTGAGACTGTTGGTGACCTTTATTGACCATTGGGGTTATATTCACTGAGCTGGCCGGAGTGTGATGTGTTTACATGGTGATGTCGTGTTCCTTCCTTGATGAATGACAAAGCACTTTTTAGAACCAGATACTTCAGCTAGAATTACAGCGGTGTGTAGCCATCCAAGCCATACTATCAAAACCAACTGGGTGGGTGGCGCATTGCATTATGGGTAGTATATGAACCCGGGTCTCCCACAGGAGCAATCAATGTCTTAGATTGTGAAACCAAGAGGAAATTCCCTTTTGGGCCGAGGTCAGACACTGGTTTTGAAGTTCGCAGGCGGGGCTATCATCACGTGACCATGCGCAACCATGCTGACTCATGCCCGTCACAGTGGCATAGTGTGTTATAATAAGACTAATTGACCCCTTGACTATGCAATATTCAAAAACATACTATACTCTAGACCAGGGCTGGCAAAGTAATTCTGCCCTGAGCACCGCACTCTGTTTTCAACGAGATCCGGAGGGCCACACTGAAAATGTATTTCCTTGCTGTAAAAATATTTTATAATATTTTTTTTAAACTCAAAACCCCATTCAGCCTGGATGCTCGACAGCCCTGCTCTAAATTTACTAGAATAGTCATGCCCAGACACAAATCATAGTTATGATTTTTAAGATGATTTCATGTTGCTTATTTCTTGAGTACTACTAGTCTAACCCTGTAGATCGCTTAGGCGACTGACTTAACTAGTTCATAGTGTTTCGTCTTACCAGACTCCCAGGATAACGGCCTGCTCCTCACCGCTGAGGTCCGGCATCGGGTACTGTCCAGGCTCAGCCAGGTTGATCTGGTTCAACACAGTATCATCACTGAGGTCATGGTCCTGTTGGGCAAAACACATAACAGACAGCTCAGCAAGGGGTTACTAGCACATCCTTCAAATAATAGCATATTATGACAATAGAAAAGTAAGGCAGTCCTTTTAAGTGGTTCTCCACCATCAGTGACGAAAACTGATGGATTCATGGAGTTCGGAGTGAAAGTTGAGGCAGGGCTTATTTTTGAGAGATGACTTTTCCAGGGGAGTGATGGATACTTCCTCCGGTCAAAAAGCCCTTCTCTCACACTTTTCCCCCCTCGGACTCCCCTTCGTCATCCTTAACTCTGCATCTCCAGGTTACTTTTCTCTTTTTTTTTTATCTTATGTAATTGGAATGTGGTTGGCCCATTTAGATTTGGATCCGGGAGAAAAATCGAAACGTCTTGCTTCAAAAAAAAAAAGGACCTAAAAAGGTCTGCTGCCATGCACAGCTTGTGAACACATGGATGCCCTCACCCAACCCCTCAAACATACCCCTTTCATTTTGTTCAGAGCTCATGATTACTGTGAACTGAAATCACAGTAAACAAAAAGCGGGATGTGTGTTTTGGCCAATTTCTTGACTTGTAAACCAGTCTAAGGCACACACATAAGCAAAAAACACTGAAGAAGTCCAACAGCTCACCACCCAAATTCTTTGGCCAGCATTAACAGTGTGTAGGGTTTAACTGTCAGGAACACCCAGGAAAATGGCACCATCTTGAAGGGTTTGGAAGTCCAGAGGTTCCTGGTTCCCTGTGGCCCTTTAAAAAGAGGAAGCTAAGATGCCCTGCGTCACGGGCTGCACCTGTCCGCCAGGTGTCTGGGTCAGAATACACACCCATGGTTACACACACGGACCCACACTTAGGAAAACAAAAGGTCAGCCCACCAAAGTAAGCCTTCTACAGGACAGCTGCCTGACTCAGTGGAGGTTTTATCATGCATTCACCTGCGTCCACTCCAGATATCACAGACAGTTAAAATGTTCAAAACCAAAATAGTTGTTCCATTTGCTTTCCCTATTGTAATTCCCCCCCTTCCCTGTGATGTTCTCCTAATCGTTTTACCTCCGTCTGCTTTCCCTCACCAGCTGATAAAAGAACCAGCCATCTGTGGCAAATCTGGAGCTTAATCCCAGATTGTCTTTTTGCATTAAGTGCCTCTACTTTATCTGAATTTCTCTGACTGAAACCCTCAAATGGCGCATGACACGCAATGTTCCATAGGACAGAACAAACACATGTCACAATTCAGGAACCTGCTTTTGTTGAAGAATGAATCATAATTGCTTTTTTGACTGACATAGTGCTTTGTCTGCATATTACAACGTAGACTTGGCAATTGATCAAAGTACACAGAAAGGGTGTGGCTACGCTTAGCGCACACTATTACAGTAATACTGGGTGGGTACACTTGGTATTTCTTAAATACAGTATCCAGGGTATTTGTACCATGCACATACCTCTCACGCAGTCATTGGTTCTTACATTTCACATACAGGGTTGGCATTCCTCAGCTCAAATTGAAAGTAAGTATTTCATGGTATAAGTGTTTGTTCATGCCATTGACAAGGTCTTATCTCAGAGGAAGACGGGGTCAATTGCCACTGGGGTCTCACCTTGCTGCCTATGTTGTGTGGTGCTATTTCTCTGTCTCTCCGTTCCAGCCAGCCAGTGAGCTCTGGCTAATGATGGGCTTGATTGAGGCCATTTACACACCACCACCCCCCCCCAGCCCAGCCTGTAATGAGAGCATTAGTGGTCTGAGAAGCAGAGCCCGGGAGCAAGCAGGATCCACCCCACAGAAAGGAGGACGAAGGATCAGTCATTGTATGATGGAATGTCCAGTACTGTGTTCATTTCTAAAATAGTGACAGAAATTAGTCAAACACCTCTTCTTTCAGTGGCAATTGAAAAAAAAACTAAAAATACAAATATTTTTCATTTGGGTTGAGGAAAATGAGACTAAATGACTCAAATCTGACGAGAAAGTCGACTATAAGAGTTGAATGATTGAGATCCTTTCAGTGTTATTTGCAATTTGGCGGCAACAAGTCATTGATGCAAATAAGGCACATGAAGTGGGAACTCTCCCAGTGGGAAAAGCTCCCAGTTGAAAAGAGGGCCATGTTTGGGGCCACTTTACTTACTGTAGACCAAATGCAACATTTCTATTGGAAATGACCTCAAGAGACATCTGAAAGCACATCATCCCAATATATAGGTAGGCTAATAACAGATTGATAATGCTAGCAAGAAGGTTGCTACAACCTATCAGACCACTACTTACAACACTTTAAATTATAACTTTGAGT
The DNA here is from genome assembly GCF_021184085.1 of Oncorhynchus gorbuscha. Classification (NCBI taxonomy): domain Eukaryota; kingdom Metazoa; phylum Chordata; class Actinopteri; order Salmoniformes; family Salmonidae; genus Oncorhynchus; species Oncorhynchus gorbuscha. The sequence goes on from NC_060180.1 coordinate 19,574,365, forward strand.
ACAATATACAGCGCATGACCAAAGGAATGTGGACAACTACTCGTCAAAAAACTTGTTCTAAAATCATGGGTATTAATATGGTGTTGGCCACCCCTAGGCTGCTATAACAACCTCCACTCTTCTGGGAAGGCTTTCCACTAGATGGTGGAACATTGCTGCAGGAAATCGCTTCATTCAGCCACAGGGACATTAGTGAGGTTGGGCATCGATGTTGTGCGATCCCACTGATCTCGACAAACCATTTCAAAATGGACCTCGCTGCACAGGGGAAAGCAAAGGGCCTTCCCCAAACTGTTGCCGCAAAGCTGGAGGCACAGAATCATCTAGAATGTCATTGTATATTGTAGCAGTAAGATTTCCCTTTACGGTTCAATCCCAGGCTGTTTCGAAGCCGGCCGTGACCTGGAGACCCATGAGGCGACGCACAATTGGCCCAGCATCATCCGGGTTAGGGGAGGGTTTGGCCGGCTGGGATGTACTTCTCCCAATGCACTCCACCGACTCCTCTAGCGACTCCTGTGGCGAGCCGGGTTTAATTGATCTATTATTGAGCTCAAAAGCAACTATTTTACAACAAAATATATTTGATACGGCTTTATGATACAAAGCGTGCAAAATTAACAATTGCGCATCGGCCATTGCGAGTGCATAGGATAGTAGGCTAGAACTGCAATGTTTTTTAGGACAACATTTACTGTTAGATTAATACATGACTACTAGTGGTGGGCGGTATTATATTTACTGTTAGATTAATACATGACTACTAGTGGTGGGCGGTATTATATTTACTGTTATATTAATACATGACTACTAGTGGTGGTATTATATTTACTGTTATATTAATACATGACTACTAGTGGTGGTATTATATTTACTGTTAGATTAATACATGACTACTAGTGGTGGTATTATATTTACTGTTATATTAATACATGACTACTAGTGGTGGGCGGTATTATATTTACTGTTATATTAATACATGACTACTAGTGGTGGTATTATATTTACTGTTATATTAATACATGACTACTAGGGGTGGTATTATATTTACTGTTATATTAATACATGACTACTAGTGGTGGTATTATATTTACTGTTATATTAATACATGACTACTAGGGGTGGTATTATATTTACTGTTATATTAATACATGACTACTAGTGGTGGTATTATATTTACTGTTAGATTAATACATGACTACTAGTGGTGGGCGGTATTATATTTACTGTTATATTAATACATGACTACTAGTGGTGGTATTATATTTACTGTTAGATTAATACATGACTACTAGTGGTGGGTGGTATTATATTTACTGTTAGATTAATACATGACTACTAGTGGTGGTATTATATTTACTGTTAGATTAATACATGACTACTAGTGGTGGGCGGTATTATATTTACTGTTATATTAATACATGACTACTAGTGGTGGGCGGTATTATATTTACTGTTAGATTAATACATGACTACTAGTGGTGGTATTAGATTTACTGTTATATTAATACATGACTACTAGTGGTGGGTGGTATTATATTTACTGTTAGATTAATACATGACTACTAGTGGTGGGTGGTATTATATTTACTGTTAGATTAATACATGACTACTAGTGGTGGTATTATATTTACTGTTATATTAATACATGACTACTAGTGGTGGGTGGTTATTATATTTACTGTTAGATTAATACATGACTACTAGTGGTGGTATTATATTTACTGTTAGATTAATACATGACTACTAGTGGTGGGCGGTATTATATTTACTGTTATATTAATACATGACTACTAGTGGTGGTATTATATTTACTGTTAGATTAATACATGACTACTAGTGGTGGTATTATATTTACTGTTAGATTAATACATGACTACTAGTGGTGGGCGGTATTATATTTACTGTTATATTAATACATGACTACTAGTGGTGGGTGGTTATTATATTTACTGTTAGATTAATACATGACTACTAGTGGTGGTATTATATTTACTGTTATATTAATACATGACTACTAGTGGTGGGTGGTATTATATTTACTGTTATATTAATACATGACTACTAGTGGTGGGTGGTATTATATTTACTGTTAGATTAATACATGACTACTAGTGGTGGGCGGTATTATATTTACTGTTAGATTAATACATGACTACTAGTGGTGGTATTATATTTACTGTTAGATTAATACATGACTACTAGTGGTGGGTGGTATTATATTTACTGTTAGATTAATCTATGACTACTAGTGGTGGTATTATATTTACTGTTATATTAATACATGACTACTAGTGGTGGTATTATATTTACTGTTATATTAATACATGACTACTAGTGGTGGTATTATATTTACTGTTATATTAATACATGACTACTAGTGGTGGTATTATATTTACTGTTATATTAATACATGACTACTAGTGGTGGGTGGTATTATATTTACTGTTAGATTTATATGTTAGATTAATACATGACTACTAGTGGTGGTATTATATTTACTGTTAGATTAATACATGACTACTAGTGGTGGTATTATATTTACTGTTATATTAATACATGACTACTAGTGGTGGTATTATATTTACTGTTAGATTAATACATGACTACTAGTATTATATTTACTGTTAGATTAATACATGACTACTAGTGGTGGTATTATATTTACTGTTAGATTAATACATGACTACTAGTGGTGGTATTATATTTACTGTTAGATTAATACATGACTACTAGTGGTGGTATTATATTTACTGTTATATTAATACATGACTACTAGTGGTGGTATTATATTTACTGTTATATTAATACATGACTACTAGCGGTGGGTGGTATTATATTTACTGTTAGATTAATACATGACTACTAGTGGTGGTATTATATTTACTGTTAGATTAATACATGACTACTAGTGGTGGTATTATATTTACTGTTATATTAGTACATGACTACTAGTGGTGGTATTATATTTACTGTTAGATTAATCTATGACTACTAGTGGTGGTATTATATTTACTGTTAGATTAATACATGACTACTAGTGGTGGTATTATATTTACTGTTAGATTAATACATGACTACTAGTGGTGGTATTATATTTACTGTTATATTAGTACATGACTACTAGTGGTGGTATTATATTTACTGTTAGATTAATACATGACTACTAGCGGTGGTATTATATTTACTGTTATATTAGTACATGACTACTAGTGGTGGGTGGTATTATATTTACTGTTATATTAATACATGACTACTAGTGGTGGTATTATATTTACTGTTAGATTAATACATGACTACTAGCGGTGGTATTATATTTACTGTTAGATTAATACATGACTACTAGTGGTGGTATTATATTTACTGTTATATTAATACATGACTACTAGTGGTGGGCGGTATTATATTTACTGTTCTATTAATACATGACTACTAGTGGTGGTATTATATTTACTGTTAGATTAATACATGACTACTAGTGGTGGGTGGTATTATATTTACTGTTATATTAATACATGACTACTAGTGGTGGGCGGTATTATATTTACTGTTATATTAATACATGACTACTAGTGGTGGTATTATATTTACTGTTATATTAATACATGACTACTAGTGGTGGGTGGTATTATATTTACTGTTATATTAATACATGACTACTAGTGGTGGTATTATATTTACTGTTAGATTAATACATGACTACTAGTGGTGGGTGGTATTATATTTACTGTTATATTAATACATGACTACTAGTGGTGGTATTATATTTACTGTTATATTAATACATGACTACTAGTGGTGGTATTATATTTACTGTTAGATTAATACATGACTACTAGTGGTGGTATTATATTTACTGTTAGATTAATACATGACTACTAGTGGTGGTATTATATTTACTGTTATATTAATACATGACTACTAGTGGTGGGTGGTATTATATTTACTGTTAGATTAATACATGACTACTAGTGGTGGGCGGTATTATATTTACTGTTAGATTAATACATGACTACTAGTGGTGGGCGGTATTATATTTACTGTTAGATTAATACATGACTACTAGTGGTGGGCGGTATTATATTTACTGTTAGATTAATACATGACTACTAGTGGTGGGACTACTAGTGGTATTATATTTACTGTTAGATTAATACATGACTACTAGTGGTGGGCGGTATTATATTTACTGTTATATTAATACATGACTACTAGTGGTGGGTGGTATTATATTTACTGTTATATTAATACATGACTACTAGTGGTGGTATTATATTTACTGTTAGATTAATACATGACTACTAGTGGTGGTATTATATTTACTGTTAGATTAATACATGACTACTAGTGGTGGTATTATATTTACTGTTAGATTAATACATGACTACTAGTGGTGGGTGGTATTATATTTACTGTTAGATTAATACATGACTACTAGTGGTGGTTATTATATTTACTGTTAGATTAATACATGACTACTAGTGGTGGGTGGTATTATATTTACTGTTAGAATAATACATGACTACTAGTGGTGGTTATTATATTTACTGTTAGATTAATACATGACTACTAGTGGTGGTATTATATTTACTGTTATATTAATACATGACTACTAGTGGTGGTATTATATTTACTGTTAGATTAATACATGACTACTAGTGGTGGGCGGTATTATATTTACTGTTATATTAATACATGACTACTAGTGGTGGGCGGTATTATATTTACTGTTAGATTAATACATGACTACTAGTGGTGGGTGGTATTATATTTACTGTTATATTAATACATGACTACTAGTGGTGGGTGGTATTATATTTACTGTTATATTAATACATGACTACTAGTGGTGGGTGGTATTATATTTACTGTTATATTAATACATGACTACTAGTATTATATTTACTGTTAGATTAATACATGACTACTAGTGGTGGTATTATATTTACTGTTATATTAATACATGACTACTAGTGGTGGTATTATATTTACTGTTATATTAATACATGACTACTAGTGGTGGGTGGTATTATATTTACTGTTATATTAATACATGACTACTAGTGGTGGGCGGTATTATATTTACTGTTAGATTAATACATGACTACTAGTGGTGGTATTATATTTACTGTTAGATTAATACATGACTACTAGTGGTGGTATTATATTTACTGTTATATTAATACATGACTACTAGTGGTGGTATTATATTTACTGTTAGATTAATACATGACTACTAGTGGTGGTATTATATTTACTGTTAGATTAATACATGACTACTAGTGGTGGTATTATATTTACTGTTAGATTAATACATGACTACTAGTGGTGGTATTATATTTACTGTTATATTAATACATGACTACTAGTGGTGGGTGGTATTATATTTACTGTTATATTAATACATGACTACTAGTGGTGGTATTATATTTACTGTTATATTAATACATGACTACTAGTGGTGGTATTATATTTACTGTTAGATTAATACATGACTACTAGTGGTGGTATTATATTTACTGTTAGATTAATACATGACTAGTGGTGGGTGGTATTATATTTACTGTTATATTAATACATGACTACTAGTGGTGGGTGGTATTATATTTACTGTTAGATTAATACATGACTACTAGTGGTGGTATTATATTTACTGTTATATTAATACATGACTACTAGTGGTGGGTGGTATTATATTTACTGTTATATTAATACATGACTACTAGTGGTGGTATTATATTTACTGTTATATTAATACATGACTACTAGTGGTGGGTGGTATTATATTTACTGTTATATTAATACATGACTACTAGTGGTGGGTGGTATTATATTTACTGTTATATTAATACATGACTACTAGTGGTGGTATTATATTTACTGTTATATTAATACATGACTACTAGTGGTGGGCGGTATTATATTTACTGTTATATTAATACATGACTACTAGTGGTGGGTGGTATTATATTTACTGTTAGATTAATACATGACTACTAGTGGTGGGCGGTATTATATTTACTGTTAGATTAATCTATGACTACTAGTGGTGGTATTATATTTACTGTTAGATTAATACATGACTACTAGTGGTGGTATTATATTTACTGTTAGATTAATACATGACTACTAGTGGTGGTATTATATTTACTGTTAGATTAAATTACATGACTACTAGTGGTGGTATTATATTTACTGTTAGATTAATACATGACTACTAGTGGTGGTATTATATTTACTGTTAGATTAATACATGACTACTAGTGGTGGGTGGTATTATATTTACTGTTATATTAATACATGACTACTAGTGGTGGTATTATATTTACTGTTAGATTAATACATGACTACTAGTGGTGGTATTATATTTACTGTTATATTAATACATGACTACTAGTGGTGGTATTATATTTACTGTTATATTAATACATGACTACTAGTGGTGGTATTAGATTTACATGACTACTAGTGGTGGTATTAGATTTACTGTTATATTAATACATGACTACTAGTGGTGGGTGGTATTATATTTACTGTTATATTAACACATGACTACTAGTGGTGGGCGGTATTATATTTACTGTTATATTAATACATGACTACTAGTGGTGGGCGGTATTATATTTACTGTTATATTAATACATGACTACTAGTGGTGGGCGGTATTATATTTACTGTTATATTAATACATGACTACTAGTGGTGGTATTATATTTACTGTTAGATTAATACATGACTACTAGTGGTGGTATTATATTTACTGTTAGATTAATACATGACTACTAGTGGTGGTATTATATTTACTACTAGTTATATTTATTAATACATGACTACTAGTGGTGGGCGGTATTATATTTACTGTTAGATTAATACATGACTACTAGTGGTGGTATTATATTTACTGTTAGATTAATACATGACTACTAGTGGTGGGCGGTATTATATTTACTGTTAGATTAATACATGACTACTAGTGGTGGGCGGTATTATATTTACTGTTAGATTAATACATGACTACTAGTGGTGGTATTATATTTACTGTTATATTAATACATGACTACTAGTGGTGGTATTATATTTACTGTTATATTAATACATGACTACTAGTGGTGGGTGGTATTATATTTACTGTTAGATTAATACATGACTACTAGTGGTGGGCGGTATTATATTTACTGTTAGATTAATACATGACTACTAGTGGTGGGCGGTATTATATTTACTGTTAGATTAATACATGACTACTAGTGGTGGGCGGTGTTATATTTACTGTTAGATTAATACATGACTACTAGTGGTGGGTGGTATTATATTTACTGTTATATTAATACATGACTACTAGTGGTGGGCGGTATTATATTTACTGTTAGATTAATACATGACTACTAGTGGTGGTATTAGATTTACTGTTAGATTAATACATGACTACTAGTGGTGGGTGGTATTATATTTACTGTTATATTAATACATGACTTCTAGTGGTGGGTGGTGTTATATTTACTGTTAGATTAATACATGACTACTAGCGGTGGTATTATATTTACTGTTATATTAATACATGACTACTAGTGGTGGGCGGTATTATATTTACTGTTATATTAATACATGACTTCTAGTGGTGGGTATTATACTTCGTGTTAACAAGCTATCTAATGTGTTGTGTGTTCACTTCTTCATGTGGCGAATAAGCCCCAAAATGCATTAGCCTATGATATTAGCGCACATAATAATGTAGGAAAATTCAGAAAATTCTGGAGCCCTATTTTAACAGTAAAACATAATACCTTATTGTCAACTCACAATTCAACTAACAATTCATGACAGTCTTTGGATTAGGTTGCTTTATGAATTCCTGCTTGGACACGTTAGATGAAACAACTTGTTTATTGAATAGCCTACCATATCAGTAGTCTATTACACAGTCTAAAGCACTGAATGACAAAAGATGAATGATAAATTATATTGTGTGACGCTGTGAAAAAAGAAAAGAAAATGTGCAACCAAATCGCTGGTGGCACCAACTCAAAAAGTTGGTGGCACTGGGGAAAATGTTAGTCTGGAGCCCTGTCAAAGGTTTTGATGTTTTATCTGCTGCAGAGGAATGCGTTCTGCCAATTTGGCTGTTGGGAAGAGAATCATGCGATAGGATGTTATGCAGCAAAATATGTTTGGTCGGACAACGCTATGTACAGTTGAAGTCACAAGTTCACATACACAAGTGGCCCACCGTTTGTCCTTTTGACAGTGGATGTTCAAGAGGACAATGAGTGAAGCCTCCACACACACACACACCACTGGCAACAGGACCAGAGGAGTCGGTGGAGTCTGGTTTAGTATAGGTACAAGCAGAACCCCAGCAGGATAGAAAAATGCAGATAGGATGAAATACGAGGGAAACCAAGACGAATCACAAGTTGAAGACAGACCGATCAGAGGGGCTAAACAAAATAACAGCCCCCTCTGCTTTCTCTCCCCGTCATTCCATCTGGAAAGTCTGCATGTTTGTGAGTACGTCTGTGTGTCTGACATTCAGCAAACACCCTCCTTCCCCTTTGTCCCTTGACATTGTTGGGTAGGGTTCAGCCCAAACCAGGGTCTCAAACACCCACTTTGGGGCCCCTTGTGCTTGTAGAGGCCCTTTCCACTGGCCATACTTTTTAGTGTGTGTGTGTGAACCCACTACACCATGGGCCTCTAATAGGCACTTCATCATGGGGGGAGTGACACGGTTTGGGCCCAGGGTGAGAGTTAAACAGCTGGGCGCTGTCTGCCTCACCTCTACTCTCCACTGCTGTGTGGCTCTACTGACTGGATATTTGATTGTTCTAGCAGGGAGAGACGGGGCTGAGATGACAGAGTCAGATGGATTAGATAAACAGCAGAAGATAGCTTAGCCCCTGAAGTGTCAGCAGGTGACTAGCCCACATGCTTGGCTTGGAGAATGTCCCTGGACAGGAGTGTCAGATCATCGCGTGATGCTGCTGGATCATAAAATCACCATGTCCATGAGAGCACTGCCTGCTTTCTGTAATCTTCAAATCAATCTACTGGGCTCAGATGCTTCATTCTTGTGCACAGGTTAAAGGGTTCATGGTAATAAAAAAAAATCTCAGGTCAGGGTAATGCAGGGCAATAGTTATTCAATGCGCATTACAGTCTAAGTAATACCCTCCATGCTGTACATCTCAGCAAAAATCTATTGAAAACAAAAATCAATATCGTTCATCAAAAAAATATATCTTCTACACTTCACGCACTGCAGTTCGGGACCCATTCAAAATGAGTATGGATTCAAGGATGAAGCCTAGACTGTACAGCACACTCCACTGGCTTCCAGTCGAAGCTTGCATCATCTTCAAGACCCTGGTGCTTGCCTACAGAGCAGCAAGGGGTTACTGCCCCTCCTTGCCTTCAGGCTATTCTCAAACACTACATTCCAACCAGAGCACTCCGTTCCACCAACCTTGGCCTCTTTGCCCTCCCTCCCCTACAGGAGGGCAGCTCCCGCACAGCCCAGTCAAAGCTCTTCTCTGTCCTGGAATCCCAACAGTGGAACAAGCTTCCTTCTAAAGTCAGGACAGGAGAGTCCCTGCCCATCTTACAAAAACATTGAAAGCGCATCTTAAATACCTCGCTGCCATTGGACTCGGGAGCAGTGGAAACGCTTCACCATCTCGACGGACGATTCTGGTTTTAGCAGATGCCAGGTGAACGCTACCTGTCAGTATGACAATGCCCCCATGCACAAAGCAAGGTCCATACAGAAATGGTTTGTCGAAATCGGCGAGGAAGAACTTGACTGGCCTGCACAGAGCCCTGACCTCAACCCCATTGAACACTTTGGTGATGAATTGTTACGCCGACTGCAAGCCAGGCCTTACTAATGCTCGTGGCTGAATAGAATCCCCATAGCAATGTTCCAACATCTAGTGAAAAGCTTCCCAGAAGAGTGGAGGCTGATAGCAGCAAAGGGGGGACCATCTCCATATTACTGCCCATGGTTTTGGAATGAGATGTTTGATGAGCAGATGTCCCCACACTTTTGGACATGTAGTGTATCTTAAGATGAACTCACTTATTGTAAACTGGTCTGGACAAGAGCGTCTGCTAAATTACTAAAATCTCAAATGTACAGTATAGCGATAGAATGCCTACCCAGATCACATATCTGTGTAACCATACTATGTAGCTTCACAATTCATCTCATTTAGAACAGAGAACTTGAGAGCAAATCTGTGGCGAGAGGAGTCTCCTCAGATCATGAAGCCTGGGGTTGAGGTGCATTGCAGTGGCGAGCAGAGTGGATATGGAGAATCAGGTAGGGGTGTGTGTGTGTGTGTGAGACCGAGAGAGTCAGTGGGTCTGGGGTCTGATTCATGCAGAGCTGACAGGCGTGCACAGTGCAGCTTGTTTCCACTCTCTCGGGGTCCTTTGGATACGTGGCTCTTTCCTGCACCGACAGCCGCTCCACGGGCGTGCTGGCCAATCACCTAGCATCCTGACGTCACTAGAGCCCGACCAATAAATAGTTTGACTGATATCAGCCTTGCATAGAAATATTTGTTATTATATACAGTACATAGAACAAAAAAATATGTCTGCTCATTTGAGGTCATTTTTTTTATTTGTTCAACAAGCTGCTCATTGAACATCATTCAGCTCGTAAGTCACGACGTGAGAGAGTGGGCATGGCGGTTTGGCACGGAGTAGCTTGCCACAGCCAGCGACAGCGTATTTCAACCAGTAAATAATCAGAAGTACACTTCACCAAGCGAGCAGCCCTGTACTCATCACATGCTTACTTAACATTAGCTGGCTAGCCAGCAATGTAGTTAGGCTTTGTCTTGTCAGTAAGGTAGTTAGCCTAACTAGCAAGCAAACGGTTTCTTATGTGCCAAAGTGAACTCATCCTTGATACAAAATTAACACAGTTACTATCTGGGCCTATTATGTTAGTGGGCTTCTTTTTATTTTTTTCCTAAATACACAATCTGCAAAAAGAAAGACAGTTGGAGTATATCTACGATTCAGACCATGTGTTTACATTCATGAGAAAACATTTTCGCAATGAACAGCTAGCGTGTATTTGCCGGAACAATATTTCATTGTGGGGTTGCCATTATACTTTTCTTTACATGACATTAGATTGTTGTAAAGCACTGTCGGCAATCTACTCAATACAAATGCTGATGCTGACATCTAGTGGTGACATTACAAACTGCATGTTACTGCATTTCACTGCATAGTTTCAACTTGTGAACAGCGCAGTTTCAGATATAATTTGACAGTTATTTTCATTCAGTCCTTGTTTATTAGTGTTCTTGTAGTGCTTCAGCACAAAACCTAATGCATTCTTCTAGAAAAAATATTGAAGTTGTACCTAACGTGGAAAACTGAACAAGTGTTTTGTATTTAGAGGATATGATTACTTTAAAAAAAATGTAATTTGACATATTTAGTTAAGAAATCATAATTTTGTGCATCTGTTCATCTTCGGAGAACAATGTGTAAAAATAAATAATAAATCATTCCACCTCTAGAAAAGTTTTTTTTTAACTGACCGCCATTAACCGGTCAACAAACGGTAAATAAAAAATACAAATTAAACAGTAAAATGACGTGACCAACTGAAAGTACTATCAGAGGTCTGTATATAATGACGAGACGCTAGTCTCCGCCCTAACAATGGGAGTCGTCCCAAGGCGAGAAGGCAGGCGACAAGCTTAGGCCCAGAATAAGCCCACGGAAAAGCATTGTACAGATTTTGGCGACTGAAACATCTTGCTTCTTCCTCTGATACCATGCATGCATACAAGGACCAGACATTTTTCATTAACAACTTGATGGAAACATGCAACAATAGCAAGCCTATCGTCTTCCAGTCAAAAGACTATAGACTATTATTGAACATGTAACTCCAGTCATTTTCAACCATTTGCCAAAATGCAATTTGCGGAAAACACAGTCCTAAACAGCGCACCTCATGCAAGCAGTTCCATATGTGACAGAGATGAAAATCTCCATTAGAAACTTAGAAAGAGGGGGAATATAATAGCAACTACAATAGGTTGCTAATATGACTAGGATTGTCACTTTGGCCTATGGACAATGAAAGATAGTTGATATGAAAACCAATGGAACAATGGCATGAGGAAGTCTTTATAAAATAATTGCCTCCACATTCCTACAGATGGATTTTCACATGGCTACTTTGAAGCCAGGTAAAACATGCCTCATTATTTGAAGTCAAGTAAAATGTTCAGGTTTCAAACAATTATATCGCTTCAATCTAGAATTACAAAGTGGTGGGTGACGAGCTGATAGTGAACCGTAGGCAGGCTATAGCCTACGCATCCCAGTGGCGAATGGGAGGCGTGCTTTACGAGTTGAGATTGTGGGGGAAAAAAGCTCCTTTTTAATCGTGGCAAACAACGTTTTTAACAAGATTGCATTTAGAATTTTCATTTCTTGCTCAGTGACTGCGCTTACAAAAACAGGTTTCACTCCAGTAACATAGAGGCTTCATGAAGAGCCACGCTCACGCTGTCTGACAGGTGGTTGGCTATTCAGCTCCTCACACTAGTAACAAAAATACACAAGGGCCAATTCCACCAAATGATGTAAATTACCCTTTTGACCGATAGGCATGTCAAATGTATTTTCGGCAGCTAACCGATTAACATCCCTAATCGGCAGATATACCTGTAAATTGGTGACTTTTGCCTAACTAAAAATCGGTAACAGACCCAAAAATCCTATATCATCGGGCTCTAGTCGTCATCCTTGATTCAGTGACATCATAGCACTGCACCCATGTTCAGTGACCCACAAAACGAAGGGAATCGCAACATATCCCAGTTCTGTACTGCACACCCCATCCATGGGATATGCATAAATCAGTAAAATGGTAGAATGGTAGTACTAATGGTAACTGGACCATTCTCAGTACTGTGAGTCTCAGGGGGTAAGGTCATTATCCAATGAAGGGAAAGTAATGCGGTTGCCGGTAACATGCCATAAAATAATATTATAAAGTTTCAAAACAAGTATCTAGGGATCTGACTTGAGGAACGGGTCTCCTGAAAATAGCCCACAAAAAAACTGTCCTCCCTCTCCGCCAAGCCAAAGGCAAGCTCGGCATGTACACTGGCTACGCCTGACCTGACAAATGAGGCCGAACAGCCGTTCTAGAAAGCAATAAACCTACCCCCCCCACCAACTTCTCACTGAGGAAAGACAGAGAATGGGAATTCTCCCTGCAGTCATTTTCGTCCTGATTTTCCAAGGCCTCCATCACTACAGAATATCACATCAGTTATTGAGGGGTGGAGATCCCCCTCTGCTGTTGACACTGAGTATCACACTGGATGTGCCGCCCAATGTGAGCGAGGGTGAAAGGTGTAGAGTGCTTACCTTGGGCAGGCTGGCCAGTGGGGTGGGGGAGAGGGTCAGCTCACTGTCTGGCTCAGGGGCTGGGATGTCTTCCTTACGCTTGACATCCAGGATCAGCTGGGCAAGGAAGTTCTGCTGGAAGCGAGTCCGTTTGCCCAGAGCACCTGCATGAAGGGAAGACCTCATCCAATTACCATGTTACACATACACTTCCCTGACCAAAAGTGTAGGCCTGTTACTGTATGTTGAGACTGGTCCAAGCCTACTGTACCTACCTATCATGTTCATATCTAGGCCAGAGAGTTCCTTGGCCCGTTGAAAGTGCTCCTTGGCTGGGTTGTACTCATAGTAGGTCAGAGACGTGTAGCCACATTCCAGGTGGAACTGGATGGACAGGTTCCGGAGGGTTCCCTCAGAGAACAGAGACTCATACTTCATTACTGCAGAGAAGATGAGGCCAAAGGATAATAAGACTACCTATTTCAGTTAAACATAGAATAATTTGCATAGATTTAATAAGCTATTATCAGTTGAGTAAATTTCTTTTTATTTTATTTTTAAAATGCATTTATTTTTTTCAAGTTTTCAAAACCGACCATCATATTTTAGCACCAAAAGACGGCACATCTCATCTACTTCTAAAATTCCATTGAAGACCATCCAGAGGTCAAGAGCTCAGTGCACCTGCAGTCCATTACCATGAGGTCATTGGTCGGCAACACAGAGCGAGAAAGACCTCGAGGAGACACATTAAAAGAGACAAATGGACATTGGAGAAGAGAAAAGGTGTTTTGGCTTCGTCCTATCAGTTTAGTCTCGCTCAAGGCTGTGCGCGGTGTGGAAATGATCCCCGGATCCTAATGTGTATAATTCATGACGCCACGTACCCTCGCGTTCCCCCATTCAACATTTATGAGGCAGCATGGGCCCATGCCAGAGAGATTTACTCTGCGCCTTGTGTGTCACCTTCACTGCAACTATTTCACACCAGGAAATGAGCTTCCTGGGCTGTTGTGACATGTGCAACGGGAGGGGGCACTTTTGTAAGGATAACATAACACCACAACAGCCGTGCTGGGTTAGAGCTGCGACACCTTGACGGACGGTCGCTAAGATGATGACAAAGGAACAGAGGGGAATGAAAGTGAAGGTGAAGAAAAGAATAGTCCTTGGCCAATTTCACATTTGGATAGGAGAAAACAGAGTGAATAGTTGTCGTGACCAATCCCTTTGCATTGCTAGGTTGCCAGGGAGCATGGGATCTGCTCTGAAACAAACATCCTTGACAGGGCACAATATTCAGATCAGGTAATACTGTACCTCCCCACCCATTTCACTAAGCCTCAAAACGTTTTCCATTTCATACCTACTGATCACGACCCTTGCAGCATGACATCACAAGATTAGCATGGGCCAACACAGGACAAATGAGCATATACCTTTACGGGTTTACTGCTAATCCTTTTATTAGGTCTGTTATTCGGGCCTTGTTAGAATGAACACTGACTGATTTATTCATTCTCAGGAAATGTTATTGTCGGGTGAAAGAGGCCAAAGAGAGACCACAATAACAGTCAGTGTTGAAATAGTGTACATTATTGTATCCGATCCTCAGTGTCAACTCAAAACCAACAGCAAAGCGTATGAGAGAAAGAGAAAATGGATTGTAAAAATCCCCTTTCCAATCTGCATGCCTTTCACACCTCACAAAGTAGTAAACAGGATTGTGTCTTTCACTGGCTGCATCTCCGGAATTTGGATTGGCTGTTTGTTTGCCACCCTTCATACTCACCCGACACACACACACACACACACACAGAAAAGTGAACTCCCGTTTAAAGCAGAGGTCAACTATAATTAAGCAGAACAATCTTAAACCGTGGTCTGCTACTACTGACCTCGTGGCACCTCTATACAATAGGATAAACCAATGGGCAAACAAGTTGAGTTAATGAGCTCAAACCACCCTGAAACTAAGGGGAAGGTGAAACAGAAAATGGGGTTTCAGTCTCATTCCCACTATATCTTAAATTTGATATGCTGCCCTTCAGTCCCTTGACCTTTTGGCCCTGATGGAGACATGGATCATCCCAGAGAACACTGCTACTCTAGATGCTCTTTCCTCATCTGACTAGGTTCTGTCTCGTTGTCAAAGAGCATCTGGCCAGGGCTACTCATTTCTCATTGAATTCCATGCCGTCAATGTCACTTGTCGACTACAGCTTAATATTGTTGTCATCCATTGCCCACCAGGTGCCCTTGGAGAGTTACTCAATGAGCTTGACTCCTTGATACACTCAACTCATATCTCCGCTTGGATGTTGGTCCACCACCTCATGCTCATCCTCGACAACACAAAGCTGCTCTTCCTCTCATGGAAGGTCTACCCTCTAAAAAACCTCTCCCTCACGGTTGACAACCACAAAGTGTGCAAAGAACCTTGGCGTGACCCTGGACAACACCCTGTTGTTCTCTGCAAACATCAAAGCAGGGACTCGATCCTGCAGGTTCATGCTCCACAACATCCGTAGAGCACGACCCTACCTTAACCTTCCCATGTTCTCCCATGTCACTCCGTTCCTCCGCACACTGACTTCCAGTCGAAGCACGCATCCACTACAAGATCATGATGCTTACCTACAGAACAGCAATGTGAACCGCCCTTCCCTTCAGGCTCTGCTCAAACCCTACACCCCAACCCGAGGACTCAGTTCTGCCACCTCTGGTCTCTTGGTCCTCACACCCCTACGGGAGGGAAGCTCCCGCTCAAGCCCAGTTCAAGCTCTTCTCAGTCCTGGCACCAAAATGTTGGAACCAGCTTTCCTCTGAAGCTAGGACAGCAGTGTCACTGCCCAAAAAGCCCTACCTCTTCAAAGAGTATCTTAAATAACCCCCCTCACCTAGACCCCCGAGAGAGAGAAAAAAAGAAGAAAAAAAACTCACTTACAATTTATCCCACCCACCCCACTCCCCCCTTTCCTAGCTTTGACTTTGCTGATTACTACTTTGAGGAAAAGTGTACTTACTATGCCTGTGATATGTGGTTGTCTCACCTACACTACATGAGCAAAAGTGTGTGGACACCTGCTCATTGAACATCTCATTCCAAAACCATGGGCATTAATATGGAGTTGGTCCCCCCTTTGCTGCTATCAGCCTCCACTCTTCTGGAAAGGCTTTCCACTAGATGTTGGAACATTGGAGCGGGGACTTGCTTCCAATCAGCCACAAGAGCGTTAGTGAGGTCAGGCACTGATGTTGAGCGATTAGGTCAGGCTCAAGGTCGGCATTCCAATTCATCCCAAAGGTTTGATTGTGTTGAAGAACCACAACCCTGAGTTATTGAAACCATTTCTGTATGGTGCACATGGCCATTGTGCACATGGCCATTGTGCACAGGGGCATTGCTGAAACAGGAAAGGTCCTTCCCCAAACTGTTGCCACAAAGTTGGAAGCACAGAATCATCTAGAATGTCATTGTATGCTGTAGCGTTAAGATTTACCTTCACTGGAACTGAGGGGTTTAGCCCGAACCATGAAAAAACAGCCCCAGACCATTCCTCCTTCACCAAACTTCAAAGTTGGCACTGCATTCGGGCAGGTAGTGTACACCTGGCATCCGCCAAACCCAGAATCATCCGTCGTGCTGCCAGATGAAGGCCTTGCGCATGCTCGGCCATGGAAATCCATTTCATGAACCACTAGACAAACAGTTCTTGTGCTGATGTTGCTTCAAGAGGCAGTTTGTAACTTGGTAGGGAGTGTTGCAACCAAGGACAGATGATTTTTACACACTACGTGCTTCAGCACTCTGAGGTCCCGTTCTGTGTGTTTGTGTGGCCTACCACTTCGCGGCTGAGCCATTGTTGCTCCTAGACGTTTCCACTTCACAATAATAGCACTTAGTTGACCGGGACAGCTGTAGCTGGGCAGAAATTTGACGTACTGACTGGTTGGAAAGGCGGCATCCTATGACGGTGCCACATTGAAAGCCACTGAGCTCTTCAGTACGGGCCATTCTACTGCCAATGTTTGGCTATGGAGATTACATGGCTGGGGGCCCGATTTTATACAACTGTCTGCAACGGGTGTGGCTGAAATAATCATAACTCATTTGAAGAGGTGTCCACATAGCTACACTATATATACACAAAGGTATCTTAAGATGAATGCACTAACTATGTCGCCCTATATAAGAGCGTCTGCTAAATGACTGAAATGTCAGCTGTAGTAAGAGAGGAAAACTCTGTTGCGCACCCTGGCAAAACCAATTAATCAACGATACTCCTTTATACATAAATAATAGATAATATGCCATGTGTTTCACCAGTGATTTGTTGCCAAGCACTGCGGTGAAAGTGAGTGTGAAGGACAGAGCAGTCAATATACCCACCACAGCGGGCAAAAGGGAATAGCACAACAACCAAGCCAAGTCATTTCTTCACAGTTCACACAACATTGGGGGCTTTGGGCACTCAATCTGTCAACAGCGAGAGGTGCAAAGCGCAGGAGAACCAACACCTGTGTTTGAGTCACATGTTTCAGGTGTTTTAGTCATGCTCAATCAACCATCACTTGGGAGAATAGAGAGGACCTAGATTTTTATAAGATGCACTATGACCATTAGCAAATGTCTCAGTGAACAATTTTCTATTCAAATGTATGGTGAAAAGCCTAAATTCTTCCATGTTACTATAATTCACAATATGGCGGTACATAATTCCATTTGTAAGGGCAAATATTGGGATAGATTGCTTTCAGAATCTGACATCCCCTTATGTGAAAACATAAGCAGAGCTTCTCACAGGCAAACATAAAATGTCCTTAACATTAAAGCAATGTGTTTGGCAGCAGGACTGGCATCAGCAACTCCCTCCTGGGTGCAGTGGCCCAGCAGCAGTGACAGGTTGGCTGCGGCGCCTGGCGACCTCTCAAACTGGCGCAGATTTCAATGCTAGCTGTGTTGATGCATAGATCTGGCTGGGCACTGGAGGTGTCAGCGCAGCAGCTGGGGCTTTTTCACACAAGCCACTGTGTTCATCTGCTGTTTTCTGTCCTTGATTGTGCCGGAACATTGGGCGCATATAGACAAGACGTTAGAACGATGTGTTGTGTCAGACACGGAAAACAGACTTCTATGACGGTCAAACTGACAGGATGTATCACACGGTCAGAGTATCCCAATACTCTGCTACTCACTACAAGAGGCAGTGCTATATTCAGTAGCGGTGCCTCTTCTCATCCACCATTATCATAACTGCATGTGGGAGAGGTGGGGATTTTCTGCAGTGTGCCAACATAAAAAGGCCAGTACCATTCTCCTCAATACCCCTGACCGAGGCTCTCTAGGGCTACCTCCTATTGTTGAGGAAATTAGGGCTTTCGCTGAACTGCTCACAATAGCAATTGAGGGGGCGGGCTGCCTGGCACCAGTACCAATGTTTAGATGCCCCACTCCCACCAGCATGCCCTGGTGCCTCAGCCCACACAGAGCCCTCGGATCAGCCCTGCCTCAGGGTGCATCATCTTGCTGCCGTCTCTCCTAGGTTCTGATGAGATCAGAGCCAGACTGGAGTTCCACAGGCAGGCTGACTGACTTCATCCTCCAGGTGGGGGAGAGAGACTTCAACGCAGCTGATGTTTCCCTCCTCCACCTACCCAATTACCTCACTCCCTCCCTTCCATGTCCCTGCCAGTATGAGTCATACAGCGACAGTCAGGCTCCTCAGTAGTCAAACAGGCGTTTTCATGCAAATGCAGGTCCTAATACAGAGGGAAACACAGGGGTCATAGATGTATACTGTAGATACAGGTATCATCCTCAACCCAAACCAGCTCTGCAGAATGGCCATGTAGAATGTGGCCACCGTCTGGTTTTGATTTACAGCGATGTAGCTACCAAGGTTGAATGGTAATAATGGACCATGCTGATATAACCATGCAGTGCATATCTGCCTGTGATTCAGAGGCAAGATATCCCAGAGTTCCATCTGCAGCAGGGATTGAATATGTTCCATTTGTTGCTCCATTCCAGTTTCTATGCATTCCTCAACTTGTTTGTCTACCCCCCCTCTTCATTTCTACTCCTCCCGCCATCTTTCCCTATCCCTCTCTCCGCCCAGTTAAAGTGTTGAGCGGGAGGACAGATGCCATGGCTCCTCTTCCAGGACTAAGGATGGGGCTTGTCGCCGCCTCTCCCAAGAGCAGGCCAACTAGGTGAACCACTTTCCCAGACGCCCCCTTAAAGCTAGACGAATGTCTCTTTCTGTTGCCCCGGGTGGAAAACCCAGCGCCTCCAACTACACTTAACAAATCATAAAGATTCCACTCAACACAGAGGCCCTTGGTCCCTACAGCTAGATAAAATAACCTTCCCAGTTGAAATAAATTGTCAGTCGAAGTCGTCAAAATAGGCTAGTTCCAAAACATAGGCTATGAGGAAATAACCCTGTGCCCTCCAACATCACTCGTTATTAGGTTACATTTAGGGAATACTATCGTTTCAAAGAGGTCAGGTAGGCCTATTACTTAACCTGTTAATCCTACCCCCTACTTTTACGAACATTCTGTTAAAACCCGCGCAACATTTCAGCGCCCTGCTGCTCATGCCAGGAATATAGTATATGCATATGATTAGTATGTGTGGATAAAAAACTCATAAAACTGGTTAAATCACGGCTGTGACTATAACAGAACGTGCGTTTCATTGAAAAGCGCAGGAAAATCTGATCACTGAAAATGGAAATATATATCCATCCGCCACTTCAACCCATTGATAAAGGCGAAACACAATAAATGGGGCTGAGGTTGCAATACCTACAGCTTCCACACGATGTCAACAGTCTCGTCATTTGTCTAGGCTTTGTTTCTTGGTCAAACGAAGAAGAGACAAGCCATTTGTTCAAGTCTCCGACCGCTAAAGAATATACATCGCCTCGTGATCAATTTGGTCGCTTATTAACGTGTACTAATACCTAAAGTTGCATTACAAAAGTATTTCGAAGTGTTTTGTGAAAGTTTATCGTCGACTTTTTTAATTTTAAAAAATGACGTTACAAGACGCTAATTATTTCCGTTTATCACACAGTCTTCATAGATCGATATCTAGGCTATATATGGACCGATTTAATCGGGAAAAAGACCCAATAGTGATTATGGGACATCTAGGAGTGCCAACAAAGAAGATGATCAAAGGTAATGAATGTTTTATATTTTATTTGTGCGGTTTGTGTAGCGACGACTATGCTAATTATTTTGTTTACGTCCCCTGCGGGTCTTTTGGGGTGTTACATGCTATCAGATAATAGCTTCTCATGCTTTCGCCGAAAAGCATTTAAAAAATCTGACTTGTTGCCTGGATTCACAACGAGTGTAGCTTTAATTCAATACCCTGCATGTGTATTTTAATGAACGTTTGAGTTTTAACTAGTACTATTAGCATTTAGCGTAGCGCATTTTCATATCCAGATGTCTAGATGGGACGCCTGCGTGTCAGGTAGGAGCAAGAGGTTAATTGATGTGAATAGACCAATATCCGGATAAATTAAGAACAGGTGTGTTTTCTGCATTGAACAAATTATCAGTTCTTCAATTTAATAAACATCTGACATATGCATTTTGGAAATAGAGACCATTACTAAAGCCCCTAGGACTTAATTTCTTCGGGATCGGTGTCCCATCCACGGGACCGTTGAGCTAACGTAGGCTAATGTGATAAGCTTGAGGTTGTTAGAAACAAGAAAACAGCACATGGAATTTAAGATTTCTGCCAATATCAGATATGTCTAACAGCACTGTCCAACTTAGTGGGTTTTACAGTGAAAGAATAACATACTATTGTTTGAGGAGTGCAGTTTTGAACAAAGTAATGAATAAACAAATTAGGCACATTTGGGCAGTCTTGATACAACATTTTGAAAATAAAATGCAATGATTCATTGGCTCAGCCCAAAATTTTGCACATGCACTGCTGTCATCTAGTGGCCAAAATATAAATTGCACATGGGCTGGAATAATACATTATGGCCCTTCTCTCGCATTTCAAAGACTGTACAAAAAAAAAGACTGTTTTCTTTTTCTGTGTTATCTTTTACCAGATCTAGTGTGTTAAATTCTCCTACATTCCTTTCACATTTCCAAAAAACATCAGTGTTACCTTTCAAATGGTACCAATAATATGCCTATCCTTGCTTCAGTCCTGAGCTACAGGCAGTTAGATTTATGCCATTTTAGGCGAAAATTGAAAAAAAAAGTGGAAATCCTTAAGAGGTTTTAAAGGAAAGATTCACCCATTTTGCATAGGATGCTAAATTCATCATACCGGCTGTATATCAGCCTGCTTGATCATCGGCAATAGCTCAGATACACGTTACATTAGCCTGGGAATAGAACATCGCTCAGAGATGAACAAAAACTATACAACATTCAAAATAGGTCAATCTTTCCTTTAAGTGAACTCTTGAAAAAAGATAAGTGGAGCACATTAACTTCACACTTTCCCCACACTTTCATGTGTAATCATGACTCATTCTGTTTTGCAATTAAAAATTATGCGTTTATTGGACAGATTCAGGTAGGTCTCCCCCATTTGCTGAACCTGTCCAATAGAAACACCAGTTTGTGTTGGAAAACCGGACAGTTTTGCAACTTTTTGGAGAACTGATTACACCCATGGTATCGAGTCAAATGCTTTTGGTGCCCTTCGTGAGGTAACATCGATCAATAGATGACTAGCGCTCACAAAATACGGGGACAATTGATTGGTTAGCTAGTGCAGTGTTCTCTGAAGTCAAGACTCCAAAAGGTCTATTCGGTAGAGTATATTTTAATCCTTTCTCAAAGAGCTCAATTCCTTCCCAAATCAGATGACTAATTTTGGGTTTAATAATTGTATGTTTGTATGGTTCCCTGCCTCTTGAACAAATAATAGACTACCTGTTCCTACACTGCAATCCAATGTGCAATTACAAACCCAATGTGACAGACACAGCAGAGAGGGAGCCGGGGATAATCTAGCGGCAATTTCCCCACCAACAGTCTCAAAACTCAGACACCCTAAACAATCTTTGTTCAAGAGCCAATGAAGGCATCACATTGCAGAACTGTCTAAAAAGGAATAACACTAGCAGCCTCCCTGTTACGGTCTTGGTTGGCAAATTTCCCAGTCAAACAGTTTCTTTCAGATTCCAAACTGAACAGGCTTCCAGTGGGGGAGAACAAAAAGGTTAGTGCTTTGTTGGCTGTCAGTTTGAGGAAGGGATGTCATCTTTAAGAGGAATAAAGCGCAGAGGATGTGTCAATGCTGACATGAGCCCTGCTGCTTTGAAATGCTATTATATTTCTGTGGCCCAGCCAGCCACACTCCAAATCTCCATAAAGTGATTAAGAGCAGTGAGAGATGGAGAGAGAATTAATAAATTGCTCATATTAGGGGTCTGGATCAAAAATGGAGCTAACGTGCTCTTTTCTGTTGAAACAGCGCTTATTTCCCCCATGCTGATGAGGGAAATAACCAGTCTCAAAAAATGAAAAACTCCAACATTATGGATCGAACTGACAGATCTCACTACCGACTGACTCCACCATGGACTTACTGGCTGTTGAATATTGACAAGGCCTTCTATAGCAGGCATGCTTCGCAAATCTGTCATGTTCTCTACGATGTCTCAAGGTAAAGTCAGCCATCAATATCATGCTAATGATGCAGGTATTCATTCATATCATAACTACATAATCATTCCAAAGAAAATTGCTACTCAAGCAAAGAGTTACATGCATTGCATTATAACTAGGGTTGACCCCATTTAGTCAAATGGTCGATTGTTTTGGTCGATAGGCTGTTGGTCGACTAAGATTTCTTTAGTAGAGAAGCCGCAAATATATCTGCAGTACCAGTAAAACATTTTTACACCTACTCATTCAAGGGTTTCTCTTTATTTGTAATATTTTCTACATTGTAAATACTGAAAACATCAAAACTATGAAATAACACATACGGAATAATGTAGTAACCAAAAATGGGTAAAACATAAAACCAATTAATATTTTAGATTCTGCAAAGTAGCCACCCTTTGCCTTGACAGCTTTGCACACTCTTGGCACTCTCTCAACCAGCCTCACCTGGAATGCTTTTCTAACAGTCTTGAAGGAGTTCCCACATACACTGAACACTTGTTGGCTGCTTTTCCTTCACTCTGCGGTCCAACTCATCCCAAACCATTTCAATTGGGTTGAAGTCAGGTTATTGTGGAGGCCAGGTCATCTGATGCAGCACTACATCACTCTCCTTCTTGGTCAAATAGCCCTTACACAAGCCTGGAGGTGTGTTTTGGGTCATTGTCCTGTTGAAAAACAAATGGATATCCCATCTGGTTTATCGCTGCAGAATGCTGTAGTGGCCATGCTGGTTAAGTGTGCATTATATATATTTTTTAATCAGAGTGTCACTAGCAAGGCACCCCCACGCCATCATACCACCTTCTTCATGCTTCACGGTGGGAACCACATATGTCGAGATCTGTTCACCTACTCTGTGTCTCACAAAGACATGTCTGTCGGACCCAAAAATCTCAAATGTAGACTAATCAGACCAAAAGGACAGATTTCCACCGGTCTAATGTCCATTGCTCGTGTTTCTTGGCCCAAGCAAGTCTCCTCTTCTTATTGGTGTGCTTTAGCAGTTGTTTCTTTGCAGAAATTGAACTCTGAAGCATTTATTTGGACTGCAATTTCTGTGGCTGGTAACTCTAATGAGCTTATCCTCTGCAGCAGAGGTAACTCTGGGTGTTCCTTTCCTGTGGTGGTCCTCGAGAGCCAGATTCATCATAGTGCTTGATGGTTTTTGCGACTGCACTTGAAGAAACTTTCAAAGTCCTTGAAATGTTCCGGATTGACTGACCATGTCTTAAAGTAATGGACTGTCGTTTCTCTTTGGTAATTTGAGCTGTTCCTGCCATAATATGGACTTGGTCTTCTACCAAATAGGGCTATCTTCTGTATACCAACCCTACCCTGTCACAACAACTCATTGGCATTAAGGAAAGAAATTCCACAAATTAACTTTCAACAAGGCACACCTGTAAATTTACATTTGCTTAACACTTTCAGTTACTACATGATTCCAAGTGTGTTATTTAATAGTTATGTCTTCACTATTATTCTACAATGTATAAAATAGTACAAAATAAAGAAAAAACCTTTTGACTGGTACTGTATATTATATCTATCATTTCTTTATGCACACAAGACAACTGTCTAAATCACATCTGTCTCAGTGGACTAATCCATTGCCTAGGCTGCGGAGAAGGCACACCAGTAGTAAACTCACCATTCTAATCTACAGTGTTCATTTGGTTTGGGTCATTTCTGTTAAGGTATTCAATATATTATTATTACAGTCTTACTGTTCTCATTGTCAGAGTGGCCACGATGTTTGTGGAACGAACAACCTATGCGTTCTGGTTCATTTCAATCCATTTGATTTGTCAATTCATGAATTGTCTTTTGTTTGTAGCGCTCCAGTCAATGTTGAGTAAGGACGCGCACGTGATTACACATAGAAGTAGAACTAGGCTACCTGGCCTGCGTGCAAACGTTGGTCTATAAATGTGCCAATTTGGAATACTGATAGTATTTCTGATTGTCTTTACTCACCACCACTAATGAGCTTCTCAAATAAATGTTTTCTTCACCTCAAACAGCAAGCAACGTCTGCTATGACATCCATTGAGATTGAAAATAGTTCCTCAATGTATCCCATTTGAAAAATCTTTCCAGCTCTCTTTTGAAATCCCACTCACAGGGAGAGTAATAATAGGCCTTCCTGATTACCTATTATAATTTGTGCAAATAGTCTACAGCTGTGACTGTCTGGAGCAGGAAACTTAGGGCCCTCACTGGCGCAGAATTGGACCAGCGTCGTCCGGGTTAGGGGAGGGTTTGGCTGGGGTAGGCTGTCATAGTAAAATAATAATTTGTTCTTAACTGGCTTGCCTAGTTAAATAAAAGGTTAAATAAAAATAAAATACAAATAGTTGGTAATGACAAGAAGCTAATTTTAGATTTTTCATTAACCACATGATAATGATTGAGATATGAAGACTTTATAAATCATTTATATGAAACTGTTCCACGAATGTGCATATGAAAATCATACCTGGCACGCAGATCGGTAGAAATGGCACTCCAAATGGAAAAAGTTGCCGACCTATGGTGTAGCCTACTTACTACCAGCAACTTCAGGAGCTTAACGGTAGAATTTAAGAAGGCCAGCACCCAGGGTAAGGGTCGGAAAACACGTTCTTGATCTCTGGCTCCCTCGAGTCACTTGTGTTGCTTAATTATTTTAATCAAAGTGTGCTGAAAGTATTAGACAAGCTCATTAGCCTACTTTCTCCACGTTATATTACAGCCTTTTTTTAAATTTATTAAATAGTTTCCCCCCCATCAATCTACACACAATACCCCATAATGACAAAGAAAAACAGGTTGGTAGACATTTTTGAAAATGTATTACAAAACCTCCCCAGAAATATCACATTTACATAAGTATTCAGACCCTTTACTCAGTACTTTTTTGTAGCACCTTTGGTAGCGATTACAGCCTCGAGTCTTCTTGGGTATAACGCTATAAGCTTGGCACACCTGTGCTTGGCGACTTTCTCCCATTCTTCTCTGCAAATCCTCTCAAGCGCTGTCAAGTTGGATGGGGAACGTCCCTGCACAGATATTTTCAGGTCTCACCAGAGATGTTTGATAGGGTTCAAGTCCGGGTACTGGCTGGGCCGGCCATTCAGAGACTTGTCCCGAAGTCACCCCTGTGTTGTCTTGGCTGTGTGCTTAGGGTCGTTGTCCTGTTGGAAGGGGAATCTTTGCCCCAGTCTGAGGTCCTGAGCGCTCTGGAGCAGGTTTTCATCAAGGATCTCTCTGTACTTTGCTCCATTCATCTTTCCCTCGATCCTGACTAGTCTCCCAGTCCCTGGCGCTGAAAAGCATCCCCACAGCATGATGCTGTCATCACCATGCTTCACAGTAGGGATGGTGTCAGGTTTCCTCCAGGAGGCCACTGTATTCTTGGGGACCTTCAATGCTGCAGGCATTTTTGGTACCCTTCCCTAGATCTGTGCCCTGTCTCGGAGCTCTACGGACAGTTCCTTTGACCTCATGGCTTGGTTTTTACTCTGACAGGCACTGTCAACTGTGGGACCTTATATAGACAGGTGTGTGTCTTTCCAAATTATGGTCAATCAATTGAATTTACCACAGGTGGACTCCAATCAAGTTTTAGAATGATAATCAATGGAAATAATTTCAAGTCTCATCACAAAGGGTCTGAATACGTAGGTAAATAAGGAAAATGTTTGTTTTTTTATAAATGTGAAAAAATGTCTACAAACCTTTGTAGAAATGTTGTCATTATGGGGTATTGTGTGTCGATTGATGAGGACATTTGTGTTATTTAATCCATTTTAGAATAAGGCTGTATTGTAACAAATTGTGGAAAAAGTCAAGGGATCTGAATACATGGTATAGTTGATTTTATATAAACACATAGGGTGTGTCTACATATGGACAAATACACCTTTTAACATTTCGACTAAGATTTTTTTTTTTGTGGGGGGGGGCATCCCTAATTATAGCACTGCGTCAATGGACAAAAGGTTTAGGCCTACAGATTGGTAAGGTCACAGCTTGCTATACGTCATCGGAGTTTCATCTGAGGGGGATATTTTTAGGAGGTCCTTTGAACCATCACACTATTAATCAAGTTCTTAATGTACTCGTCTCCTGTCCTAGGCTATCTGTTCTGGTAAGGCCTAATCAGGAGTCCTGTGTAGTGGTGGTCCAGAGATAAAAGGAATAAAATGTGCTTACTGCTGAGTTTTCCTTAAGTGGACACCTTTAACAGGCTGACTACACCGCTCGCACGTTGCAAAATACATTTAGAAATCTGTTTTTCAATTATTGCACCCACACTGCTCGCACCCGCCAACGAGTGTCTGCGTTGCCACGGGCTAAAATAGTCGTCAGTTCTATTTCTGACTCTGCTAGTCCTGCCTCTCCCAACTCCTCATTGGTTTATAGAAGTAGGTACCCACGTGCCATCTCCTCATTGGTTATACCCACGTGGGAGACAAAGACAAATGACGTCAGTGGCGGTAATGCACCTAATTTATGAAAGTTGCCAATCACAATATAAAGTCAAGAAAAGTAATAACCTGTAAGGAGGAGAGATGACTAGAAACGATTCGGTTGACTGTTTTATGTGTGGATTAATTGGCGGAGTAGAGGACCTTGTGCATTTCAGGTAAAATAACAACGCAATGTTTATTTCCCAGGACAAATTAACTAGCAACAGCAAGCTAACTAAATAGGACAAATTAACTAGCAGGTGTAAGCTAACTAGCTAAAGTGTCATAAATATTTAATGATCTTTGACCTGTCCCCAAATTAATATAATTGGTTCAGAGTTTGTTTTGATATTTTAACCTGCGTGTCGTGATCGCGTTTGGTGTGGGGGGGACAAGATGAATGTATGCACGATGACGCACGCGCACAGCCGGTTTTGGTTCAGTATAAGTCCTTTTGGAGGAAAATTAACCTGGCCGTCCTCACCCACCCAGCACAAAATTGCTGCAAATGAAATAAGACTCCTATTCAGAGGAGCGATGCAGACTTCAAATGACACAACAGAGACATTGTGAGCTCATCCCCTGCCACACACACACACACACACACACACACACACACACACACACACACACACACACACACACACAAGGTGATGGCCAAAGTGAGATAAATATACCTTTCACCTAGCATTTCAGTCTGTCATGGGAAGAGCAGGTGTAATGAATGTGTTGTATACTCACTGTATATAAAAAATAATTTGTTTTCAAGTGCAACACAAACATACTGTGTGGAAATAATGTTGCCTCTTGGATACTATTAGTTGCCATGCACAAAAATTAAAGTAGTTTGCTTATTCTAATAATTTCCTTTCGGTCTGGAGAAAAGTATTACATTTGCTCAATCCTTCAATTCTAATGAAACACATTTCAACGTGATTCATACCCATTTCTTTCTAACCCACAAAAACATTTGCTTCGTGCCTTCTATGTTCAAAGGAATGGGTAGCAGAGCACCCCATGGTGGTACAGTGAGGCACATAAGTGCTTATAGGACCTTATATCATCTTAGTTGAATTATGACAATCAAGGCACACATCCAGAAGGTGCATGAACAAGATTTGACCTCTGACCTTTCTCTATGCTGGTTTGGGCCAGGCCGAGGAGCTGAGGAGAGCGCTCCTCCAAGACCTGCTGGTGTAGGCTCACGTAGCGCAGGGTCCACCAAGGCAGCAGCTGCACACGCGCGGAACATAGAAAACAGAAACAGGTTAGTGAGTGTGTGTGGGAGAAGGTAAGCAGAACAACAAACAAATTAATGAGAGCATGGGAGAGTGTGAGCGCTTTTGTACCAACAGCCCAATACATAAAGGTCACACGTAACTAAATAACCATAGTAAATAATAGTAACTAAATAATACAAGCAAATAAATAACTACAGTACTAGTGCCTGAACAAACATACGACAACCCACTTTGACCCTACATACTAACACACATATCAAAAGAATGCTATAGTTAAGTGAGGCTGAAACAGCCCAAAAAGTTGCCAACTCTTTTTTCATCTCTGGCCAAAACGCAGTGGCAGGGAAAAGAACAGCTCCCAGCCATGTACGTGTTTCTCTCTTGCATGGCCAAAGGTAGTGAACCATGTGAAAAGCCCATTTGCGTTCCAGGGAGGACATCTTTCTCATTTGCGATGCACAAGGCCGGCTATCCCGACCGTGTCGCCGTATCGTTAATAGTCTGCCTCCTTGAATCAATATTCTTATGACACACACGGGCACACACACTGCAGTCTCAGAGGAGGGTGATATGCAGATGAACGTCACAGCCCCATCTTCTCCTCTCTTTATGACTGGGATGGGAGAGGTGGAGAAGCTGGGTAATAATAAGGTATAGGGGGATGGAGGGGGCAACAAACAGCGTGCCTTTCAGTTAGACCGCCGCTGAACTCCAAGGGTAAGTGTACGCACGCCTGTGTACGCACGCCTGTGTACGCGTCACGTACACTTTAATAGTATGATCTCTAGAATGGATCTTGTAGTTAGAATATTTCTTATCAAACCACACATTCTTTCCGCGTGTTATAATATGTAGGCAACCCTCTAAAACAGCCTTCTTTTAGGATGTGGATGTGGTGGTGAGCTTCTGAAACTCAAAGGCAGCCAATACGGAGTTAAATAACTACTATTTAGCCATTACGGCTGTAAAATATTTACAGGTGAATAACCTGCTGAAGGGAAGTGTTTAAGTTACATGCCTTACATGGAACCCATACTGGCTGCACGTGTGCGCCATTGTGCATAAATATATTTTGTCCCCCCACACCAAACGCGATCACAACACACAGGTTAAAATATCAAAAACAAACTGAACCAATTATATTAATTTGGGGACAGGACGAAAAGCATTAAACATTTATGACACTTTAGCAAGTTTGCACTTGCTAGTTAATTTGTCCTATTTAGCTAGCTTGCTGTTGCTAGCTAATTTGTCCTGACAATTAATCCAGACAGAAAACGGTCAACCAAATCGTCTAACCAATCGTCAACCAAATCGTCTAGTCATCTCTCCTCCTTCCAGGCCTTTTCTTCTCTTGACTTTAGATTGCGGTTGGCAACTTTCATAAATTAGGTGCATTACCGCCACTGACCTCGTTCATCTTGCAGTCACCCACGTGGGTATAACCAATGAGGAGATGGCACCCGAGTACCTGCTTCTATAAACCAATGAGGAGAAGGGAGGGGAAGGACTTGCAGCGCGATCTGCATCAGAAAAATAACTGACTTCTATTTTAGCCCTTGGCGACGCAGACGCTCGTTGGCGCAATAATTGAATAACAGATTTTTACATGTATTTTTGCAATCCTCGCGCACATGACGCGAGCGGTGTAGTCAGGCTGTTAGGAGCTCCCAAATAGAAAGCATGATTCACTACCCACACCATTGTTTTATTCCTCCAAGAATAACCCTGGTGAACTAATCTCCCTGGAATACCAGGATTCTAAAGTTTCAGCACAGAGGGAGAGGGTAGGGGTAAATAAATACATCTAGAGATGTATTTGTGTGCTGGCAATGGAGTGAAAATCCAAACCATTACTGTGTGTGTGGACAGAGAATGGCAATGCGGGAATAGATTTCTGCACCCACATTCAATGATTCTCCCAGTTCCAGTGGCTTAGAGCGAGAAACGCAAATCAAGCACAGCACATCTGAAGAAGTCAAGTACACATCACACGTCTCCCTAACCAGAATCTTTGCTGTATTGCCTTTGTCGCTCACCTAATTTTTCTGTGTCGGGGAGAGACCCATGTGGACGTGACGAGTGTCATTTCACCATCACAGCTTCAGCTAATGTCCAGTGACAAAGTGATATTTCCGCTATGTTATCGCTTACCTCGAAGCTATCCAGCTTGGCAGAACAGTTGACCAGCAGGACCCTGGCCAGCAGCAGGAGGAAGGGATTCCCCACCAGGCAGTACACAGACTCTCCATCCAGGAGAAGACTGCTGAGAAGGGCTGAGGTCAGGGCCCCAGGCTGGGAGGGAGAGAGAGGACACAGAGAGGAGTTAGACTGGTATACGGCTTAGGAAAAGATCCATGATCTGTTGTCGCTTTGCGGCTCTGTCCCCTGAAGTGATGCCCGAGACGACAACTCTAACCCTCTTGCCGTGACGTTCCAGCGCCTTTCTGGCACATTCCCACTTGGTAGGCTGATGGAGCCCAGCTGAGGGGCATTAGTCAATCGAGTGTGTGATCGGCTGGACAATCAGCCCCAACAGTTGACAGGTTGGGGATAAAAGACATTTTAAGAAAAGGTATAACTTATAGAACTGTTACTGAAGTTATATCTGTAAGCATTTCTGTAAGTAAATTACATAAAATCTAAGTTTGAACCATTTACTCTGTCTGCCTCACTGAGCCTCTGTACCCTGAGATCTTCTTAGCTCTGGTCCATGGCAGTGGCCTGTCCCCAGGCTCTGCCACAGTGGGTATGAGGGGAAAAGCAATTTACCCAGAGAAAGGTCTTGATTCTTGCCTGTGTCTCCAGTCCACCACTTTTAACAAACACTTTTATTAACAAGTGCAACTTTATACCCTTTTCCCCCAAAATGCAGTGGCACATTAGTGATTGCATGCACTTATTGAGTTGATCACAATGCATAAATGGAGGAGCTCCATTTACAAGGGTCCTCAAAACAACAAGGCAGATGAATCACAGCCTGGAAAAGTATTCAACAGCAGAATGACGGTCTCTGGTGTAATGTGAGATAAAGTCGACCAATCGAGTCTCCTCACCCTCACATAATTGGGTCCTGTCCCTCTCCCATTCCTCCTACAGTTCTCACGATAACATTTTACAAACAATACCAGTCCAAGTATCATGACACCGAGTAGTATCACGATACCACAGGGGTGGAAAAATTCAGCGACATGTATACTACACAGTATATACAAACTAAACTCTCAAACACACACTTTTACACTGCTTCTTGAGCAAGGTAGTTAACCCCCAACAACAACTGCTCCCCGGACACAGATGAAGTGGATGTCGATTAAGGCAGCCCCGGGAACCTCTCCGATTCAGAGGGGTTGGGTTAAATACGGAAGACAAATTTCAGTCTACTACTTATCCTGATGCCTAGCCACTTTACCCAGCCTTCATGTAAACCCTGCAAATTGATCTGGTACTCCCTGTATATAGCTGCATGTGTGTATTTTATTCCTCGTGTTACCATTTGTAACCCGTTTCAGGAAGCTAGGCATGTGTCGCACATCACTACTTCACAGGAGGCATTTAAACTTTATTTTTATTATCAATATACATTTTTTGGCAGGAATGTCTTCTGGAACATGTGAACTTTCATGTGCCTTAATAACAAACTTGTATGCCATTTGTAAATACAAAGTTAAATTTACAGCTATCCATGATTGGCTGAGTTAATGGATGGGCTGGACATGCCGAGAGATGACTTCGGATTGGTCTGCCATGTAGCATGCTTCGGTCTATAACATTAGCTGCTCAGTATGTACAAATAGAAAGTTCTACAGCAGCTTGTTCTTTAAAGAATTCATGAACTGAGGTGTTGCTTCCACTCAACATTTTTTTTCACCTTCATTTAACCAGGTAGGCTAGTTGAGAACAAGTTCTCATTTGCAACTGCGACCTGGCCAAGATAAAGCATAGCAGTGTGAACAGACAACACAGAGTTACACATGGAGTAAACAATTAACAAGTCAATAACACAGTAGAAAAAAGGGGAGTCTATATACAATGTGTGCAAAAGGCATGAGGAGGTAGGGGAATAATTACAATATTGCAGATTAACACTGCAGTGATAAATGATCAGATGATCATGTACAGGTAGAGATATTGGTGTGCAAAAGAGCAGAAAAGTAATTAAATAAAAAACTGTGGGGATGAGGTAGGTGAAAATGGGTGGGCTATTTACCAATAGATTATGTACAGCTGCAGCGATCGGTTCGCTGCTCAAATAGCTGATGTTTGAAGTTGGTGAGGGAGATAAGTCTCCAACTTCAGCGATTTTTGCAATTCGTTCCAGTCACAGGCAGCAGAGTACTGGAACGAAAGGCGGCCGAATGAGGTGTTGGCTTTAGGGATGATCAGTGAGATGCACCTGCTGGAGCGCGTGCTACGGATGGGTGTTGCCATCGTGACCAGTGAGCTGAGATAAGGCGGAGCTTTGCCTAGCATGGCCTTGTAGATGACCAGGAGCCAGTGGGTCTGGCGACGAATATGTAGCGAGGGCCAGCCGACTAGAGCATACAAGTCGCAGTGGTGGGTAGTATAAGGTGCTTTAGTGACAAAACGGATGGCACTGTGATAAACTGCATCCAGTTTGCTGAGTAGAGTGTTGGAAGCAATTTTGTAGATGACATCGCCGAAGTCGAGGATCGGTAGGATAGTCAGTTTTACTAGGGTAAGCTTGGCAGCGTGAGTGAAGGAGGCTTTGTTGCGGAATAGAAAGCAGACTCTTGATTTGATTTTCGATTGGAGATGTTTGATATGGGTCTGGAAGGAGAGTTTGCAGTCTAGCCAGACACCTAGGTACTTATAGGTATCCACATATTCAAGGTCGGAACCATCCAGGGTAGTGATGCTAGTCGGGCATGCGGGTGCAGGCAGCGATCGGTTGAAAAGCATGCATTTGGTTTTACTAGCGCTTAAGAGCAGTTGGAGGCCACGGAAGAAGTGTTGTATGGCATTGAAGCTCGTTTGGAGGTTAGATAGCACAGTGTCCAATGACGGGCCGAAAGTATATAGAATGGTGTCGTCTGCGTAGAGGTGGATCAGGGAATCGCCCGCAGCAAGAGCAGCATCATTGATATATACAGAGAAAAGAGTCGGCCCGAGAATTGAACCCTGTGGCACCCCCATAGAGACTGCCAGAGGACCGGACAGCATGCCCTCAGATTTGACACACTGAACTCTGTCTGCAAAGTAATTGGTGAACCAGGCAAGGCAGTCATCCGAAAAACCGAGGCTACTGAGTCTGCCGATAAGAATCTGGTGATTGACAGAGTCGAAAGCCTTGGCAAGGTCGATGAAGACTGCTGCACAGTACTGTCTTTTATCGATGGCGGTTATGATATCGTTTAGTACCTCGAGTGTGGCTGAGGTGCACCCGTGACCGGCTCGGAAACCAGATTGCATAGCGGAGTAGGCACGGTGGGATTCGAGATGGTCAGTGACCCGTTTGTTGACTTGGCTTTCGAAGACCTTAGATAGGCAGGGCAGGATGGATATAGGTCTGTAACAGTTTGGGTCCAGGGTGTCTCCCCCTTTGAAGAGGGGGATGACTGCAGCAGCTTTCCAATCCTTGGGGATCTGGGGTTGCGACAATGGCGGCGGATAGTTTCAGAAATAGAGGGTCCAGATTGTCAAACCCAGCTGATTTATACGGGTCCAGGTTTTGCAGCTCTTTCAGAACATCTGTTATCTGGATTTGGGTAAAGGAGAACCTGGAGAGGCTTGGGCGAGGAGCTGCGGGGGGGCCGGAGCTGTTGGCCGAGGTAGGAGTGGCCAGCCGTTGAGAAATGCTTGTTGAAGTTTTCGATAATCATGGATTTGTCGGTGGTGACCGTGTTGCCTAGCCTCAGTGCAGTGGGCAGCTGGGAGGAGGTGCTCTTGTTCTCCATGGACTTCAGTGTCCCAGAACTTTTTGGAGTTGGAGCTACAGGATGCAAACTTCTGCCTGAAGAAGCTGGCCTTAGCTTTCCTGACTGACTGCGTGTACTGGTTCCTGACTTCCCTGAACAGTTGCATATCGCGGGGACTGTTCGATGCTATTGCAGTCCGCCACAGGATGTTTTTGTGCTGGTCGAGGGCAGTCAGGTCTGGAGTGAACCAAGGGCTGTATCTGTTCTTAGATCTGCATTTTTTGAACGGAGCATGCTTATCTAAAATGGTGAGGAAGTTACTTTTAAAGAATGACCAGGCATCCTCAACTGACGGGATTAGGTCAATGTCCTTCCAGGATACCCGGGCTAGGTCAATTAGAAAGGCCTGCTCACAGAAGTGTTTTAGGGAACGTTTGACAGTGATGAGGGGTGGTCGTTTGACTGCGGCACCGTAGAGGATACAGGCAATGAGGCAGTGGTCGCTGAGATCCTGGTTGAAGACAGCGGAGGTGTATTTGTAGGGCCAGTTGGTCAGGATAACGTCTATGAGGGTGCCCTTGCTTACAGAGTTAGGGTTGTACCTGGTGGGTTCCTTGATGATTTGTGTGAGATTGAGGGCATCTAGCTTAGATTGTAGGACTGCCGGGGTGTTAAGCATATCCCAGTTTAGGTCACCTAACAGAACAAACTCTGAAGCTAGATGGGGGGCAATCAATTCACAAATGGTGTCAAGGGCACAGCTGGGAGCTGAGGGGGGGTCGGTAGCAGGCGGCAACAGTGAGAGACTTATTTCTGGAGAGAGTGATTTTCAGAATTAGTAGTTCGAACTGTTTGGGTATGGACCTGGAAAGTATGACATTACTTTGCAGGCCATCTCTGCAGTAGGCTGCAACTCCTCCACCTTTAGCAGTTCTATCTTGACGGAAGATGTTATAGTTTGGTATGGAAATCTCTGAATTTTTGGTGGCCTTCCTGAGCCAGGATTCAGACACGGCAAGGACATCAGGGTTAGCAGAGTGTGCTAAAGCAGTGAGTAAAACAAACTTAGGGAGGAGGCTTCTGATGTTGACATGCATGAAACCAAGGCTTTTTCGATCACAGAAGTCAACAAATGAGGGTGCCTTGGGACATGCAGGGCCTGGGTTTACCTCCACATCACCCGCAGAACAGAGAAGGAGTAGTATGAGGGTGCGGCTAAAGGCTATCAAAACTGGTCGCCTAGAGCGTTGGGGGCAGAGAATAAGAGGAGCAGGTTTCTGGGCATGGTAGAATATATTCAGAGCATAATGCACAGACAGGGGTATGGTGGGGTGCAGGTACGGCGGAGGTAAGCCCAGGCACTGGGTGATGATGAGAGAGGTTTTATCTCTGGACATGCTGGTTGTAATGGGTGAGGTCACCACATATGTGGGAGGTGGGACAAAGGAGGTATAAGGGGTATGAGGAGTGGGACTAGGGGCTCCACTGTGAACTAAAACACTGATAACTAACCTGAGCAACAGTATACAAGGCATATTGACATTTGAGAGAGACATACAGAGAGGCACACAGTAATCACAGGTGTTGAATTGGGAAAGCTAGCTAAAACAGTGGGTGAGACAACAGCTAATCAGCTAGCATAACAACAGCAGGTAAAATGGCATTGACTAGGCAACGGGGCCGACAAATAAATCAAACAAGCAGAATGGAGTACCGTGATTAATGGACAGTCCAGCGTGCATCAGCTATGTAGCCAAGTGATCAGAGTCCAGGGGCAGCGGTGGATGAGGCAGGGGGGGCTGGACTGGCGGGTGTTATCCAGGTTAAAAAAAGAACTAACAGTGACTAAGTAGCTTGTAGCTAGTTAGCTGATTCGCTTCTGGAGGTTCTTGAGTGTGTTCTAAAAATTAAAAATAATAGCGATTCCGTATCACATTGGGTGAGGCAGGTTTCCGGAAGGTATAAAAACACATTTTAAAAATCGGGAAGAGATAGAAAGTACATATGGGCCACTGCGATGCAGACGGTTAGCAGGCCTGTGCTAACAAGCTAACAGATTAGCAGGCCGGGGTAAACAAGGTAGTAGTTAGCGGACCTGGGCTAAACAAGCTAGCAGTTAGCATGCCGAATTAGCAAGCAAGGAGATAGCGAGGGCTAGAGAGTTAGCCTTTGGAGGATGTCGCGATGGGGTGAGTCTGTTATTCCTCTTCATGCAGTGACATCGGTAGACCAGTCGTGGATCCGGGTATAGAAGCCCAGGAGTATGCTAGGAACACAGGAGCTCTGGCCGGGCAAGCTTCAAGCTACGTGGGTGGAAACGCTAGCCAGGAGTAAACAACCAGGGTTGCGGTTTAGCTCGATAGCTAGTTGTGAAGATCCAGCTGAAAAAAAATTCCGTTTGCGGAGGGAATCCGGGTATAAAAAATAAATAGGTCCGTTATGCTCGCGTTGTTCGAACTGGCGAGAGCTTTCCGAGCTAAAGGTTAGCTGATGACCGGTTAGCTGAAGACCGCTAGCATAGCTGGTGGTTAGCCGGCTAACTTCAGTTGAGGGGTTTCGGTTCCGAAGTAAATATAAATACTTTAGGAAAAGTAGCTACATTGGGTGAGGTGGATTGCAGGAGAGTATTTGGAAGCTTAGGTTTAGCTAAATGTTTTTAAAGATATGTGAAGAAAAATATCAAAAACGAAAAAAAGACTGTATTTACAGATATTTACAGAGACGATACGACAGGACGACTTACTGCTACGCCATCTTGCTGCTCTGAAATTAACAGGCGCTATTAGACAAAGATCAGTGGGGAAAAGTTGTGATTGACTCTTTTCTGGAGGACGACCTTGCCGTGCTGACTCGCTCTGATACTGAAAATGAATCAGACGATGAGGAAATGCCTGAATTATGTAAAAACATTTATTGAACCAGGCATTCATTTGTGATGGTGTTGGGGAAGAAACGGAGACCGACAGTGTTGTCACAGAAGTTAGAGTTTTGAAATCGGTGGAATGCCCGGTGGAAGCAGAGAATGATTGCCAAATGTGGAGAAAGTCGAAAAGAAAACAGAAGGCTGTTGTATAAAACACCTGTCTCCGGATTACATCTTGAAAATAAGAGCAACCATGGCATCCACGACAGAAGGAGAAGTTGTCATCCATGTAACCCGAGAAGTTGTGTCTTGCTACATTTTCAGATATGTGTTTCTAATTGTCAGAAAGTCATTGTCATTGCCAGTACCAGCCTAATGTTAGCTAGCTATGCAACATTGACCCTAGTTAGTTAGCTTTTGTTACCTGCAGATTCACGCACGGTTCACAGTAGTAATGCCGCATTCAAAACAACTGGGAACTCGGAAAAATACGAGGTCAAATCATGATGTCTGATCTTCAGGTCAGAAAGACGGAGCTCTAGGAGGAGTCCCGGGGTGCTGAGTTGGAATTCCGAGTTGGATGACCATTTCAAATGTATTTTTCAGAGTTCTCAGTTGTTTTGAACACTGCATTAGAGTTGAGATAATGGTTCATTGTTCACATGTCTAAACAAAAAAACACTCCACGAGGCCTCCCAGGTGGCGCAGTGGTTTAGGGCGCTGTACTGGAGCACCAGCTGTGCCACCAGAGACTCTGGGTTCACGCCCAGAATGTCGTAACCGGCCGCGAACTGGAGGTCCGTGGGGCGACACACAATTGGCCCAGCGTCGTCCGGGTTAGGGAGGGCTTGGCCGGTAGGGATATCCTCAATGCAACATCGCGCACCAGAAACTCCTGTGGTGGGCCGGGCGCAGTGCGCGCTAACCACGGTTGCCAGGTGCACAGTGTTTCCTCTGACACATTGATGCGACTGGCTTCCGGGTAGGATGCGTGCTGTGTTAAGAAGAAGTGCGGCTTGGTTGGATTGTGTATCGGAGGACGCATGACTATCAACCTTCATCTCTCCCGAGCCCGTATGGGAGTTGTAGAGATGAGACAAGATAGTAGCTACTAAAAAACAATTGGATACCACAAAATTGGGGAGAAAAAGGGGGAAAATTCAACAAAAAACACCAACAAAAAAAAAAGACTCCACTATGCAAGTAACCATTTCAAATGTACCGTTTACACCTTCTGCATGTGACAAATAAATATTGATTTTATTTGATATAGATGATAATGTGAAGAACATGACCTGCACCAAAATCAGATTAGGAAATAGGCAGAGAACTAGATTTTTAAAAAGTGCATTTTTACTACTAATTTCACCACTGGTTGTTTACTACACTAGCTTATTCACTCGGTTTAGCACATGGCCTCAAGTGATCATTAAAGAAATGGGGGGGGCTAAGTCTTAAGAGGGTGTGAACTATGCTGAATGGGTGTAGACAAGAGCTCTCCAGTAGATGTACCAATACATTCAAGGTGTATTTTCTCAAAAGTATGGTTACAAGTTTATCAACTTTCAAAGCAGAATTACTTTCCCATTGTTCCTCAACTGTAGTGTACGATATACAATTTTCTAGCTCCGAGTCGACTTTTATCCAAAGTAAAAAAGCTATTTCAAATTTTACTACATAGGAATCCAGGTGGTGGGTCATATTTATTTTTTATTTTAAAAAATCAACTCCGCGTCGCTGGGAAGGGCTCGTAAGCAAGCATTTCACAGTAAAGTCTACACCCGTTGTATTCACACTTCTACTCAATGCAACATATTTTCAAATAACTCCAAACTTGACTGTATAATAAAATTGCATAGGCTTATTTGCTCATATTTGCAAAGGACTGCTGGTGATTTGGCTAGAGGAAAGGGAGGAATATACATACATGCATAATGATCTGCATGTCATTGGAAAACTGCATGAATTCTTGTTTATTCTTCAGTTAACGGACAATCTCCCTCTCATAAAAATACACACCACCATCTCTCCCACAAACACATACCGCTCCCAAACAGAATGTAGGAAGACCCAGAAAGATAGATTTTTGATATAAAGATATAGTTTAGGCTTACATTAGGCCTACGTAAATCCTACATTTGAAGCACATCTAAGTAGCAGACCATTTTCCTTACTTCCTAGGCCAATCAAATTTGGCAAGAGCTACTGTCAATTCAATGTTGTTAGCTAGGTAGGTAACATGACTGAACAACATTGTTTGTTATCAAACTAATTAACAACCTGGGCTTTGTTTAAAAACAGCCCGTGGTATGGTTTGTGAAATTATATCAAATGTGCATGCTCTCTTTGCTGTAAAGCTAACTGACCCGCTCTTGCCCATTCATCGCCATTCACCCATTGTTGTCGTAACTCTCCTGATCGACACCTGTGAATGCTTTCTGAATCTCTCCAATACGCCTTGTCTACTGCTGTGTTGGCTAGTTCTTACTGTTTTATTTCACTGTAGAGCACTCAGTCCTGCTCAACATGCCTTAGATAGCTCTATTGCCCCACCCCACACACGCGGAGACCTCACCTGGCTTAACTGGTGCCCACAGAAACGCTTATTGAAATTCTTGATTATCGTAGATTTATCAGTGGTGACAACGTTTCCAAGCCTCAGTGCAGTGGACAACTGGGACGAGGTGCCTCTTATTCTCCATGGACTTTACAGTGTGCCAGAACTTTTTGGAGTTAGTGCTACAGGATGCAAATTTCTGTTTGAAAAAGCTAGCCTTTGCTTTCCTAACTGCCTGTGTATATTGGTTCCTGTTCAACATCTCTCATATTGTCTGAGATCCCTAAAGATTGGAAAGCTGCCATGTTCATCCCCCTCTTCAAAGGGGGAGACACTCTAGTCCCAAACTGTTACAGACCTATATCTGTCCTACCCTGCCTTTCTAAAGTCTTCGAAAGCCAAGTTAACAAAACAGATCACCGACCATTTCGAATCCCACCGTACCTTCTCCGCTATGCAATCTGGTTTCAGAGCTGGTCATGGTTGCACCTCAGCCACGCTCAAGGTCCTAAACGATATCATAACCGCCATCGATAAAAGACAGTACTGTGCGGCAGTCTTCATCGACCTGGCCAAGGCTTTCGACTGTCAGTCACTGCATTCTTATCGGCAGACTCAATAGCCGTGGCTTCTCAAATGACGACCTCGTCTGGTTCACCAACTACTTCTCAGACAGAGTTCAGTGTGTCAAATCAGAGGGCCTGTAGTCCGGACCTCTGGCAGTCTATGAGGGTGCCACATGGTTCAATTCTCGGGCCGACTCTTTTCTCTGTATATATCAATGACGTCGCTCTTGCTGCTGGTGATTCTCTGATCCACCTTTACGCAGACAACACCATTCTGTATACTTCTGGCCCTTCTTTGAACACTGTTAACTAACCTCCAGACGAGCTTCAATCCCATACAACTCTCCTTCCGTGGCCTCCAACTGCTCTTAAACGCTAGTAAAACTAAATGCATGCTCTTCAACCGATTGCTACCCGCCCGCCCGTCTAGCATCACTACTCTGGACGGTTCTGACTTCGAATATGTGGACAACTACAAACACCTAGGTTTCTGGTTAGACTGTAAACTCTCCTTCCACACTGACATTAAGCATCTCCAATCCAAAATTAAATCTACAATTGGCATCCTATCACAACAAAACCTCCTTCACTCATGCTGCCAAACATGCCCTCAAAACTGACAATCCTACAGATCCTGGACTTCGGCGATGTCATTTATAAAATAGCCTCCAACACTCTACTCAGCAAATTGGACGCAGTCTATCACAGTGTCATCCGTTTTGTCATCAAAGCCACATATAATACCAACCACTGTGATCTGTAGGCTCTCATTGGCTGTGCCTCGCTACATATTTGTTGCCAAACCCACTGGCTCCAGGTCATCTATAAGCCTATGCTAGGTAAAGTCCCACCTTATCTCAGCTCACTGGTCACCATAGCAGCACCCACCTGTAGCAGTCTCCAGCAGGTATATTTCACCGGTCACCCCTAAAGCCAACACTTCATTTGGCCGCCTTTCCTTCCAGTTCTCTGCTGCCAGTGACTGGAACGAATTGCATAAATCACTGAAGCCTTATATATCCCCCTAACTTTAAGCATCAGCTGTCAGAGCAGCTTACTGATCAATGTACCTGTATAGAGCCAATCTGTAAATAGCACACCCAACTACCTCATCCCCATATTGTTACTTATCTTCTTGCTCTTTTGCACTCCAGTATCTCTACTTGCACATCTATCACTCCAGTGTTAATGCTAAATTGTAATTATTTCGCCTCCATGGCCTATTTATTAACTTCCTACATTTGCACATCCTATTGTGTTATTGACTGTATGTTGGTTTATCCTGTGTGTAACTCTTGTTTTGTCACACTGCTTTGCTTGATCTTGGCCGGGTGGCAGTTGTAAATGAGAACTTGTTCTCAACTGGCCAGCATGGTTAAATAAAGGTGAAATAAAAATAAAAGCATGCTCCATTTTACCTCTATTACTCAGAGGCTGTATGACAGCGAACTTGCAATTGCAAAGCCTACACAGACTGAACTGTGCACTTGGTTATACCAAGCATTGAAATGATACAATATATCATTTTGCTCGCTCTGCTTCA
Organism: Oncorhynchus gorbuscha; assembly: GCF_021184085.1. Taxonomy (NCBI): domain Eukaryota; kingdom Metazoa; phylum Chordata; class Actinopteri; order Salmoniformes; family Salmonidae; genus Oncorhynchus; species Oncorhynchus gorbuscha. The sequence goes on from NC_060180.1 coordinate 19,616,535, forward strand.
ATGTATCAAAATGTAACAGTAGACTCACCATGGTCTGCATCCCCACTCGCCATCACGGCTAAATTCTATTTAAAAAACTGATTTGATGGATAGAGGCGTATGAAGAGCAGACAGAAGCAGGTGAGGGATGGCTGGAAGGACATGTGGCTTGCCTGCTGGCTGATTACAGCTACCACATGTGAGATGTGCATGAAAGTGACATTATTGGACTGGTGCTTACAATACTATTAGTTGCTGTTGCTTAAATTTAACTGAATTTATAAGTAAAACTGACTTTAGAAACATTTCATAACAGGTGCCAACTGGTTCTCCAGATTGGAAGGGACGAAAAATGTGATAATATCATATGAAATGGTACTACAGTACTCCAAAATGTTGGTCTCATAAGTATCATGACTTTTTGATACTGTGATATTACCATGGTTCTGTTCTACTGTGCAACACTACTTCATGCCTTCCTCCGCAGACTCACTCTATACATCCTCATTACCCAGAGCAAAGGGTACAAGGGGTAGTCTGTCCTCACCATTCATCAAACCATGTCAGAGAGTCACAGTGCTGCCACAAACGCAATTCTTGCATCCAAAATCAAATCAGCTTCTAAAACAGTTGATGGGCTGGTGAAGTCTTCTCAGGGAAATAGAACAGTCTAAAAGGTTGAGCTCCTCTAGGTCAGACCTTGGGAGAAGGGTGGCTGTGGATGCATTTTAAAAAGCAGTGTGCCTGTAGTTTAAGTAGAGAAAATGAGATGGAGTTACTGTTACTCAGGGTGTCTTATTTGGCAAGTGCTGATAAAAATAAAAGCAGATAAAACTTCCCGGCCAAATTGACCAGGAGAAGGAAAAAAAAATCACATTGCAAAATAATGCTTTATATTCATTGATGGAAATACCAGTCAATGTAAACACAATTTTCCGTCATGCTCATCAGTCTGTTCATTTTCATAATTTAGTGTAATTAAATTGGCCCGTGTATATTTTCTTTCGTCATCATGCATCTTATTTATCCAACACAACACATGAGCGGGAGTTCTCCTGCATCTCCTCAGCTGGTTGCTGCTGAAGTAAAAAGTGCTTTCATAAGCCCATTCATTACGCAACAATTCTAAAAGCAATCGCGTGTGAAACAGTGTTGGTGCACGATTATAAAGAGCTACTATTTTTATTACTCAACTGGTAATGGAAGCTCACCAATCAAGTGCAGGCAACAGGCTATCAGCACGTCACCCGCTATTTTACAATGTGAGCTGGAGGCACTATGCATTTTGAAAATAGAATTGTTCAAAACCTGAATGTTTGATTTCATATTATGAGGTGTCTCAAAGTAGCCTATAGGCAAAATTCGACCATGGAATTATGAAAGCAATAATTTTTGAAAGTCCGGAGGAAGCTTACAATTTGGCAGCTAATGAAATGAGTGCATGGAACTCAGCCTATAGGCCAATGCAGCAGTAGCCCTAAAACATCCATTGCTCTTTCACACCGCGGATTATTGAATAGGGGATTGTTGGATAAAAAATAATAATAAATGCAATAGCTTACTGTGAGGAACTAAAGTTTTAATATATTATCATGCAATGCGCTCGTTAGCATTCTCTATGTGATTTTACATGTACGTGTTAGTCTGTAATCCCAAGGTTAGCAATGCTATTAGTGGTGTTTGGAAACACCGCCCCTTGTGTTCAATGCCGAATTACCAAATACACAGGTATGGCACAAGGTCGGTATTAAGGTACACCACATATACACAAAAGTATGTGGACACCCCTTCAAATAAGTGGATTTGGCCATTTCTGCCACACACGTTGTTGAAGTGTATACAATCTTACACACAGCAATGCAATCTCCATAGACAAACATTGGCAGAAGAATGGCCTTACTGAAGAGCTCTGTGACTTTCAACGTTGCACCGTCATAGGATGCCACCTTTCCAAAAAGTCAGTTAATCCAATTCCTGCCCTGCTGGAGCTGCCCCGGTCAACTTTAAGTGCTGTTATTGTGAAGTGGAAACGTCTACGAGCAACAATGGTAGGCCACACAAGCTCACAGAACGGGACCGCTGAGTGCTGCAGCTCATAGCGCCTAAAAATCTTCTGTCCTCGGTTACAACAAACTGTCTTTGGAATCAACAACAGCACAAGAACGGTGCTTCGAGAGCTTCATGAAATGGGTTTCTATGGCCGAGCAGCACACACTGTATAGGAATATTGGTCTGGGTCAGTTTTTCACAATTCGGGCTAGGCCCCTTAGTCCCAGTGAAGGGAAAATCTTAACGCTACAGAATACAGTTTTTTTTTTTTTTTTTTACTTCTTCAGGATCTGTGTCCATGGGACGGTTGAGCTAACGAAGGCTAATGTGATTAGCATGATGTTGTAAGTAACAATAACTTTTTCCAGGACATAGACATGTGATATTTGCAGAAATTCTTGTTAATCTAACTGCACTGTCCAATTTACAGTAGCCATTACAACACTCCTGTGCAAGAAAGAATACCATGCTATTGTTTGAGTGCACAGTTTTGAACATAAAGTTATTAATAAACAAAGTAGGCACATTTGGGCAGTCTTGACACAATGTTGAACAGAAAATCAATGGGTCATTGGATCAGTCTAAAACTTTGCAAGCACTAATGCCATCTAGTGGTCAAACTCTAAATTGCACCTGGGCTGGAATAATACATTATGGACTCTCTCGCATTTCAAAGATGGTACAAAAAAAATACAAAAGAACAGTTTGATTTTTATTTGTATTATTACAATGTGAAAGGAATGTAGGGGAATATATTTATTTGTAATCTTTTACCAGATCGATTGTTTTTTATTTGTACTATTACAATGTGAAAGGAATGTAGGGGAATATATTTATTTGTAATCTTTTACCAGATCTTTTACCAGATCGATTGTGTTACATTTCCAAAAACTTCACCGTTTACTTTCAAATGGTACCAAGAATATGCATATCCTTGCTTAAGGGCCTGAGTTACAGGCAGTTAGATTTGGGTAAGTCATTTTAGGGAAAATTGAAAAAGGGGGTGGATCCTTAAAAGGATAACCCATTAAGGTGTTCACCCACAAATCACATTAAGATTATGGTAATGCATCTTAACAGAACATGCAACTCATGTAATCACCAATGAAACTTAATTTTCAAACATTTGACAAAATGCATTTTGTGGGAAAATACTTTATTTTTGAAAAATATTTGTATCCACTTTCTTTTTCTTTTCTCCTAATTTCGTGGTATCCAAGTGGTAGTTAGTCTCGTCTCATCACTGCAACGTCACTGTTTTGGAGCCGTGCGTCCTCCAAAACACAACCCAACCAACCTGCAATGCTTCTGGACACAATGCCCGCTTAACCCGGAAGACCAATTTGTCGGAGGAAACACTACACCCGGCGACCGTGTCAGCGTGCATGTGCCCGGCCCGCCACAGGAGTGGCTAGAGCATGATGGGACAAGGACATCCCTGCCGAAACCCTCCCCTAACCCAGACGACGCTGGGTCAATTGCGCACCGCCCCATGGGTCTCGCGGTCGAGGCCAGCTGGTCTCGAACCAGGATCTCTAGTGGCAGTGCCTTAGACCAATGCGCCAACAATATCATTCTGAACAGCACACCGTGGTTCCATATGTGACAGATTAAAATCTCTGAGAAACTTAGAAAGAGGAGGAATCTAAAGATGCAACAACTAGGATGGATTGCTGATAGGATTGTGCCTTTGGCTAATTGACAACGAAAGAAAGTTGATATAAAAACCAATAGGACAGGAGATAAATGGTATAGCGGTGGGTCCAATCGGGAAGTAAATGAAAATAAATGTGCCAAAATTATATAATTACTCCTGTCTATACATAAATACAATAATTTAAAATAATTCACCAGAAAGCATGACTTCTTAAGCATCCAATGCCTATGACTCCGGTAAATTTATCAAATGGGCAGTAAATTAACATTTTCCCAGTCACTTTGTCCGGCGCCACATTTTCGTAACAAAAACCCTGCTGTTACTGTACCTCAGTGAGGGAGGTGAGCAGGGCCGGAGGAAGCAGGTCAGGGACATGGATGGCGACAGGGGGACCCGTCCAGTTACTCTGGGCAAAGAGGTGCAGGCAGGACACCGCCAGGGCCAGCAAGGCATTCTCCCTGAGAAAGAGAAGAAAGGAAACAGAACGTAATGTCACAATGAATAGGAACGAGATCCGTGAGTGTAGGGTGGGGGGGCAGATAGTCTGGGGGACAGAGAGAAAGAACGATGAGGGAGACCAGAGGGAAGGCACAGAACACAGAACTATTAGACACTAGAGAAAAACTAAAACAGGGAACAGAACAAAGGAGGAGCAACAGAAAGGCGAGAGAACTAAATGAAAGGGAGTTCAGAGGAAGAGAAGCAATAAAACGAGGCTTCCAAAACAAGCGACCACAAGCTCAGTACAGAGACGAAGGGGGAGAAAGAAACACTGAAGATACGGTCATTTAATCTCCACACTGCAAATCAGGGCAGCAGCCTTCCCGAAGTGGACACAGCGGGCTGCTCCAGTCCTCAGAGCAGGACTCATTCAATAGGGTGACTGGGCTGTCCGGACACAGACTCAGGGTAAAGAGGAACTGCTTCCCATCAATTAAAGCTATGGATACACACCGTACAGGCCTCTCCAACACACCTAGCTGACAACGCAGAAAATGGAAAGAGACCGAAATAATAGATCCAATACAGGAGGGGGATAGAGTAGCAAAACCTGCTGAAATACCCATTCTCCCACGGGACAGGAGGAGATGTTAAGCTGTTCTTATTAAAAATTATTAATTCATGTAGCAGGAAGCTTCATTGGGCTCCATTCAGTGAGGGAACAGCCCGTGCCTGGTAATTCTCCTATCACTCCCCTCAATAAAAGTCACTGTGTACTGGGGCTGGGCGTTATGGCCGAAAAATCATCACAAAAAAAACATGATTTATGGGTGATTCATACAATACATATCATGATTTTTTTGTTATGCTCTCTAAATAAGCTTTGTTGTGCAACTAAAGGTCAAATACACTGCATTTCAAACAGTCAGCAATAATCTAATGAAATCAGGGCTTGTGAAATTGTACCTAGGCAAAATAGAAGCTATCCACAACCGTAAGACCCACAAAAAAATATGAGAATACACTTGTTACAATTTTAACCAGAACCATTCAAAATCCACCTTCACTAATAATGACTAACTTCTTGTGGCAGGCATTATAGAGAATTAATACAGGTCTCAAACGCTCTCTTCACCACAAGCCCACATTCTAGCGAGTAAACAGATCTTTATAAGTTTAGCCAACATGGATCTATACGCTTGCTAACATAGAACAGTTGAATTGTTACACACACACCGTTCTGTCCGTTTCCAACTGTTTGAACAGCATGCTAGACTGCCCACTTCGTTCAGATGTTGAAATCAAGTGGCTTACCCTATTTCTCAGAATGAGAACGAGTTGCTATTCCTTATAGAATTGTGTTTTATGCTTATTGCACATTTATAAAACAGACTACACACCTAGTGTAACAGTCTTTGGCTTTCTGCTGCCAGTGGTACCACAATGCCGCTCACAACAAACTGAGCATTCATTTACCAGAATTAATATTCATTGATACTGCCGTTTTAGTAGAGTTTAAACTTAAGGTTATCATTAGAAAAGTCTCTATTACATGAAGATAATTTTATTCATTCATATTGCTGTACACTTAAAAAGGCAATCTGTTGGCTTATATGAAAGCATATTCAATCTTGTTTAGCCTTGTTTATAATAAAGCCTTATGTAAGTGTCCACCAACTTGGATCCTGGAGAGCTAGAGTATGCAGGCTTTTGTTCCAGCCCAGCACTAAAAAAACTTTATTCAATGAATTGATTAACATTGAAGGTGTCAGCATGAGATCCCTACTCAGTTATTGTTTCTTACCGGTCAGCCTTGTCCTCCTGTGTGCTGTCGTTGAGGTAGGCCAGGACCCGTCTCTCCAGGTAGGCATCGATGGACTCTCCGTCGCTGCAGTCTCCACCACCAAGCAGGTCCAGGACCTGAGGACTCAGCAGCACCGCCTCAAAGTCTCCATCGAACAGGGACTGCAGCAGGGGACCTGCCTCTGGAAAGGAAACAATAAGAAGCAGTGAGATAAAGAGGTAACACAGGAAAATGGCAATGACAGAGATGCGTCGTGTGTGTATCTGTAATAATGGGTGGCTCAAAACAGGATTGTTAAACCATAGCCTAAGTATTTAGTTATTCTGACGCTATTCACCATGGTCTGAACAGTTTCTCCTTTGACTGCATGGCGTAGTCTCATTTCTCTGTGGAACACCCATTAGCTTTGAAAGGCACTAAGGTACAGCCTCATTGTTTGAAATAGGTGGATCATTATCCCCCAGATTCCGCTACATCCAATTCAAATTACCTCAAAGGCTACTTGTTTAGAGTCAAAGTATTATAGCCAAACCATCTCGTTATTGTTGTCCCAGAACCATTACCATCCAGGAAAGGAGAAAATCAAGCATGCCACTGGACCATACGCTGTACCTCACTCCAAGGGCCTCTTACCTCCACAACACACCTACTTTCATTTGTCTTATATTGTTTCTCGCAAATTGTTAATCCAACTCCATATTCCCATTAGCAAAATGAGAATATTGAACAATGCCCTGCAGATGATCATTTGGTGTGTGCATGCAGACTTATAGCTGTTGGAGGGGCATTGCTGAAGGGGGAGGAAGAGGAACAAAATATTAAATTATAAAGAGAACATCTATGAGGCCAAGGTGTCTCAGCCTGGAGTAATTGCATTTTATGCATTGGTTGTGTGCTTGGCTTCAGCGTCTATACAGCTTTCATTAGTTCTTTATGAGCAGGGAGGCTGGCTGGGCTCATTAGCATTGATTGCATTGCGCTTCACTGATGGGAATGAGTGAGGGCTGAGAGAGAGCAACGGGAAGGAGGAGAGGCAAGGTGTACAGTATCAGAAGACTGGCAAACCTAAGCAAACTAAAACACTCCCACAAACTGGCACACACACACAGCGTGCATCCCAACAATCTCTAGTACCCACAAATGTAAAAGCATTGGATTGGTGGGCATGGGCCAAAGACTTTCCATAAACCAGTAATGTCCTTTCAAATCCAAGGGAAGTGAACAAGTGCACACTTTGGGAGAAAATAGATTGGGACAGCCACAGTACACCAAAGCCAATGCTTCCAATGATAAAGCTACAGGCACCCCTATTGATTTGAATTAATCCATCCATTCATGTTTTGCCCAAGGTAGAAGTGGTCAGAAAGTGACATTTTGGACCTGAATGCCAAAACAAAAAAATTCAAGAGATCGAGGTGCTCAAAGTTGACCCATTTTGCATACCCCCACCCTACCATGAGACATCCATGTCATCATTCCTGAAAACAAAAAAACGATTTAGTTTGATATCATTTCAAAGCTTAAAGAGTTGTAAAACATATGAGTTAATGAAAAATAGTCATTTAAGCTTTAATGCCATTTATCAAAAATGCCTAAAATGATTTTTTCAAGTTCAAACTCAGCAACAACAAAAAAAATCCTTTATTTTCAGCAAACGTAACATGTGTAAATATTTGTATGAACATAAGATCCAACAACTGAGACAAACTGAACAAGTTCCACAGACATGTGACTAACAGAAATTGAATAATGTGTCCCTGAAAAAAGGGGGATCAACAGTAAGTCAGTATCTGGTGTGGCTTTGTTTTTGCATTATTTAAACCAAATTGAACATGTTTCATTATTTATTTGAGGCTAAATTGATTGTATTTATGTATTATATTAAGTTAAAATAAGTGTTCATTCAGTATTGTTGTAATTGTCATTATTACAAGGGGGAAAGAATTGGCAGATTAATCGGCATCCGATTTTTTTTGGCCCTCCAATAATCGGTATCGGCGTTAAAATCATAATCGGTCGACCTCTACTCTCAACCACTGTTTAATAACACTTCAGCTTCTCAAATACATTTCAGCACTCTCAAGAAACGGATATTATGGAAAACAACTGGACCTCAAATTAGTCAGTAATTCAGCAGTCAATATAAGGCAATTCAGTATGGGAGAAATATGATTCTGAATTGCCCAAGGCCTCTCAATATTCAAGCAAACATAATACATAAGTGTACATTTCAGAATGGCGAGTGCAACAGACTCATATCTGCTACAAGCACACACAGGGAGGGGACTAGCTAAACTGAACAAAACTATAAATGCAAAATGTAAAGTGGTGGTCCCATGAGCTGAAATAAAAGGTCACAGAAATGTTCCATATACACAACAAAACATATTTCTCGCCAATGTTTGCTTAGATGTTAGTGAGCATTTGTACTTTGCCAAGATGATCCATTCACATGACAGGTGTAGCGTATCAAGGTGTGGCATACCAGCCACCCCAGACAGCTGATGAAACTGTGGGTTTGCACAAACTGTCAGCAAACATCTCAGGGAAGCACATCTGCGTGCTCGTCATCTTCACCAGGGTCTTGACCTGCGTGCAGTTAGGCCTCGTAACCTACTTCAGTGGGCATGCTAGAGAAGTGCGCTCTTCACAGATGAATCCTGGTTCCAACTGTACCGGGCAGATGGCAGACGTTGCATGGGCGACCGGTTTGCTGATGTCAACGTGCCCCGTGGTGGTGGTGGGGTTAGTCGCTCTGGATAAGAGCGTCTGCTAAATGACTTCAATGTAAATGTAATGGTACACTACATATACACAAGTATGTAGACACCTCAAATAAGTGGCTTCGGCCATTTCAGCCACACACATTGCTGACAGGTGTATAAAATCGAGAACACAGCCATGTAATCTCCATAGACAAACATTGGCAGTAGAATGGCCGTACTTAACAGCTCAGTCACTTTCAACATGGCACCGTGATAGGATACAACCTTTCCAACAAGTCAGAGTATTCCCGGTCAACTGTAAGTGCTGTTATTGTGAGTGGAACGTTTAGGAGCAACAAAGGCTCAGCCACAAAGTGGTAGGCCACGCAAGCTCACAGCATAGGACCGCCGAGTGCTGAAGCACGTACAAATCTGTCCTCAATTGTAAGATCACCATGTGCAATGCCAAGCGTCGGCTGCAGTGGTGTAAAGCTTGCCGCCATTGGACACTTGAGCAGAGGAAACGCCTTCTCTGAAATATAAATTGATGCTTCACCATCTGGCAATCCGACAGACAAATCTCGGTTTGGCGGATGCCAGGACAACGCTACCTGCCCCAAAGCATAGTGCCAACTGTAAAGCTTGGTGAAGGAAGAATAATGGTCTGGGGATGTTTTTCATGGTTCAGGCCCCTTAGTTCCAGTGAAGTGGAATCTTATCGCTACAGCACACAACGTCATTCTAGACGACTCTGTGCTTCCAACTTTGTGGGGGAAGGCCCTTTCCCGTTTCAGCATGACAATGCCCCCGTGCACAAAGCAAGGTCCATATAGAAATGGTTTATTGAGATCAGCGTGTAAGTACTTGACTGGCCTGCACAGAGCCCTGACCTCAACCCCATCGAAGACCTTAGGAATTAATTGGAACGCAACTGCGAGCCAGGCCTAATCGCCAAACATCAGTGCCTGACCGCACTAATGCTCGTGGCTGAATGGAAACAAGTCCCCGCAGCAATGTTCCAACATCCATTGGAAAGCCTTCCCAGAAGAGTGGAGGCTGTTATCGAAACAAAAGGGGTACCAAATCCATATTAATGCCCATGATTTTGGAATGAGATGTTTAACGAGCAGGTGTCCATATACACTACATGACCAAAAGTATCTGTGACTAACAGATGCATATCTGTATTCCCAGTCATGTGGATTCCATAGATTTGGGTCAATTGACTGATTTCCTTATATGAACTGTAACTAAGTAAAATATTTGAAATTGCTTCAGGTTGCATTTATATTTTTGTTGAGTGTACATTTATTTCTATGTCATGAGTTTAGACTTGCTGGATATTTATTTTTATTTTTTTACTTGTGCAGTGTAGTGAAAAGCAGCCAACATCACATTTACAATACATCATTTCAATACAATCTTATGTCAGAAACAGTGTGCTTTTTATTGGTGAGTTATGTCTCAAAAGGCATAACCTAATTTGCTAAATCCAAATGGAGACAAAAATATATCAAGTCATGTCTATTCTGACAACAGCACATAAAACCAGCCCAGACAACCATGACACAGCTACATCACTTGATACAGCTCACGGTACTGTGCCTGGATGATGGGCGAGAAATATATGATGACATGGCTGATTATTGCGCAAAGCCAGTGACCTCGGATTTAGCAAAGATGAGCATACATGCCAAGAAAATAGCCGAGCATATAGAAAATAGCGACCGTGCATGGTGATTGTCCATAGAGTCTAACGTTCTTTCATGGGGGATGGGATGCTTCGCCCACTGTGCTATCATAAACGTGCGTTGCCACAGCTTCAATGCAGTAAGATGACAGTGTTCAGCGAAAGATCATGACAGCGATTAACTCACTATTGCTGCCTCTAGTTTATCGAGAACTAACACATTACGGAGATCAAAACTACCGATTAGTTGAACGAGCTAAACACCCACCTACCGTATATATGTACATGTGCATCCTCACGGGGGGATGCGTGGCCGAGGGCTGGAACGTAAATGAATCTGTCCAAATTTTAACGTTTTCAGGTATGTCCCTCCCCGTTTCGTTTGTTTACGAAATAATTTTACGTAATTAATACGCTCCTGGTGGGATGTGGCAAGAATCGGTACATAGCTTCTATAGCTCGCTAAGTTGATACCTGTATATTGGTGTTCTAGTTAGCTAGGCTTTGCGCCCACAAGTTGACAGCAAGTGTGCTTGGTACAGTAGCTAACTAGTTATCATTCAAACCTGTATTGAGCGAACTGGCTAGTTCAATTAATCTGGTTTCGATTAATCATATCACGTAGCCTTAATATTGAACCATGGTGAGACATTACACATTAGTCAAATGACATCAAACCATTGACAAACCGACGGACAGTGGCTATAACTGCGTGCCATATGTCTCCACACATTGTTAGGGTAGTTACCTTGCGTTAGCTGAACGTCACATTAGCCACCACCAAGCTAGCCATCGTTTAATTGTAGCTACATTTCTCACAAAACACAATCTAAATCTACACCTAAATACATGTAAAGTGTGATAACAACACTGATTTCCGCATACTTCATTTGTAATCTCACCTGCAGAGCTGAAAACATTCTGCTTCCATTCCGTTGCCTCGCTTGGTTTCAGAAAACCTCGGAGCACGGGAATCTCTGCTTCCCGCACCATCTCAAAATGTGATGTGCAACAGTCGCACAAAGAAGTCAATACTGTTTCCAACCAGGATCGGCGTAATTGAAAATTGACAATATATAACCTTACTACTGTAATGTAGCCTATTTCAATGTAATTGTATACATTTGTTCATTTCAACCCATGTGCAGTGAGAAGCACCAGTGAGCAGCCATGACAGAAACGCATTGCATCATGGGAAACCTCATCAGTAGAATATGGAAGCCCGCTTCCTAATATGTCGATACTTTTTTTATGTGGAGCATTATGTGTCGATTTCCATTATACACTTCGCAGCGATCAGCACAGCAGGGGCCTCATAAACATTGTGTACATTTTACACTAAATATATGCATGCTCTATTTCTGCAAAGACTTCGCACTCACAAAAATATTGAGATTTGTAAACTTGGCCCACGCCATACATAACCATGTTTCCCGTTATAAATCAGACCTGTGGAAACTGCGCTTGTTTGGAGCCACACTTGTTTTTCATGTTATTTGGGCACTATTACATTTCACATATCAGTTCGCAAACAATGTAAAAAAAATGTTTTAATGAATAAAACCGCATACAAACTTAGTCTCTTTTTTGCTTTCTTGAGTAAGGCAACTCCAAAACGCAGGCGTTTCAGCCTAGCTCAGTGCTTTTTGTGGTGGTGGGGAAGCCAGCAGAAAGGGGTTGGTGATGTTCTCCAGTTGCGCCGTGATTGGCTCAGTGTTCTGTCACTAATGAGGACATGAGGTCACCACAAAATCTACAGGTGGAGCTCGAAAATGCAAGCCCCTTCAGGGTGCTGCCATAGAGTTACATTAAAAGTGCTACTTGAGATACTGGGTTCGAGTCCAGGCTCTGTCGCAGCGCACAATTGGCCCAGCGTCGTCCAAGTTACTGGAGGGTTTGGCCGGTAGGGATGTTGTTGTCCCATCGTGCACTAGCGACTCCTGTGGCGTGCCGGGTGCAGTGCACGCTTACACGTTCGCCAGGTGTACAGTGTTTCCTCCGATAACATTGGTGCGGTTGGATTCCCGGGGTTAAGCGACATTGTATCAAGAAGCAGTGCGGTTTAGCTGGGTTGTTTCGAAGGCACAACAGCTGTTGACCTTTGCCTCTCCCGAGTCCGTACGGGATTTGCAGCGATGGGACAAGACTGTAACTACTACCAATTGGATACCACAAAATAGGGAGAAAAAATATATAAAAAATACATAAGTGCCCATCCAAGAAGGATCAAGGTCATTGACAACAGATACAATTACGTCAAATCACGTTATATCTACAGTAGCTTTGATTGGACAGGTCATGTCAACATCATAAACTCAACAAAAAAAGAAACATCCCTTTTTCAGGACCCTGTCTTTCAAAGATCATTCGTAAAAATTCAAATAACTTCACAGATCATCATTGTATAGGGTTTAAACACTGTTTCCAATGCTTGTTCAATGAACCATAAACAATTAATGAACGACCTGTGGAACGGTCGTTAAGACACTAACAGCTTACAGATGGTAGGCAATTAAGGTCACAGTTATGAAAACTTAGGACACTAAAGAGGCATTTCTACTGAATTTTGGTGAAAAACACCAAAAGAAAGATGCCCAGAGTCCCTGCTCATCTGCGTGAACGTGCCTTAGGCATGCTGCAAGGAGGCATGAGGACGGCAGATGTGGCCAGGGCTTGTAATGTACGTACTGTGAGACACCTAAGACAGCGCTACAGGGAGACAGGAGGGACAGCTGATCATCCTTGCAGTGGCAGACCACGTGTAACAACACCTGCACAGGATCGGTACATCCGAACATCACACCTGCGGGACAGGTACAGGATGGCAACAACAACTGCCCGAGTTACACCAGGAACGCACAATTCGTCCATCAGTTCTCCGACTGTCCACAAATGCTGAGAGAGGCTGGACTGAGGGCTTGTAGGCCTGTTGTAAGGCATGTCCTCACCAGACATCACCGGCAACAACGTCGCCTATGGGACATCGTTGCGTTTATCGTCGAAGGAATGAGCGTTACACCAAGGCCTGTACTCTGGAGCGGGTTCGATTTGGAGGTGGAGGGTCCGTCATGCTCTGGGGCGGTGTGTCACAGCATCATCAGTCTAAGCTTGTTGTCATTGCAGGCAATCTCAACGCTGTGCGTTACAGGGAAGACATTCTCCTCTCTCATGTGGTACCCTTCCTGCAGGCTCATCCTGACATGACCCTCCAGCTTGACAATGCCACTAGCCATACTGCTCGTTCTGTGCGTCATTTCCTGCAAGACAGGAATGTCAGTATTCTGCCATGGCCAGCGAAGAGCCCGGATCTCAATCCCATTGAGCACGTCTGGAACCTGTTGGATCGGAGGGTGAGGGCTAGGGCCATTCCCCCCAGAAATGTCTGGGAACTTGCAGGTGCCTTGGTGGAAGAGTGGGATAACATCTCACAGCAAGAATTGGCAAATCTGGTGCTGTCCATGAGGAGGAGATGCACTGCAATACTTAATGCAGCTTGTGGCCACACCAGATAGTGACTTACTTTTGATTTTGACCACCCCTTTGTTCAGGGACACATTATTCAATTTCTGTTAGTCACATGTCTGTGGAACTTGTTCAGTTTATGTCTCAGTTGTTGAATCTTGTTATGTTCATACAAATATTTACACGTTAAGTTTGCTGAAAATAAACGCAGTTGACGGTGAGAGGACGTTTATTTTTTTGCTGAGTTTACTTTCAAAATCTTAGTTAGCAGGCTAGCAGTCATCATCGTGAATCAAGTCGACAATCTACTGGCAAATCATTTTCAATCCTTGTCATATGAAGATACAATGTATCGGTGCTCATCGGCCATGGGGAATAAATATTACACAAATTCAACAATGAGTGGTTTGGAAGGAATCAGTGGCTAACTGTAAGCATAGCAAAGCAATCACTAGCCTGCTATTAAGTGGAGTGGGTGTATGGTCCAAGTCTTGGCTTAAGGGTCTCTTTTCCAAGCTTAAAAGGATAAACATTCAACATTGTCCATGCTGTCAATCCAGCATGGCTTCTGCTGCGCTCAAAACAACTGGAAACTCACTGGAACTCACTGGAACTGGGAAATCTGAGTTCAAGACAACTGGGAACTTGAAAAAAACGAGCTCCGACTGGGATAATACGTTTGAACGGTCATACAACTCAGAATTGCAAGTCGGGAACTTTGGCCTCTTTCTAGAGCTCCGACCTGAAGATCACTGACGTCATGATTCAACCCTGGTTTTTTTTCAGAGTTCCCAGTTGTCTTGAAAGCAGCATAAATCCAGAGAATGCCAGACTTTGATGACAAAGTTTGATGAGAAAATTTGCCCACGAAGAACCGCCACACCACCTTCCTGTTCAAGTGAGCACAGCACAACTTTTGAGTCCAAAAATGTCTTGTATGCTGCTGCATAAATTAGGTAATATTCCAGGGAGATATGTATACTGTTGCTAAGAAAGTAATACTAAGTGTATGTTGTGTAGTAAGCTATTAGTGGCCCATGTGCCTCAACCTAATAATTTGGTCAATTTTCCCCTCATAATTTCTGATTTGGTGGTGCACATGTAGCCTATTTCCTGTTTGAGAGAAATGTAATCATTGAATATTGTAAGAGCTTTTATTGTCTGCTTATATGCCCCCTTTATTTATTATATGGTTCTGACTTGATGTACAGGGAGAATACTGCGAGAACGGCCCATGTTCTGAATTCTGTCGCTGTACATTTAAAAAATACTGAACAAATGGTTATATTGACTACGTCCATCCTAGCTTGCTCATTAATGTCTCAATCAAAATTATGGATTGCCTCTTATCCGCTCACCGTCCCCTTTGCCATAGTTTGTACATCTCAATTGTCATTAGAAACCACATTAATTTAAGCAAGATAGCCATATCAGCTATGTTTTTTTCAAAGGCAGTACATGAGGCTGAATGAACTGTTTTGCTTAAACAAATGTGGGTCCACTATCAGGGTCCGCTGATAGCCAGGTGTAGCAGTGGTAAGGTGTTGGGACTGCTGTTGGGACTCTGCTGTATTGTTTTGTGTAGTGGCTTTGCTGGTATGCATCCCCCCAAAACAAATGTTTGCCCCACCAAGATTTACATGTAAAATCCCCACTGGATCTAGCATTATAACTCTGCCTGAAAAATACCCATCATCCACCTTTCATGATGACAATAACGCCCTTATTTGCTGTATAGCCTATTTTGGAAGTATTGGAATTAGATCCAAGACAAAATATCTAAAGGAAATAGCAATTGCAAACTTGTTCAAATGTCTTTGGAGGTGTTGGCAGAATGTTTTATTATGCAGTAATATTTGAACATTTCTGAAACCCCAAAACTATTGCAAATTGTTGTGGACCTGTAAACACATAGTTTGAATTCAATAATGTTTTGCATTTACTTTCTCCCGAACCTAAATATGTTGCACTGCCCAATAATTCTGAACATTGTCGACTCTGAAAAAAAAACTACAGTAGGCCTACTCAGTGGTGGAAAAAGTACCCAATTTTCCTACTTGAGTAAAAGTAAAGATACCGTAAAAGAAAATGACTAAAGTAAGAGTGAAAGTCACCCAGTATAATACTACTTGAGTAAAAGTCCAAAAGTATTTGGTTTTAAATGTACTTAAGTATCAAAAGTAAAAGTATAAATAATTTTAAATTCCTTATATTATGTAAACCAGACGACAATGTTCCTGTCCTACAAAGCTTTCAAAATGTAACTAATACATTATTTTCTTTAGGAATGTAGTGGAGTAAAAGTAAAAGTTGTCACAAAAAATGACTTAAGTAGTACTTTAAAGTATTTTTACACAAGTACTTTACACCATTGGGACTACTTACAGTATCCCGCACACTTCAATGCAAAATATCAACTGTCTGTTCAACTGTTAAATTCTACGGTATGTTATAAACTGTGCTCCTTTTCAGACGTACAGAGCAAAAGCTTGAAATTCTAAAATCCTGTCTAATAGGCCGAATTAAAGGAAAGATGGTGATGGTCATTTTTTTATGGCTACTTTAGGATCATGAACTCATCATGACCAGAAAAGGTGCAATTGTTATGATATATGTATTATGTTTATATATTATATATTGTCTAGATTACTCTAAAAATATGACATTACAGTATTCAAATGTAGCCTACAAACGTAAATGGAAAAGGTAAACCGTCTGTTCGGCCGTTAAACTGCGCTTCGGATCGCATAGAGCAAAATACTTTAAATACCGTGGTAACTTATATATTTGCTACTGTGAAGTGGGTCCAATTAAATGAGAGATGGAATGAATGGTAGCCTATCCTAACTTGTAGGAGACTTATAGGCTCTTTCGCAGGTATGAAACCATCACAGTCAGAAAAGGTTAGGAATTTCTATTGAGCTTGGCAGCTTAACCCACTACTGCTATCAGAAGAAACCTTTGTTGTCTTAACTCACTACTGCTATCAGAAGAAACCTTTCTTGTCTTAACTCACTACTGCTATCAGAAGAAACCTTTGTTGTCTTAACCCACTACTGCTATCAGAAGAAACCTTTGTTGTCTTAACCCACTACTGCTATCAGAAGAAACCTATGTTGTCTTAACCCACTACTGCTATCAGAAGAAACCTTTGTTGTCTTAACCCACTACTGCTATCAGAAGAAACCTTTGTTGTCTTAACCCACTACTGCTATCAGAAGAAACCTTTGTTGTCTTAACTCACTACTGTTATCAGAAGAAACCTTTGTCGTCTTACCCCACTACTGCTATCAGAAGAAACCTTTGTTGTCTTAACCCACTACTGCTATCAGAAGAAACCTTTGTTGTCTTAACCCACTACTGCTACCAGAAGAAACCTTTGTTGTCTTAACCCACTACTGCTATCAGAAGAAACCTTTGTTGTCTTAACCCACTACTGCTATCAGAAGAAACCTTTGTTGTCTTAACTCACTACTGCTATTGTAGTGGCCAATCGATTCAAACATGACACGGCCAAGAACTTTGAATTCAATGATAGACTTTTAATACACCCGTATCATAAGTCGGAGAGCCCCGCGGGACTCACCCCTTTTCCAGAGCCCTGGCTCCAGTATTTATCCACATATTACATATAAGCCCATCCCACATGTAAATTACGTTACATTCCAATCCGTGCATCCTGTTTGTTCCTGGCAACGCTCGCCAAATCTGTAGTGGCCAATCGATTCAAACATGACACGGCCAAGAACTTTGAATTCAATGATAGACTTTTAATACACCCATATCATAAGTCGGAGAGCCCCGCGGGACTCACCCCTTTTCCAGAGCCCTGGCTCCAGTATTTATCCACATATTACATATAAGCCCATCCCACATGTAAATTACGTTACATTCCAATCCGTGCATCCTGTTTGTTCAGACCAGTAACGCCCACATCTGCTTTCGGCAGATTACAAGACCCTTGCTGTTCCTGCACTTAGCTAAATGCATTCTTTTGTTTGTGCACTATCTAGGATCAGCAGACTGTGTCTCCTCGGTTTCTAGCGTGTCAGCTATACTAAAAATAGTTTTACATTCCTCTATTTTACAACCCTATGCTTTGGCTCTGTAATTAACTCTGTGTCTTTTATCTCCTTTAGCTTTAGGGTGCCTAGCTGCCTTTAGGGTGCCTAGCTGCCTTTAGGGTGCCTAGCTGCCCTGTGATTGATGTCTGTAATCCATCAGTTGGTCATTTGGCTGACCCCGTCCTTAGACAACCTCTAATCTTTGTATGCCCAGCTGGTCTAGGAATGTTTCTCAGCTATCCTGGCAGCTATGTCACCTTTCCTTCATGTAGTCTGTTTTTAGTGTTCAACTATTCTATATATCTTATGCATTTGTCTATGTGTTATACCTGCAACCACACTATCAGAAGAAACCTATGTTGTCTTAACCCACTACTGCTATCAGAAGAAACCTTTGTTGTCTTAACTCACTACTGCTATCAGAAGAAACCTGTTGCTTTTATATCATCTCAAATTGAGCTATTTCTTGAACTTAATCAAACCCCTAGAATGTCTCCTACAATAGTATGGGAATCAATGAAGGCTTATTTATGGGGCCAAATTATTTAGTACAGCGCAAAATTAAGGAAGTGCAATATTCAACGCATTGGGGAACTTACATAACATCTTGGATTTGGATATGGCATATTCACACTTCATCCACAGACCTACTAAAACAATGTTTGACACTTCCGAAAGAGTTTGATATTCTTTCAACTGGACAAGCTGAAAAGCTTATTAGTAAATCTCGATACCAAAATGATGAACATGGAGAGAAATCAGGGAAAATGTTAGCACACCAGCTGCGTCAGAGAACCGCAAATCAAACCATACCTGAGATAAATGACGAGCTGTGTAACAAATGTATCGATCATTTAGTGATCAATTCATGCTTTCAAACTTTTACTCAAAATGCTACCTTATTTGACACCTTCTTTGAGAACTTAGATATTCGTACAGTTGAACCTGATATAGCTGCTGAATTGGAAGAACAGTTCTCTGTAGAATAGATTGTGTTGGCAATTCAATCTATGCAGTGTGGGCCAGATGAATTTTGAAGGAAATTCTAGAAAAACATTCTGTCAACTTTCTCCTCTCTTGATTTACATATTTGAGGAATCATTCTCCTCAAACTCTTTACCAATTTCTTGATAACATTTCGATGTAATATTCTTGCCCGCGTCTTCCCTCCATTATCTCTACAGATCAAACTGGTTTAATAAAAAAAATCAAATGTATTTTTTCAACATAGACATCTTTGTAATATACTTTATATTACCTATTCATCTGACACTCCAGATATATTATTATCACTTGATGCTTAGCAGGCGTTTGAACAGGTGGAGTGGCATTATCTTTTTTTATACTCTCAAACAATTTGGATTTTGTCCCAATTTATATCCTGGTTCAAAGTCCTTTACTCCTCCCCTATGGCTGCGGTGCTCACAAACAATAACCTTTCATTCCATCTCCAACTTCAACGTGGGACAAGACAGGGTTCTCCTCTGTCCACAGCTGTTTGCCATCGCAATCAAGTCTTCAGACATAGCAATACGTAATAACACCACTATCAAATATATAGGAAGAGGGGGCTTAGAGCATGAAGTCTCACTCTATGCGGATGACATATTGTTATATATGTCTGACAATTTACCTGGTCTTCCAGAGATCCAGGTTCTACTAAAGATATTTGGTCAAATATCCGGATATAAAGTTAATCTACAAAAAATGTAATTGACGCCTTATTAATCATTCTGCCGTGCAAACTTATTTTAGTCATGTACACTTCAGAGTGAGTACACAGAAATTGAAATACTAATTTGGGTTACACACGATTTCAAAGATCTTTATAAAGCCAATTTCCCTCCCTTGACACTCTGCCTGAAACAGGATCTTGAACACTGGGATTGACTTTCTCTTTCTTTGGGCGAGAGAATTAACACTGTTAAAAAGAGCGTCTGCTAAATTACTTAAATGTAATGTAATGTAAAAGGAATGTTACCTATGTTTTTATACTTATGTAGCGGGTTTCTTATGTACCACAGGAGAACCAATAAATGAAGAGCTACACCACGGCTGTCTTTTAGGATTTTATGTTGATCTGCAATAGTATTGTGAAAAGACAGGACAGGAACACATCAGTCTCCAATGTACCATCTGACAAGTTGTTCTTTCTCTCTGTGCTTTCTCGGACTCACACAATAAAACTCTGAAAGTTACATGTTTCAATAGTCTCACACTCCCTTATAACAATATCTACAGCATTAACCTTGAGATGTTTTATTTATTTCACGTTATGGATTTCTACAAAGGAGTAATCTGCAACGCACAGCTTTCTTTCTCAGTGTTTTCTCCGGATTGAGGAGAATGGGAGCTACGGGTAGTACCAGGGTGTTAGTAGGTGACACAAGCACCATATGAAATAAAATACATTTAATTAAACAAAACCTGAAGATGTTAACATCATTCAGCTACTATAGCTGCCTACCTAACATCAACAGGCAGCACCGGTAGCGCAACAATTGAAAATAGACACCAAAAGTAAAGTTCCTGGCGATCATAGCGATCTGACTCCCCCCTTCTGTCTGAACTTGGAATATCCCTGTTCGCGGGCTTTGGCCACTGACCCTCAACCTGGTTGTTCTGTTCTGCGTTGTGTACTATTCTAATCATTTGAAGTTTGATGGAATAACCATTTTAACTCTACTACACTTATTTCAATGTATTCCTAGCTTTCTGATTTTTTAAAGATTTTTTATCTCCATAGATAAACTATCTTCAGAGAACTTTCAATATTATTACTGGGCAGCTAATATAGCAATCATTCTATATTGGATGACAGAAATCCCTGATGTTGCAGGTCCGAAATGGTTGACCTTGGAGATTTAATCCAATGGCCCAACCTCCTTAGGTGCCTTTTCTCTGCTCAAAACCTGCATTAGCTGAGCCTGTTTCTAAATACACTACAACCCCCAAAACTCCAAAATCGTTTGCTCTCAGTGAATTTTCAATTTCTGCCCGTTATTAAAGAACCAAACATTCTCTTCATCATCATGAGACAGAGCTTTTCATATCTGGTCCGGAAAAAGGGTTCTCCTCACTGAATGACATTGATATGGATTTTGTATCTTTTTAACAGTTAGTAGAAAAGTTAAATATTCCTAGATCCCATTTCTTTAGGTAGAGTTGAAGTCAGAAGTTTAGATACACCTTGGCCAAATACATTTAAACTCAGTTTTCACAATTCCTGACATTTAATCCAAGTAAAAAATTCCCTGTTTTAGGTCAGTTAGGATCACCACTTTATTTTATGAATGCGAAATGTCAGAATAATAGTAGAGAATTATTTATTTCAGCTTAATATTTCTTTCATCACATTCCCAGTGTGTCAGAAGTTTACATACTGTAACGCTCTGGGTGTCGTGGGTGTGGAGTCAGATGCAGGAAACAGAGAGTTCAATACTGTGCTATTTAATACACTCACGAAACACTGGGTGCTCAAAAACAAATGCCCCAAACACGGAGGACGAAAACAGTACAGCAGAAATACACGACCAGGAACAAACACGTTCGTCTACTACCGACACGAAGGTTACAATAATTAATCCCGCACAAAGAAACAGGCGGGCCGGCTGTCTAATAAAGCCCAACTAATTACTAACTAACAGGTGCTAACAATAAACATACAAGGAGGGGGAGGAAAGAAAATCAGTGGCAGCTAATAGGCCGGCAACGACGACCGCCGAGCGCCACCCGAACGGGAAAGGGAGCCACCCTCGGTCGGACTCGTGACACATACACTCAATTAGTATTTGGTAGCATTGCCTTTAAATTGTTTAACTTTAAATTGTTTAACTTGGGTCAAACGTTCCGGGTAGCCTTCCGCAAGCTTCCAACAATAAGTTGGGTGAATTTTGGCCCATTCCTCCTGACAGAGCTGGTGTAACAGAGTCAGGTTTGTAGGCCTCCTTGCTCGCACACGCTTTTTCAGTTCTGCCCACACATTTTCAATAGGATTGAGGTCAGGACTTTGTGACCGCAGCTGCAATACATTGACTTTGTTGTCCTTAAGCCATTTGCCACAAATTTGGAAGTATGCTTGGGGGTCATTGTCCATTTGGAAGACCCATTTGCAACCAAGCTTTAACTTCCTGACTGATGTCTTGAGATGTTGCTTCAATATATCCACATAATTTTCCTTCCTCATGAAGCCATCTACTTTGTGAAATACACTAGTCCTTCTTGCAGCAAAGCACCCCCACAACATGATTCTGCCACCCCCATGCGTAACAGTTGGGATGGTGTTCTTGGGCTTGCAATCCTCCCCCTTTTTCCTCCAAACATAACGATGGTCATCATGGCCATTATGGCAGTTATATTGTTGTTTCATCAGACCACAGGATATTTCTCCAAAAAGTACAATCTTTGTCACTATGTGCAGTTGCAAACCGTAGTCTGGCTTTTTTATGGCGGTTTTGGAGCAGTGGGTTCTTCCTTGCTGAATGGCCTTTCAAGTTATGTCGCTATAGGACTCTTTTTACTGTGGATATAGATACTTTTGTACCTGTTTCATTCAGCATCTTCATAAGGTCCTTTGCTGTTGTTCTGGGATTGATTTGCACTTTTCGCACCAAAGTACGTTCATCTCTAGGAGATAGAACGCATCTCCTTCTTGAGGGGTATGACGGCTGAGTGGTCCCATGGTGTTTATACTTGCGTACTATTGATGGTACAGATGAACGTGGTACCTTCAGGCATTTGGACATTGCTCCCAAGGATGAACCAGACTTGTGGAGGTCTACAATGTTTTTTCTGAGGGCTTGGCTGATTTATTTGGATTTTTCCATGATGTCAAGCAAAGAGGCACTGAGTTTGAAGGTAGGCCTTGAAATACCTCCACAGGTACACCTCCAATTGACTCAAATGACGTCAATTAGCCTATCAGAAGCTTCCAAAGCCATGACACCATTTTCTAGAATTTTCCAAGCTGTTTAAAGGCACAGTCAACTTAGTATATGTAAACTTCTGACCCACTGGAATTGTGATACAGTGAATTATAAGTGAAATAATCTGTCTGTAAACAATTGTTGTAAAAAAATACTTGTCATTGTAACGGTTTTCTTGCGTCGAAAGAGAGTCGGACCAAAATGCAGCGTGGTTAGTTCGATACATCTTTAATAATGAAAACACGAACAAACAAAAACAACAAACGGAACGTGAAAACCTATACAGCCTATCTGGTGAACACTAACACAGAGACAGGAACTATCACGAAATACTCAAAGAATATGGCTGCCTAAATATGGTTCCCAATCAGAGACAACGATAATCACCTGACTCTGATTGAGAACCGCCTCAGGCAGCCATAGACTATGCTAGACACCCCACAAAACCCCAAGACAAAAACGCACCACAAAAACCCATGTCACACCCTGGCCTGACCAAATAAATGAAGACAAACATACTATACTTCGACCAGGGCGTGACAGTCATGCACAAAGTAGATGTCCTAACCGATTTGCCAAAACTATAGTTTGTGAACAAAACATTTGTGGAGTGGTTGAAAAACAAGTTTTAATGACTCCAACCTAAGTGTTTGTAAACTTCCGACTTCAACTGTACCTACAACTGCATAGTTTTGTGTCTTCATACTCTAGTCACTTCCCATCAAGCCCACCTACCCCCCTTCTAGATTCTGTTTTTAAAGTTAAATCTTATATCAAAGGGGGCAAAGGTTATTAAACTCGCACAATCTGGAATCCCTGAACTCTCTTAAGAATCAATGGGAAGGGGATTTAGGTGAACAACTTTCAGATTACATTTGGCAGAGTATGCTTCAGAGAATACATTCTTAATCTAAATGTCTATGACATACTGTGATTCAATTTAAAATAGTTAACTGGCTGCATTGGTCAAAGGCAAAATGACCCAAGATTAGAACAGAAATAGATTCCACTTAAATAAAGTAGCAGGCTCCTGCTACTTTATTGCACATGTTTTGGACATGCCCGGAATTGACAGATTGATGGATGTCAATTTTTGAGACGTTTTCTAAGATACTGGAGAGACCTATAAAACCTTCTGCTTTTATTTCATTATTCAGAGTGGCACCACAGGAGGCCCCTCTAAACAGTTCTGTAGGCAACATAATGGCATGCACTACTCTTCTCGCTAGACGTCTTTTACTATTTAAGTGGAAGGATTGGTTTCCTCCTACTTTTAACCATTGGATAAAGGAAGTCATGCAAATACGCTACTCCATTAGGGGATCTGCAATTACATTTGATAATATCTGGCAAGCTTTCCTATCCTTTGTAGAAGACATGGACCCAGTTAATTTCATAATTCTGTAAACGAACCCAATTTGTATCACTCTTTTTTAGTTTTTTTTGCTATTTGATTATATTACTCAAATTCTATATCATGCCTGCTTTTAGTCTGGTTTTGGGGTGGGGCTCTGTTGGAGCATGGGGGGTTTACGTGCGTTTACTCTTAGGGGATCCGTGTGTTTTTTGTCCTCTATCTCTTCTGTCTGTATTATCTATATAATTTTAAAAAATGCGAAAACGTGAGGAATTTATTCTACAATGATTATGAAAATGAAATAAATAATGGGAAACATATTTATAATTATTTTAGAATGCAAAGATAAAATACAAATATTTTTGTTCTTCTCACTAAAAGTAAATGATTGTATTTTGTTTTGAATAAGTCATTGTATATTCCCCATTTGCACAAGTCTACTAGGCTACTTTTGCCTTCTTGCAGTGCAATACTTCAAACACTAGGAATTGTGCATATGCATGGTCTGAAGTTTGCTGGAGGATAAACAGATTCTCATCTCAAATTCATTTTTTATAAATGCCAACGTTTGAGTGAACACTGGCGCACATACGTTTTGGGGTATATTTTGTGCACATCGTTTATACTGTACACTTTAAGTATGGTCCAATATCTCAACATTTGGAGAAGATTTAGGAACTCAGCATTTTACAAATTCAACATTTCTGAAACACATCATGACTATCATATTTGTTGATTAAATCAGACTTTATTAGCATAATGAGTAAACCAGGAATGTCACAAAAAAGGAAATAGCAACTCTACAGAGCACCAATGGCTACAATGAATGGCTAAATTACTTCCAGACACGAATTACATAAGTAATTGTATATTTTAATGTTAATTTTGTATTAAAAGTATTGATTTTTATTTGTTTGATTTTTATTTCACCTTTATTTAACCAGGTAGGCTAGTTGAGAACAAGTTCTCATTTACAACTGCGACCTGGCCAAGATAAAGCAAAGCAGTGCAACACAAACAACAACGCAGAGTTACACATGGAATAAACAAATGTACAGTCAGTAACACAATAGGGAAAAATCTATATACAGTGTGTGTAAATGGGGTAAGATTAGGGCAATAAATAGGCCGTAGTGGCGAAGTAATTACAATATAGCAATTAAACACCTGAGTGATAGATGTGCAGAAGATTCATGTGCAAGTAGAGATACTGGGGTGCAAATGAGCAACAAAAAAGTACAATATGGGGATGAGGTAGTTGGATGCGCTATTTACAGATGGGCTGTGTACAGGTGCAGTGATCTGTGAGCTGCTCTGACAGCTGATGCTTAAAGTTAGAGAGGGAGAAATGAGTCTCCAGCTTCAGTGATTTTTGCAATTCGTTCCAGTCATTGGCAGCAGAGAACTGGAAGGAAAGGCGGCCAAACGAGGAATAGGCTTTGGGGGTGACCAGTGAAATATACTTGCTGGAGCGCGTGCTACGGGTAGGTGCTGCTATGGTGACCAGTGAGCTGAGATAAGGCGGGGGCTTTACCTAGCAAAGACTTATAGATGACCTGGAGCCAGTGGGCATACAGGTCGCAGTGTTGGGTAGTCTATGGGGCTTTGGTGACAAAACGGATGGCACTGTGATAGACTGCATCCAATTTGCTGAGTAGCGTGTTGGAGGCTATTTTAATTACATCGCCAAAGTCAAGGATCGGTAGGATAGTCAGTTTTACGAGGGTATGTTTGGCAGCACGAGTGAAGAATGCTTTGTCGCAAATAGGAAGCCGATTCTAGATTTAATTTTGGATTGGAGATGCTTAATGTGAGTCTGGAAGGAGAGTTTACAGTCTAAACAGACACCTAGGTATTTGTAGTTGTCCACATATTCTAAGTCAGAACCGTCCCGAGTAGTGATGCTGAACGGGCGGGCAGGTGCGGGCAGCGATCGGTTGAAGAGCACGCATTTAGTTTTACTTGCATTTAAGAGCAGTTGGAGGCCACGGAAGGAGAGTTGTATGGCATTGAAGCTTGCCTGGAGGGTTGTTAACACAGTGTGCAAAGAAGGGCCATAAGGATACAGAATGGTGTCATCTGCGTAGAGTGGATCTGAGAATCACCAGCAGCAAGAGTGGCATCATTGATGTATACAGAGAAAAGAGTCGGCCCGAGTATTGAACCCTGTGGCACCCCCATAAAGACTGCCCGATTTGACACACTGAACTCTGGGAGGGAAAAAAATGGGAAAAATATGTCGACATAATCTATCGCTGGTGACTCGATCCTGATAGGAAGCACCTCAGGTCAGCATGCCCAATCAGCCACGCAAAACGGTCTTGAGTGACGACAAATCTGCCCAATTACTAGATTTGCTTGCAAACACCCACTCCTTTCAACACATACACTCGCCCATACTCCAGTAGCCATATTTGGCTGCAGCTACCCATCGTTGGCTGAAACTGGCATCTCTGTATCTGTTTTGTTTCAAGGTTGAAGGGTTGGATGGCAAAAAGTAATAAAATACACATATATAACATGACAACTACTCAGGTGACCATATGGGTTGTGTTGTGGGATGACATGTTGAGCCTTTGACTTAATACCTTTCGGGCAATCTGTCATCTTTCTGTATTGTCCTAGGGGGAATTAGAAGCGTCTTCTCCTTATTAAAATCAGATGGGTGATTTATCTTGATCATGCTAAGTGACTCCCAGAGGGAGTTAGTGTCTGTGTCTATGTGTGCTTGCAGTAGGAAAGGTTCAGGTCAAGGGTATATGAGTTACAGGAATTGACTGGAAGCATGCAGGTGAGGCACTGCCTATCCCCACCAAAGCGTGGAGTACTGTGCCTCGAATGGGAGTAAGAGCAGGGATTGTACTTGACATAGGTTAATTACCCTACATTCTTGTTTGATCTTTCATGGGATGAGAACAGTAGTGATGTAGTGAAGAACATGACCCTGCAACACAACGTCACTAATGATAAATCATCATGAAAGCACTACTACAGTCACAGCCTTTATGTGTCAGAGCTCCTTGCACAAAATATTTCCTTGAGTGTGACAGTAAGAGCGGATTTATGCTTGATCCAGGAATGATGTCCGGAGGGCTGCGTATGAAGGGTGTGACGCAATTGTAGAGCCTCTGGGGGGTTGCAGAGGCCAAATCGAGCTCCGTATGGCGATGCCGTGTGCCTACCAATTTTTGTAACAATACGGAGGGCTCCGTATAGTTCCGAAATGACATGATTGGTTGACGGTAGTGGGGGCAGAAGGTCCTGTGTAAACACAAACTCACTTCCTTGATAACTAACTTCCTTCACAACAGCTCTGCTCTGCTCCTCGAAGTGCAAGAAGTATTGAATGCCTTGACTTCCACAGAGGCCATATCACAGTAAATGCTGTACGGCTGATGCAGATAGTCAGACTGGCCATGCAAAGCCTTTAAATCGTGGTGAGCACATTGAATCCTAATGAAAATGATCCTGGCTGACCTTTTCTCCGCTGTCAGTGGTTTACTACAGTGAGTGTCTTGTACCATACACTGCTCCTGGAGATAGAGTCAGTGAGTAAGCCCACTTTTTGACATGAGCCAAAAACAACGTCTAAATGATTCAGAGCCCCAGCAGCAGCATGGTGCATTGATAGAGCTCTCGGCTGTTTTTCTCAGTGCACTGGAGGATCAAGTCTAAGGTTTGTTTTCTCCAGCACTTGCCCCCCCCCCCCCTTCCCCATCCTCCCCTTCCTCCTCTTCGTGCATGACATTTAAGAGACGAGTGTTTGGGCACATTATGGAATTGTTCACAGGCAAAGTGAAGGCCCTTCAAAGGGCTCATTGGAGTGGGTTTGAAGTACGGAAGAGAGACCACGGTGAAAAGATGCTTTTACAGTCTGATTTACCTTTCCAGAGGCCTGCTTCCAATTTACAGACCTGTCAAGGACACTCTACTATTCAACTGATGAAAGCTATTTTTCAAGACTATGTTTCCAAAAAAACTAAATATTTTCTGTTAAAGACAAGCAGTGACACCTGCAGTGCGCAGATGCTGTTTGAAGTTCGGGCTGCCAAACCAATGCTCCAACACACACACACACACACACACACCATTCTCACATTGATTACCAAAGGAGTGTGTGAGGAGAAATCATTAAAAAAAATCCCCAGAGACCACTATGTTTGTTTTTTACTGCTCTATAAAAGTATACAAAGGAGGGTGTGTTCGTGCTTGGGGAGATGATTATAGGGAGATGTTGACTTTCATTGTTGCAGTCTGAATTATGTCTGTTTGGAAGCCTATTGCGGATTGGCCTTCTGCTCTTGGAGAGTCCATGAAACATTACCTCAGTCAGTCCTGCAGGAAAGGACTGAGCAAGTCTGTGCACACTGGCAGATAACCTTGGCCATCAAACTTGCTAGCTAACTGATACCAACCCACACCACCCCCACCTAAAAAGCTGTGAGGCTGCGCTCTCCTTACTTGCAAAACCCAGATTCTATGATAATATGAGTGTCTCACATAGCGCATCACTGACGGCCTCAAAGAACCAATCACACTGGTCATTTTCAAGCATTTTCATTTTCTCATCAAGTCAAGTCGGGGACCCGAACCAGCGACCTATCGGCCACCGGCCCAAGCTCCCAAGCGCCAGGCCACCAACCGTCCTAGATCCCTCCCATAGTTCCCAGAGAGCTGCCCCTCAAGCAAAAGGAACAAAAGAGAAAAAATGTGAAAACATAAGAAAACAATGCAAAAAAAAGACATAAATTACAATAAAAATCGAAACAGCAGGACCGTCTGAACGCGTTTGAGTGCATGTGTTGCACTATTTACATGTGTGTATGTGTGTGTGCACACGTGTATGTTTGAATGCGATTGTGTGTGTGTGTATGCATGTGTACGCGCGTACAAGCACCTGCGCAGCATCAGCCTCAGGCAAACAGGCATTGGATGTAACTGCGTTGCCCCTCAATATCAATCAAACAGACTTTTTCTTTTTGTTTTGTTTAGAATTTATTTAGTATTTTTATATTTGACTGTCATTCTGTCCCCCTCCCAACAACTCCACTCCCACTCGTCTCCAGTTCCATATCCCGACCCTCAGTTCCCTCAGCCCATCCCACCTATCAATGCTGGCCACCCTCTTCGGATTTCTACACTTCATACTCTATATCTTTCAACTATGCTGTGATGTTCAACATACCATTTGAATCTATCTAATCGAATAGAATCCACATATTGTGAGTTGAAAATGAATACATTCAGTAAGAGTATAAATATATTATAACCAGGTCTTTCAACAATGTTATTTCGAAGGTTAAATTTGAGATTAATGTTGTGCTTTTTCAGACATTCCTGAACCTGAGACCAGAAGCAGGCTACCTGAGGTCAATACCAGAACAAATGGTCTATTGATTCTGTATCCTCTGCAGAGCTACGATTATTGTATGCCCCAAATATTCTACATTTATTTGGTGGCAAGAATTCTGTACAATAATTTTAACTGAAAAGCACAAAGTCTTGAATTTTGCACAATTTTATATATCAACTCATAAACCCTGTGCCATGGAATCGGTACATCAAAAATCTCTTCCCAGCTATTTGGCAATCTGTATTGCGCAGCTGTCAACATCTTGGTCCTCAAATTAAACTGCTATACTTTCCTATTTATAATATTTTTTGTTCCTCTGACAGTTTTGATCCTTTATATTGGGCAGACAGACCAGTTCCCTACCTCCTCCCGCTGCCACCTGCCTCTTCCATTTTTGGGGTAATGCTGTAATCAATTGGTTGTAATCTTGGATTGAGCAGACCTTCCCATACAATTCCGATAGCTCCATGAAAGACATAACTGTATCATTCCTATTTACAACATAATTTAAAAACAAAATACAAATTTCAAACATATTTTCCATAAATACAGGTCTTTTATCAACCAGCAAATTTCAGTTCAACCATAATATCTGTTGTTATATTTGTTCTATCTTTTCTGGGGGATGAAATTGACATTGTAACCAGCTCTGCAATGCTTGTTTGAAAAAGAGAGTTTCCTTTTCAATTAATCAAAGGCAAAGGTATAGTATTTATATTAGCACTCTGATTACTATGAAGAGAAAGATGTTCCGCTCTGTTCTGGGCCAGCTGCTGCACTTGACTACATGACTAAACAATAATCAAAATAAGACAAACTAGAGCCTGCAGGACTTGCTTTCCGGTGTGTGGTTTCAAAAAAGCATAAAATCTCTTCATTAATGCCAGACTTCTACCCATCTTTATAACCATTGAATCTATATGTTTTGACCATGACAGTTTGCAATCTAAGGTAATACCAAGTAATTTAGTCTCCTCAACTTGTTCAAAAGCCACACCATTCATTACTTGATTCAGCTGAGGTCTAGAGCTTAGGGAATGATTTGTACCAAATACAGGTAATCAAAGGCTGTACTGAAATCTAACAGTACAGCTCCCACAATGTTCTTACACTATGTATGTAGACAACCCTTCAAATTAGTGGATTTGGCTATTTCAGCCACACCAGTTGCTTTGAGGTGTATAAAATCGAGCACACAACCATGCGATCTCCATAGACAAACATTGACAGTAGAATGGCCTTACAGAAGAGCTCATTGACTTTCAACGTGGCACCGTCATGGGATGCCCTGCTAGAGCTGCCCCGGTCGACTGTCAGTGCTGTTATTGTGAAGTGGAAACGTCTAGGAGCAACAACGGCACAGCCACGAAGTGGTAGGCGACACAAGCTCACAGAACGGGACCTCCGAGTGCGATATGCATGGCGCATAAAAATCTGTCTGTCCTCGGTTGCAACACTCACTACCAAGTTCCAAACTGCCTCTGGAAGCAACGTCATCAGGAACTTCATGAAAAGGGTTTCTATGGCCGAGCAGCCGCACATAAGCCTAAGATCACCAATGTTCCATGCCAAGCTTGGGCTGGAGTGTTGTTAAGCTTGCAGCCATTGGATTATAGAGCAGTGGAAAAGCTTTCTCTGGAGTGATGAATTACGCTTAACCATCGGGCAGTCCAATGGACTAATCTGGGTTTGATGGATGCCAGGAGAACGCTACCTGCCGAATGCAACTGTAAAGTTTGGTGGAGGAGAAATAATGGTATGGGTCTGTTTTTCATGGTTCGGGCTAGGCCCCTTACTTCCAGTGAATGGAAATCTTAACGATACCGCATACAAGGACATTCTAGATTATTCTGTACTTCCAATTTTGTGGCAACAGTTTGGGGAAGGCCCTTACCTTTTTTAGCATGACAATGCCCCCATGCACAAAGCGAGGTCCATACAGAAATGGTTAATCGAAATCGGTGTGGAAGAACTTGACTGGCGACTGTGAGCCAGGCCTAATCGGCCAACATCAGTGCCCGACTACACTAATGCTCTTGTGGCTAATTGGAAGCAAGTCCCTGCAACAATGTTCCAACATCTAGCGGAAAGCCTTCCCAGAAGAGTGGAGGCTGTTATATCAGCAATGGGGGGGACCAACTCCATATTAACACCCATGATTTTGGAATGAGATGTTTGACAAGCAGGTGTCCACATACTTTTGGTGATGTAGTGTTTTATCAATTTCTTTCAACCAATCATCAGTCATTTGTGTCAGTGCAGTACATGTCTCTATAAGCATGCTGAAAGTCTGTCAATTTCTTTACAGAGAAATAGCATTGTATTTGGTCAAACTATTTTTTACAACAGGTTGCAAAGATTTGGCAACAAGCTGATACCACTCTTGGGTAGCGGAATGACTTTGGCTTCCCTCCAGGCCTGAAGACAAACACCTTCCTCTAGACTCATATTGAAGATATGACAGATTGGTCTCTCCTTAGAGTCAGCTACCATCTTCAGTAGCTTTCCAACTAAGTTGCAATGCCAGATTTGTCATTATTGATCGATAACAATGTTTCTACCTCTCCCACACTACAAAATTCAAACTTATGCTTTTCTTTAATGATTTGTTTTTTTAATGCATGAATACACTCACTGTTTGTTGTTGACATTTCCTGCCTAAATTGACATTATTGGCAAAGTGGGAAATCATTCAAATAATTGGCAACATCAAATGGTTTTGTCATGAATAAGCCATCTGATTCGTTGAAAGATGGAGTTGAATTTGTATTTCTGCTCATTATTTAATTTAAAGTACTGCATTATTCATATATTTGCTTCATAATACAGTTTTCTTCATTTTGTTGTGTTTAGTCACATAAGTCAGATGTGCAGCCAGACTTATTAACCACTCACTCTCTTTCAAACAACCAGTTTTTAAATTCCTTATCAATCCATGGAGCCTTAACAGTTCTAACAGTTAGTTTCTTAATAGGTGAATGTTTGTCAATAATTGGAAGAAGCAATTTCCTAAATTCATCATGTGCAGTGTCGGATGCTCCTTATTAATCACATCAGACCAACAAATATCCACATAAGAGTTACAGCAAAATATTTTTGTATGATCTCTTATACACTATTTTAGGCACAGCTCTTGTAACTTTGTCTTTCCTGGATATTGCTACAATATTGTGATCACTGCATCCAATGGGTACGGATACAGCTTTAGAACAAAGTTCTACAGTATTAGTAAAACTGTGATTAATACATGTGGATGATCTTGTTCCTGTAGTGTTTGTAAACACCCTGGAAAGCTTCCTCTCGAGCAGACAGCTTGATTAAAACCAGTCAATATTCAGGTCCCCAAGAAAGTAGACATCTATTTACATCACATACACTATCAAGCATTTTCACACATATTATTTAGATACTGACTTAACACTTGGTGGTCTACAGCAACACCCCAAAATAATAGGCTTTAGATGAGGCAGTTGAACCTGCAACCACAGCACTAGACATTTTAGCCAATCATAAAAAAATTAAAAACAGAAATACCTTATTTACATAAGCATTTAGACCCTTTGCAATGAGACTCGAAATTCAGCTCAGGTGCATCCTGTTTCCATTGATCATCCTTGAGATGTTTCAACAACTTGATTGGAGTCCACCTGTGGTAAATTAAATTGATTGGACATGATTTGGAAAGGCACACACCTGTCTATATAAGGTCCCACAGTTGAGTGCATGTCAGAGTAAAAACCAAGCCATGATGTCGAAGGAACTGTCTGTAGAGCTCCGAGACAGGATTGTGTCGAGGCAAAGATCTGGGGAAGGATTCCAAAGAATTCTGCAGCATAGAAAGTCCCCAAGAACACAGTGGTCTCCATCATTCTTAAATGGAAGAAGTTTGGAACCACCAAGACTCTTAGAGCTGGCCGCCCGGCCAAACAGAGCAAACGGGGGAGAAGGACCTTGGTCAGGAAGGTGCCCAAGAACCCGATGGTCACTCTGACAGAGCTCCAGAGTTCCTCTGTGGAGATGGGAGAACCTTCCAGAAGGACAACCATTTCTGCAGCACTCCACCAATCAGGCCTTTATGATGGCCAGACGGAAGCCATTCCTCAGTAAAAGGCACATGACAGACAGCTTGGAGTTTGCCAATATTCTTTGGTCTGATGAAACCAAGATTGAACTCTTTGCCATGAATGCCAAGAGTCACGTCTGGAGGAAACCTTGCACCATCACTACGGTAAAACATGGTGGCAGCATCATGCTGTGGGGATGTTTTTCAGCAGAAGGGACTGGGAGACTCGTCAGGATCGAGGCAAAGACGAACGGAGCAAAGTACAGAGACATCCTTGATGAAAACCTGCTCCAGAGCGCTCAGGACCTCAGACGGGGGTGAATCTTCACCTTCCAACAGGACAACAACCCTAAGCATACAGCTAGGACAACACAGGAGTGGCTTCGGGACAAGTCACTGAATGTCTTTGAGTGGTCCAGCCAGATCCTGGACTTGAACCCAATCTAACATCTTTTGAGAGACCTGAAAATAGCTGTGCAGCGACACTACCCATTCAACTTGACCTTACTCCCCAAATACAGGTATGCCAAGCTTATAGCGTCATACCCAAGACTCAAGGCTGTAATCGCTGCCAAAGGTGCTTCAACAAAGTACTGAGTAAATGGTTTGAATACTTATGTAAATGTGTATTTCAACCTGATTTTCTTTGATATTGTGTGTAGATTGATGAGGTAAAAAAACCTAAGAAACACATTTTAGAATAAGGCTGTAACGTAACAAAATGTGTAAAAAGTCAAGAGGTCTGAATACTTTCCCAATGCACTAATTAGGATGTATTAAGGCCTCAATTTACAGATTTCCTTACATGAACTGTAGCTCAGTAAAATCATTGTAATTGTTGCATTTATATTTTTGTTAAGCATACATCAAATTATCAAAACATTGGTGAAAGGGTAATATATTGCAATACAGGGTACATGTGATCAAACATTTGGTAGAAAAACAAACTGCATCTAACTCTGTTCACCTGTCTAGTATTGGTGTGATTTGGGTTCAGATTCCCAGCAATGGATTCAAACCCTGCTGCGTGTACTCTGTGTAGCATGTAAGCTTATTGCATTCCATTGCAGATTCTCTATGCAGCTTTACTCCATGCATTTTCCAGTAGCTATTTCTCCTATTTCACTGAGTTTTAAAGCATAGGATGAATAATGTATAGTGGTAGGGCTAAATCACAGAAGTGCATCCACTGTGCTGTCCTTTATTCTACACCATAATCCCGGTTTATCCAAGCTTGCTGTACAAGAGCTACAAAGGGCATTCCCAAAGGCAGAGCTTTTTGGGAAAGGGATTACAGGAAAAGGTTCCAGAGGCTCAATGTTGCTTAGTCTTCATATAGAACTGTGAAGATACACTGATATACAGACCAAGTTTCTAAAACATTATGAACACCTGCTCTTTCCATGACAGACTGACCAGGTGATCCCTTTATGGTGTCACTTGTTAAATCCACTACCATCATTGTAGATGAAGTGGATGAGACCGTTTAAAGAACGACTTTTAAGGCTGGAGACAAGACATTGTGTATGTGTGCCATTCAGAGGGTGAATGGGCAAGACAAAATATTTAAGTGCCTTTGAGTACGGAAGTAGGTGCCAGGCGCAACGCTGCTGAGCTTTTCACATTTCCTGTGAGTGTCAAGAATGGTCCACTACCCTCAGGACAACCAGCCAACTTCCCACAACTGTGGGAAGCATTGGAGTCATGGGCCAGCATCCCTGTGGAATGCTTTCGACACATTGTAGTCCATGCTCAAATGAATTGAGGCTGTTCTGAGGACAAAGGGGGAGGAGCAACTACATACTAGGACATTGTTCTTAATGTTATGTCCACTCTGTGTATATTTGCTTAGGAGACAATTCACACTGAATCAAGCTGGATGTTGACTTTGGTAATTTCGTTTCACGACAGTGAAAAGCACAAGCCGATATAAGCGTATCTTATGGTAAGTATAGGAGAACACAGAGGACTGACAGTTAGCTGCCGATGGCTACAAACTGCACCAGCAAATACATGTAATTATTATGCAATTTAAAAAAAAATCTAGATACTTCAGTTTAATATTCTACCCATATAGATGGCCCATTTCCCTGCACTGGTAATAAGCACTGGGCCTTCCAAGTCACTTTACAGTAGCAGCTTATGCTCCCATGTGGATTGGTACCATGTTTTCCTTAAGAGGTTCAAGTCCAAGTTGTGTTCAACAACGCAGAAAGAAGCATTTGCACAATCAATCCACATTTTCAAGCTCCATTTAATGTCCTACCAAAAGGAGTATGTGACTGAACCGGGAGAGAGTAAAATACTAAGTGCATTTTCTTTCACCGGAATCAACCTTTTTCAGACACAGTGGAACGATCAAAGTGTACAAATGTCAAATAATCAGTGAATTAACTTTTTCAAAGTATTTGGTATGATGTCAATGTAGATAAAAGGCACATAGCAGCTTTGTATCTTAGTGGGATTGTTGAATACGAAAAAAATCACACATTCAGAAGCATTCACATACCGGTACATATCCCAAACATCTTACATACTCAGACTCTTATCTACACAATCAGATCAATGTATATATCCGGGAAAAGTAAAACAGGTTGCATTTATTAAACTTGCATTGAGGCATTGAGGAATTAGAGGGAAAAAAAACTTGCTCATAGCATTTTTGAACAGCCTGTAAAAAGGGTAACAAGTAATCATTGCAATTAAGAATGTATATTTCAGCCTTTATTGAAGTTTACAGGATCCTGTAGAAATCAAAAAAGCGATGTCAATGGGCAACCAGAAGATTTCTCAAATTCAGGAAAGTGTATGTTTTCTTTTAAATAGTATACTTAAAGAACGACCAATATATTCCTGGTTACAACTGTCCTTGCACTAACAGTCCAAACAATTGAAATGAACATTCAATAAACATTATTCTCTAATGGTAGGCTAGTTCCCTTATATATTCAGTGATTTCCTCTGTCATTATGTATACATAAACAAATTTAATAACATACCAATCAGTGGTTATTTCACAATTGAAAAAAAAAAAAAAAGCATGAACAGTTTACACTGTTATACAGGTAAAAATAAAAAGGTAATTTGTTTGTCGACTGTTTCCTTAAGGGCATAGCATAGTTTGGAGTTTTGTCTTATTTTTGTTGGTTTGTAAGCTGTTTCATTCTCATCTAGTTTTTTTGTCCTCTTTATTCAGCCATTACATAATTAGATTCTTACATACAAATATTGACAAAATGGTGGCTTGTGCTTCGAAGCCGTCAAAGTCTATTTAATAACAATAGTAATAGTTGTGAGGAGGAGTGGCCGCGGCTTAGGGTGGAGGGGAGCAAGGAGGGGCGGGACTCATAGTGGGCCCTCACTGCAGGTGCCGTCTTGGCTGCCACTCGGCTTCTCCGCGTCCTGATTGGCCAGCTCCTTGACCACGAGGGCGGCACTCTTGTCTGAGAACTCCTCCCCGTCAGGCTCCAGGCCCTCAGGGCAGGGCAGCTTCAGCAGTTCCTCTCGTAGCTGGGCCGTGTGCCTCTGGATGGGGAAAGAGGACAGAGTTATCACATAGGGCTCAGTTCAGAGCTACTATATGCTGTGAGTAGGCAAGTACAAACAGGGGCTCTGATGAGGAAATAGATGTATACTCTTCCCAACAATAATGACAAAGCCTGTGAACTAAACGATCTTCCAAACCAATACAAACTTCAAACCCACCATTTAAGTTGTCTAAAATACACTTGGAGCTCACTTTAATCCATTCCAGTTGCCCTTTCACTGCCAAAGCAGAGTATCTTGGACACTACTGAAGTAATGAAAAAAGGGACCACTTCTCACACTTCACCTTAAAAAAAAAATACCAGGAGAAAGGAATCAAGAACGTGCACTAAAGATCAACCCATCATTTCAGAATCTGAAACTATTTGCTGGAGCAAGAGAAAAAAAGCCCTGAAGATAATGGGACTTCAAAGAACTCTGTGGCCCTGCTTTAAAAACAGCACTGGGTGTTGCCACAGCGGGGGAAGCCAGCTGTGGCATGAATCAAGCCTGTCCACCATGCATAAACATCAGGGATGTTGCCCTGAGAGACCAATTCAGACCTCATTAACACAAACCAGAACTGTATGCGCTTGTGTGTGTAAACGTAAGTGAAAGGGGGATGAGGTGTTACCTTCTGTGGTGAAGGACCACATTCTGATATGGTTCAAGGTTCTCCTGTAGCTGAAGAGTGCATTTGTTTACCTTCAATGCAGCAGCATGATGGGACATGGTGCGGCCCACTCTCTTGTCACTGCTGTACTGCTGGATGTCTGCGATCCACTCCTCACACTGTGCCATGACCTCTACCCGCTTCAGGTAGAAGTGTTTGTGGATCACCTGTGGATGAGAACAGCCATGAGTCTCAGATAAACATGCAGCACGTTTACCAGCAGTAACATTATTGAAACTCATTTCTGGTTTACAGCCATTTAGTAGGGCCAGGAGTTTTTCTTGTACACATGTATGGGCCCTAGTTATAGGCTATGGAATGCATAAAATATGCTGGGAAATGTAAATGTTGCTTCCATGACACATTGGAGGACAATGAGTATAATGCATGGATAATTCAATCAAATTTGCCCTTTGTTCTGCCTTCAATATAATCCTAATGTAACATTACTAAACCGCTGTCCAATGGCCCAGATTATGGAATGGTGAAGTGAGAGCCAGTCAGCTTTGGAAATAAAATCCCTTGAAATACCCCACGGTTCACACTGTAAATGACAAAGGAAAGGGTGAGTGCAATGACACTGAAACTAATAAAACATTTTTGTTCGGCATATTTCTGAATAGGCAACACACCGACACTTGTGAAAGTTTCCCTCTGCAACAGGGAGCAGCATGAGGACTGGTCTTATTTCACTCTGACTGGAAAGGGATCTGGGCAGGCAGGCTGATTTGAAGTGCAGTGTTAACTTAATAAATATAAGCACCATTTCTCCACTGAAAAAGTTGAGGAGTGCTATGCAACGTTACCCTTGACTGAGTTCTCCAGGTCTGCACAGAGCCTGAGAGGCTAGGTACAAGTAGGAACTTCAAATTATTCATAAGCAAAAAGCATTAGCAATGGAAAAACCCAGGGGCTATCAGATCTCCAATATCAATACACTCCGTGTGTGTGTGTGTGCGTGTGTTTAAGATGCCTCACAACCAAGAACAACCTCTGTCTTCAGCCTATTCTGATTGCTAGAGTTTACCAGAGATTAATCTGATTAAATGAGAATTATCAAATAACAGGATGATTGCCGGTAGACACGGAACACAATAAAATGACTATAGGATCGAGCAGATAGAGAAACACGGGTAAATCAATCCTGTCAAAACAAAGCATGACTGACATGACTATTTGTTACACCTGCTAAAGAAATGAGCCACCAAATCAGAAAAAAAACAGAGGGGCAGAATTGACTCTCCACTGAGACCAAGATTAGATAGATTAGATGAGATGTAGCCTAGTATTGAACTGTGTGGCGCTCTAGAGAGTCTTAATTATTGGGAGGCAGCTCTCTATTTGAATGGAGCAGGGCTGGCTGGCAACCTGCTTTCTCAGTCAAGTCTCTCACACTCCACACTGTGGGTCTGGGAGTGTTTATCACCAGGTCTCTCTGATGTCACAGCAAGCCTTGCTCTGCGCTCCAGTCAACCACTTCAGCCCCCGCTTACCCAACACATGCTGTGATGAGTGATGTGTCAGTGATGTCAATCTACACACACACCACTCCTCAGTACCAACCCCCCCGACCCCTCCATCCATCATCCCAGCATTAGTCTCTGTGGCAGATAAAATCGGGATGCTACTGCTCTTCACTTTCCATTTCACAACTATTGTTGGGGGATTAGTTGTCATGGCCGCTGGTTTGTTATGTACCAGGATCAATGTGGAGAATGGGGCTGGGCTCTGCTTCCCTCTCTCCTCTCCTGCTTGATTTACTTCAAATTATTTCTCCGATGCTCCCCAGCTGATTGCCGTGAATCCTTCAAGGTCACAATGGTGGGTAAACGTGGGAGAGGGATCGGTACGGTCACCTCCTCCGTAGCCGTTTACAAACAAAGTGCTTCTACTCCCGGCCAAGGTTATTATAGTAAACTAAAATGAAAGCTAATCATGAAAAAACGATTTAGTAAACTGAAATAAAATAATTAACAAACCGTCACAAACTAAAACTATCATTGTCATCAAAAGAAACTAAAATAAAAACCATCATGAAATAAGGGTTATTTAAGCTACTGAATCTGGTGGGTAAATGCAGAGATGTTTCAAATAGATAGGGATGCACACACACACACACACACACACACACACACACACACACACACACACACACACACACACAATTCTGAAAATGTCAAGAACTTTGAACATTTGTTCATGTGCAGTTACAAAAACCATCAAGCGCTATGATGAAACTGGCTCTCATGAGGACCGCCACAGGAAAGGAAGACCCAGAGTTACCTCTGCAGCAGAGGATAAGTTCATTAGAGTTAACTTCATATTTATTTTAAATTTTTATTTCACCTTTATTTAACCAGGTAGGCTAGTTGAGAACAAGTTCTCATTTGCAACTGCGACCTGGCCAAGATAAAGCATAGCAGTGTGAACAGACAACACAGAGTTACACATGGAGTAAACAATTAACAAGTCAATAACACAGTAGAAAAAAAGGGGAGTCTATATACAATGTGTGCAAAAGGCATGAGGAGGTAGGCGAATAATTACAATTTTGCAGATTAACACTGCAGTGATAAATGATCAGATGGTCATGTACAGGTAGAGATATTGGTGTGCAAAAGAGCAGAAAAGTAAATAAATAAAAACAGTGTGGGGATGAGGTAGGTGAAAATGGGTGGGCTATTTACCAATAGACTATGTTCAGTTGCAGCGATCGGTTAGCTGCTCAGATAGCTGATGTTTGAAGTTGGTGAGGGAGATGAAAGTCTCCAACTTCAGCGATTTTTGCAATTCGTTCCAGTCACAGGCAGCAGAGTACTGGAACGATAGGCGGCCAAATGAGGTGTTGGCTTT
Source organism: Oncorhynchus gorbuscha (assembly GCF_021184085.1). Taxonomy (NCBI): domain Eukaryota; kingdom Metazoa; phylum Chordata; class Actinopteri; order Salmoniformes; family Salmonidae; genus Oncorhynchus; species Oncorhynchus gorbuscha. Next base: position 19,657,135 of record NC_060180.1, read on the forward strand.
AGGGATGATCAGTGAGATACACCTGCTGGAGCGCGTGCTACGGATGGGTGTTGCCATCGTGACCAGTGAACTGAGATAAGGCGGAGCTTTACCTAGCATGGACTTGTAGATGACCTGGAGCCAGTGGGTCTGGCGACGAATATGTAGCGAGGGCCAGCCGACTACAGCATACAAGTCGCAGTGGTGGGTGGTATAAGGTGCTTTAGTGACAAAACGGATGGCACTGTGATAAACTGCATCCAGTTTGCTGAGTAGAGTGTTGGAAGCAATTTTGTAGATGACATCGCCGAAGTTGAGGATCGGTAGGATAGTCAGTTTTACTAGGGTACGCTTGGCGGCGTGAGTGAAGGAGGCTTTGTTGCGGAATAGAAAGCAGATTCTTGATTTGATTTTTGATTGGAGATGTTTAATCTGAGTCTGGAAGGAGAGTTTACAGTCTAGCCAGACACCTAGGTACTTATAGATGTCCACATATTCAAGGTCGGAACCATCCAGGGTGGTGATGCAAGTCGGGCATGCAGGTGCAGGCAGCGATAGGTTGAAAAGCATGCATTTGGTTTTACTAGCGTTTAAGAGCAGTTGGAGGCCACGGAAGGAGTTTGTATGGCATTGAAGCTCGTTTGGAGGTTAGATAGGACAGTGACCAATGACGGGCCGAAAGTATATAGAATGGTGTCGTCTGCGTAGAGGTGGATCAGGGAATCGCCCGCAGCAAGAGCAACATCATTGATATATACAGAGAAAAGAGTCGGCCCGAGAATTGAACCCTGTGGCACCCCCATAGAGACTGCCAGAGGACCGGACAGCATGCCCTCCGATTTGACACACTGAACTCTGTCTGCAAAGTAATTGGTGAACCAGGCAAGGCAGTCATCCGAAAAACCGAGGCTACTGAGTCTGCCGATAAGAATCTGGTGATTGACAGAGTCGAAAGCCTTGGCAAGGTCGACGAAGACGGCAGCACAGTACAGTCTTTTATCGATGGCGGTTATGATATCGTTTAGTACCTTGAGTGTGGCTGAGGTGCACCCGTGACCGGCTCGGAAACCAGATTGCACAGTGGAGAAGGTACGGTGGGATTCGAGATGGTCAGTGACCTGTTTGTTGACTTGGCTTTCAAAGACCTTAGATAGGCAGGGCAGGATGGATATAGGTCTGTAACAGTTTGGGTCCAGGGTGTCTCCCCCTTTGAAGAGGGGGATGACTGCGGCAGCTTTCCAATCCTTGGGGATCTCAGACGATATGAAAGAGAGGTTGAACAGGCTGGTAATAGGGGTTGCGACAATGGCGGCGGATAGTTTCAGAAATAGAGGGTCCAGATTGTCAAGCCCAGCTGATTTATACGGGTCCAGGTTTTGCAGCTCTTACAGAACATCTGCTATCTGGATTTGGGTAAAGGAGAACCTGGAGAGGCTTGGGCGTGGAGCTGCGGGGGAGGCGGAGCTGTTGGCCGAGGTTGGAGTAGCCAGGCGGAAGGCGTGGCCAGCCGATGAGAAATGCTTGTTCGATAATCATGGATTTATCGGTGGTGACCGTGTTACCTAGCCTCAGTGCAGTGGGCAGCTGGGAGGAGGTGCTCTTGTTCTCCATGGACTTCAGTGTCCCAGAACTTTTTGGAGTTGGAGCTACAGGATGCAAACTTCTGCCTGAAGAAGCTGGCCTTAGCTTTCCTGACTGACTGCGTGTATTGGTTCCTGACTTCCCTGAAAAGTTGCATATCGCGGGGACTGTTCGATGCTATTGCAGTCCGCCACAGGATGTTTTTGTGCTGGTCGAGGGCAGTCAGGTCTGGAGTGAACCAAGGGCTGTATCTGTTCTTAGTTCTGCATTTTTTGAACGGCGCATGCTTATCTAAAATGGTGAGGAAGTTACTTTTAAAGAATGACCAGGCATCCTCAACTGACGGAATGAGGTCAATGTCCTTCGAGGATACCCGGGCCAGGTCGATTAGAAAGGCCTGCTCACAGAAGTGTTTTAGGGAGCGTTTGACAGTGATGAGGGGTGGTCGTTTGACTGCGGCTCCGTAGCGGATACAGGCAATGAGGCAGTGATCGCTGAGATCCTGGTTGAAAACAGCGGAGGTGTATTTGGAGGGCCAGTTGGTCAGGATGACGTCTATGAGGGTGGCCTTGCTTACAGAGTTTGGGTTTTACCTGGTGGGTTCCTTGATGATTTGTGTGAGATTGAGGGCATCTAGCTTAGATTGTAGGACTGCCGGGGTGTTAAGCATATCCCAGTTTAGGTCACCTAACAGAACAAACTCTGAAGTTAGATGGGGGGCGATCAATTCACAAATGGTGTCCAGGGCACAGCTGGAAGCTGGGGGGGGGGGGGGGGGGCTTGGTAACAGGCGGCAACAGTGAGAGACTTATTTCTGGAGAGAGTGATTTTCAAAATTAGTAGTTCGAACTGTTTGGGTATGGACCTGGAAAGTATGACATTACTTTGCAGGCTATCTCTGCAGTAGGCTGAAACTCCTCCCCCTTTAGCAGTTCTATCTTGACGGAATATGTTATAGTTGGATATGGAAATCTCTGAATTTTTGGTGGCCTTCCTGAGCCAGGATTCAGACACGGCAAGGACATCAGGGTTAGCAGAGTGTGCTAAAGCAGTGAGTAAAACAAACTTAGGGAGGAGGCTTCTGATGTTGACATGCATGAAACCAAGGCTTTTTCGATCACAGAAGTCAACAAATGAGGGTGCCTGGGGACATGCAGGGCCTGGGTTTACCTCCACATCACCCGCGGAACAGGGGAGTAGTATGAGGGTGCGGCTAAAGGCTATCAAAACTGGTCGCCTAGAGAGTTGGGGACAGAGAATAAGAGGAGCAGGTTTCTGGGCATGGTAGAATATATTCAGGGCATAATGCGCAGACAGGGGTATGGTGGGGTGCGGGTACGGCGAGGTAAGCCCAGGCACTGGGTGATGAGAGAGGTTGTATCTCTGGACATGCTGGTTGTAATGTGTGAGGTCACCGCATGTGTGGGAGGTGGGACAAAGGAGGTATCAGGGGTATAAAGAGTGGAACTAGGGGCTCCATTGTGAACTAAAACAATGATAACTAACCTGAGCAACAGTATACAAGGCATATTGACAATTGAGAGAGACATACAGCGAGGCATACAGTAATCACAGGTGTTGAATTGGGAAAGCTAGCTAAAACAGTAGGTGAGACAACAACAGGTAATCAGCAGCAGGTAAAATGGCATTGACTAGGCAACGGGGCCGACAGATAAAACAAACAAGCAGAATGGAGTACCGTGATTAATGGACAGTCCAGCATGCATCAGCTATGTAGCTAAGTGATCAGTGTCCAGGGGACAGCGGTGGATGGGGCAGGGAAGCTGGACTGGCGAGTGTTATCCAGGTTAAAAAACTAACAATGACTAAATAGCTTGTAGCTAGTTAGCTGGTTAGCTTCTGGAGGTTCTTGAGTATGTTCTAAAAATTAAAAATAATATCGATTCCGTATCACATTGGGTGAGGCAGGTTTCCGGAAGGTATAAACGAATTAAAAATCGGAAAGAGATAGAAAGTACATATGGGTCCAGTGGGTGTTTGGGACGCGGCGATGCAGACGGTTAGCAGGCCTGTGCTAACAAGCTAACAGTTAGCAGGCCGGGGTAAACAAGGTAGCAGTTAGCGGACCAGGGCTAACAAGCTAGCAGTTAGCAGGCCGAATTAGCAAGCAAGGAGATAGCAAGGGCTCGAGAGTTAGCCTTTGGGGGACGTCACGATGGGGTGAGTCTGTTTATTCCTCTTCATGCGGTGACATCGATAGACCGGTCGTGGGCCCGGGTATTGTAGCCCAGGAGTATGCTACGGTGGTAAGCACAGGTGCTCTGGCCGGGCTAGCTTCAAGCTAAGTGGGTGGAAACGCTAGCCAGGAGTAATCATCCGGGGTTGCGGTTTAGCTAGATAGGTAGTTGTGAAGATCCAGCTGAAAAATGTTCCGTTTGCATTGGGAATCCGGGGATAAAAATATCAGATTGCAGCCCAAATAAATGCTTCAGAGTTCAAGTAACAGACACATCTCAACATCAACTGTTCAGAGGAGACTGCATGAAATCAGGCCTTCATGGTCAAATTGCTGCAAAGAAACCACTACTAAAGGACACCAATAAGAAGAAGAGACTTGCTTGGTCCAAGAAACATGAGCAATGGACATTAGATTGGTGGAAATCTGTCCTTTTGGTCTGATTTGTCCAAATTTGAGAGTTTTGGTTACAAACGCTGTGTCTTTGTGATAAGCAGAATAGGTGAACGGATGTTCTCCGCATGTGTGGTTCCCACCGTGAAGCATGGAGGAGGTGTGATAGTGTGGTGATACTTTGTTGGGGACACTGATTTATTTAGAATTCAAGGTACACTTAAACAGCATGGCTACCACAGCATTCTGCAGCGATACGCCATCCCATCTGGTTTGAGCTTAGTGGGAATATCATTTGTTTTTCAACAGGACAATGACCCAACACACCCCCAGGCTGTGTAAAGGCTATTTGACAAAGAAGGAGAGTGATGAGTGCTGCATCAGATGACCTGGCCTCCACAATCACCTGACCTCAACCCAATTGAGATGGTTTGGGATGAGTTGGACCGCAGAGTGAAGGAAAAGCAGCCAACAAGTGCTCAGCATATGTGGGAACTCCTTCAGAAGTGTTGGAAAAGCATTCCTCATGAAGCTGGTTGAGAAAATGCCAAGAGTGTGCAAAGCTGTCATCCAGGCAAAGAGTGGCTACTTTGAAGAATCTAAAATCTAAAATGTATTTTGATTTGTTTAACACCTTTTTTTGGTTAGTACTGCATGTTATTTCATAGTTTGAGGTCTTCACTATTATTCTACAATGTAGAAAATAGTACAGAATTAAGAAAAACCCTTGAATGAGTAGGTGTCCAAACTTTTGACAGGCACTGTATACATTTTTTGATTGGGTTGGGGGCTTCTGACACCACTCGCTAACAGTGAAAAGATTGTCTAGGTAGATAACGTGATTCTAGGTACATGTACTACTAAAGTTAAAGAGCATTGGATTGTTGTAAACATGGGCGAGAGAGTTTTCTTACACCATATTTTTTGCACCAGTCTCGGCGATATTCCATTAAAATTCAAGTCACATTGATATTGACTTTATCATTTAAACCTAACCTATGACCTGAACCATCACCTTATGTATTACTGCCCCCAGGTTGCAAAAAGTGACATCCTAAAAAACAATACAACACAAATGTCTCCTAGCCTCACACATGCTTTCTGTTCAACACTAAAACTAAATATAACTAGCAAATCAGGTCTTAAAACTAACTGAAACTAAATTTAACTTAAAACAAAAACAAACAGAAATAAAAACTTTATCCCGGCATTACGCAACTTCCCCCAGATTTGCAGATATCGAGCCACAGTGGTGACATGTGCACAGGGCTCATACTACAAGCGAAAGCCCAGAGGCAGATCTAGGCCTGACAGTATGTGGTAGACCTCCATTTAACATAACCATTTAGAAATGCTTACCAATTCAAAAGGATTAAATCCCCAGGGGCGTTTCCTATTGTAAGGGCACTGCACATGTGACTTTTGGCATTTCAGTACACACATTGGTCACATGGATGGAAGCGTTGTGTCCACATCCAAGAGTCACTGAACATGGAACACGTGTACCCATCAGAGTAGGGTGTCTTGACAAATGACCTGTAAATGGTATGCTGGACACATACTGAACACACAAAAACACCAACAAATCCATGTGAGATACACACAATACAAACAGACAAATGCGCATACATGCACACACTGGCACGGTCTGCTGATTGTGTACTCTATTTACAGATAAACTAAGTGACCTTCTAGGTAATGCTGCCGTCCACTAATTACGCCAGAGGGTAGACGTGTTTCCATGTTTTTCTGCTTGCTCCACACACAAAGGGGTCAAGGGTGAGAATGATTTTTTTTTTCTCATCCTGAGACTCCTCTGACACAGCGTGCCTGCCTGCTGCATGCTAAGCCCCTGATCTGCTCCTCTGCCGACTCTGGCAGCTCAGGTCTACTATGCTACAGCACCGTAAATATTGCCACTGTTCAAACGGAGTAGAGATGGACAACAGAAATTGGAGCTGCAGTCAAGTGCCTTGGCATCAGTGGGGGAGGGAGAGTGTGACTACAGCTGGGACTGAGGCCGGGGTGGGAGAGTGGGGTGGGCAAAGGGGGTAGGAGGAGAGAGAAACGAGGGCCTCCTTCCCCAAATGGGCAGATGGCATGGCCTCTGGGACAGGAAAAACAGCCCAGCTTTTTTCACACCGACTTCAACACCACTGCCCCAGCGTCGAGTGGTGTGTTTGTGTCGGTTAATGTCAGCATTCTCAAATCTTCGCCCGCACACCACATCATCCTCTCCTGACAGAGACGAGGAGATGCTCAACAGTAGCACTCCTGCAGAATCCCTCGCCGCATGTTGCCTAAGACAAGGTCCTCATCAGTCACTCAGATCCGGTGACTAAACAGTGACATTCTAAAGCCCCCATCGTCACTTTTGACTGACACTCTGCAGAGGCAAGCAGTCGCTGCCAGGGAATTGGGCCATGGGAAGGAAGGGGAGATGTGAGATTAGGGGAATGATCAATTTCCTTGCCAGCATAGCCATGGAAATCCTGGCAGCTGTGGCACATCACTCCTCCACTCTTGGCTTTCTCTCCCTCTCTGTCACGAAACCCAACATAGGAGCCCTATTTAACCTCCAGCGAGACTATACAGCAGCCTGCAATATTCTGAACCAAGCTGTGCTGGGTTAGCAAGTCCTTCAGAGAGGAGTCAACTCCCCAGCCTCGATAGGTCCCACTGGGCAGAGGTGTCTCGCTAAAACCCAGAAATAATGCACTGTAATGGAGTGTGCTGAACACAATCACTTATTTCCTTGACAGGGTGTACAAGCAGGACTGTGTGTGCGGTCCATCCACTGATGCATCCCCCTCTTGTTTACATGATAAATGAACACGTAAGGTAGCTTAGTTCCATCTGCTCTGGGAGGTCCTTGGATTGTGATTCTACCACACTGTATATAGTAGACTCGGTCAGGGCTGGCAGAGGTCAAGACAACATGCTGGTCTCATAACTTCCCCCATCGTCACAAAAGTGAATACCCCATAGATATAGAATTATATTTCTACGGGAAAGCCCTTTGATAATGAGCTCCATTCTTGTGTGGACCGACCTATGAAGAGAGGACAGTGGTGTCGGTCTTGCTAAGCTCCTGAGGGAAAGCGCTTTGGAGTGGTGGGTTTGAGTTGTCAGCCACAGCAAAGCCTCCCCTAATGGCCTATTCACACTCGAGCAGGCTGCGTGCATGGGACCCCCCCCGACTCGCTCTCTCACATACAAAATAGGATCTATTTTTCAACAGCCAACCTGTTGTTCCTAATTCCACCTGACAATCTTCTGCTGCATTATTCAAGGTTGCTTTTTATTCTCCATCTCCGACTATAAATAGGGCATAGAATTGTGGGATTCTCACATACAATAACCCGGCACCAAAAATAAATATGTCTACAGTGTCACAGCTTTCACTGTTTACATGAGTGGAAAGAGACAGCGCTGAGCACGCAGCATCATCAAAACGGAGACAATTACTACTGTATGTGTGCGCGTGCCGCAGCTATTCTGTTTGCAGCTGGTATTTTGTTCCGTCTCTGCGATGGGCTCAGATGGGGAAAAGGGCAGCGCAGGATCGTGTAGGAGTATCTCCAAGCTTAATTGAATTTCAGGATGTCACTAAGGCAGTATTGCAGAGACCTGCCGTTTTCTCCAGCTCCCGGCTCCAATGGCCCATTTCACATTGAGCCGCTTTGACGTCAGATCCCTGTGGTTTTGTTACAGAGACTGCTGCCATGCAAAAGCTGACGATTTTCACCCTGGGACCCGAAAATGACACTGCCACACTTCTACCACATAGCATGGAATATTACTGGGAGCAGCTGACGTGACAGTTTGGGTGTCTGTCTTGAACTCACTCACACACACACACACACACACACAATGTACTTCAACAGTACCGCTACCTCAAAGGATTGGAGACCATTTGTCTTTGATGAACTATACAGTACATCGGATTCTTCTGTTTGTGCAATGTTTGGTGCATTTCTCCAGGTAATCCTCTTTTTCGCGGGAAGACTTCTCCAGGTACGGTTCTATATCTATGAGATGGGGTCACATGGGGCTAAATCGATCCCGGACGAGCCTCCATAATTTCAGTTTTTACAATGAGTGGGTCTAATCCTGGATGCTGATTGGTTAACACCGCATTCCAGTCGGTGTCTATTCCACAAGTTATCACCGGCTAAGGCTATGACAGTGAAATGCCCATTTACTGATCCATCTCACTGCGCAATCCATGGTCTCTTCAGCCCAACCAGGCAATTTATGAACTTAATCATCAATGTAAAAAAGCATCTAGACATTATATCCCCTTTCTATAAAACTAGCATTTGTTACCGACTGGCTCAATTCGGTTTTATGTAGAAAAATTTGAAATGGTGATTTTCACATTGGATAAAAGTAGACTCAGAGCTACAAAATTGTATATCATACACTACAGCTGAGGAACAATGGGAAAGTAATTCTGCTTTGAAAAAAACAAAAACATTTCAAGACTAAAATATGGTTTATACTACAGGTGTGTTCATAAATCTTATCTGGAGAGCCAGAGCGTGCTCAGAGTGCGCACTGTGCGTTGGTATTTTGTTCTGTCTAGGGTTGATCTGAGCTCAAGAGCGTTTTCAGATTGTCCATTCGTAAATTTGGAGTGTTCAGAGCACACACACTGTGTGCTCTGGCCGAGGAGTAGGGTTGATCTGAGCTTTCTGACCTAAAAACGGCAGTCAAACCCCCAAGCTAACTGGCTAACGTTAGCTAGCTTGCTAGCTACTTCCAGACACAAATGAGAGAACAGCTCTCACTGACCATTTTACTCGCCCTAGCAGGACTGGTTAGGCTGTTTTTATGTTATTCAGAGCGTTGGTGAACTGTGTTGCTGGGAACAATCTAATTAAGCTTTTTTGCCAACGTTTACTGACACTGGCCATATTCAACATATTAAGCGTTCGTAAATCCGTCAGTTATTCTGCACACTCAGACAAGAGTGCTCTGATATCAGAGTAGATAGCCAGAGCGAATTTACCAGCTACATCTATCGACAGTTGACGCAGTGACATCATGAACATTCTATTTCTATGTTTTTTAAAATTTTTACCTTTAACTAGGCAAGTCAGTTAAGAACAAATTCTTATTTTCAATGACGGCCTAGGAACAGTGGGTTAACTGCCTGTTCAGGGGCAGAACGACAGATTTGTACCTTGTCAGCTCGGGGATTTGAACTTGCAACCTTCCGGTTACTAGTCCAACGCTCTAACCACTAGGCTACCCTGCCACTAGGCTACCCTGCCGCCCCATTGAAATGGTTACTTGCATAGTGAAGTCTTTTTAGACATGTCGCTAGCTACCTTCTGTGTGTTCTCTTTTAGACTCAGTCTGCATATTTGCAATCAAACACCAGAATCTCCTTGGCTATCATACTCTAATTCCACTGATTTCAAAACTCAGTGGAGAGCAATACTCACGCAGTAGTACTACGTGATATCTTTCAAAAAAGCCACGTTAGAAAGGATGTACCTACGAATACTGACCAGCTCATGTTACAGACAGAAGCGTGCTACATGGCAGAGCAATCTGAAATCATCTCTCGGCATGTCCAGCCCACTCATCTCAGCCAATTAAATCAAATTAAAAAAATTGAATTTAATGTGATTGGTCATATACACATATTTAGCAGATGTTATTGCGGGTGTAGTGAAATGCTTGTGTTTCTAGCTCCAACAGCGCAGCAAAATCTAACATATCACAACAATACACACAAATCTAAAAAGTAAAATGATTTAATTAAGAAATATATAAATATTAGGAGTGGCATTGACTATAATACAGTATATACATATGAAATGAGTAAAGCCGTATATAAACATTAAAGCGACGAGTGTTCCATTATTAAAGTGACCAGTGATTCCAGGTCTATGTATATTAGGCAGGGCAAAATCCTGCAAAGTTGCTAAGGAGCTAAAAGCAGCATATGTGCAGACAGACATGGCTCGCGGGAAGGTTGCGGTCTTTTTCTGTGGCTAAACCAACTTGGCTTGTAATTTAACAATTTTATTCATACTTACAGATGGCATACAAGTTTGTTATTAAGGCACATGAAAGTTCACATGTTCCAGAAGGCATTTGTGACAAACATTTTTTTTTAAATTAAAAAACAAAGTTTAGTTCAAATGGCTCTCCTGTGAAGTAGTGACGCGCGACATATGCCTAGTTTCCTGAAACGGGTCACATATCTGCTGTTGAAAACCATTTGTATAAACCTTGCTGTGTCTCTCCGACATTTACAACATTGTTTCAAAAGTAAAATTTGATCTCCACTGTCCCATTGAGGATGAACTTGTCAGAGACAGACATTTCTTCTCAGCCAGACGAAATCAGGAATCAGCACAATTTATGGATAAATACAAATTTATGTCAAAAGAAAAACAGGTCAAACGAAATGAAATGCGGGTAGTAGGCTGTCTTTCCAGCTTCAGTTTGAAGTGATTGTTGTATTTATTTAAAAAACATTTACCCCTTTTCAACATTTACCCCTTTTTCTCCCCAATTTCGTGGTATCCAATTGTTTTAGTAGCTATTATCTTGTCACATCGCTACAACTCCCATATGGGCTCGGGAGAGACGATACACAATGTGTCGGAGGAAACACCGTGCACCTGGCCACCTTGGTTAGCGCGCAATGCGCCCGGCCCGCCACAGGAGTCGCTGGTGCGCGATGAGACAAGGACATCCCTACCGGCCAAGCCCTCCCTAACCCGGACGACGCTTGGCCAATTGTGCGTCGCCCCACGGACCTCCCGGTCGCGGCCGGTTACGACAGAGCCTGGGCGCGAACCCAGAGTCTCTGATGGCACAGCTTGCGCTGCAGTACAGCGCCCTTAACCACTGCGCCACCAGGGAGGCCCCTTGAAGTGACTGTTAGCTGTGTAGTTGTCTAGCTCCTCTGAATGAACAGTGTCCTGGCGAAAGAGCACTTTAGAAAACAGCTTCAAGAAACCCAAATCAAATCAGTTGATTTGTCACGTGCGCCGAATACAACAGGTGTAGTAGACCTTACAGTGAAATGCTTACTTACAGGCTCTAACCAATAGTGCAAAAAAGGTGTAAGGTGAACAATAGGTAAGTAAAGAAATAAAACAGTAAAAAGACAGGCTATATACAGTAGTGAGGCTCTAAAAGTGGCGAGGCTACATACAGACACCGGTTAGTCAGGATGATTTAGGTAGCATGTACATGAATGTATAGTTAAAGTGACTACGGATATATGATAAACAGAGAGCAGCAGCTATTTTGCTGTTATTCTGCCAGCACTGTTTGACTTGACTAACTTAACTGTACTTGCCTAGCTTGCAAGCAAGGGACACATTTAGCACGAACGACTGACACGGTACCCAAACCGGCTGCGCGCGTGCGCTATCGTGCAGAAATGTATTTCTAAATTTATTTTGCGACGCTCGCGCATCCAAAGTGTCCGGTCTGGTCAGCATTTAAGTCGAGTCCATAGATATGGAACAAAAATACTTCACGACTGGGTCGCGTCTCTGGCAAGCTAACTGACAGAGTGAAGGAAAAGCCAGCTTGGGTAGCAACCCTAGATTTGTATCAGGACTGTTCAGTGGAAGGAGGAAATATTATGAATAAATTCATTAAAATAAAATGTTTTATGAAAAAAGGTCAATCATTATTTGAACATGTTGGTAACACATTGCATAAAAGTCAATGCTCTCGAAGCCGGTGTTTGGAGGATATATTAGCACGGTTGACGCTCCAAGATGAACACCGGCTTGTCAGGCATTATCACTCAACACTAGAACCGTTAAAGCAGTCATTCTGACTGCTCATGAATAAATAAAAATATCACACTGCCATTTTTAAAGTCATGCTCCCCTCCGTCCTAGACTTTTCCTAAATAAGTTTATATAACACAATGCAGTTGTTAGAATCTCAATATGACAAACCGAACTGGAGTTATAACCAATTTTTTGAACGATGTCCTCCGTTGACCCTCCTTTTCCAGATAGTAGGGCCTGCTCCGCGCCTTCTCCTGACAGTGGAATGTGCCGTGCTCAGTTGTTAAATCACCCTGATAATCGCCTCGAAACTGAACCTAAACTAATTTCACACATAGAACAGATGAAATAAATGAAGTAAAATATGAAGGGGGAGAAAGGGTGAGTTGATGAACGAGGGGAAGCGAGCGATGCATAATTATTTAATCACCAATTGTGAATGAAGAACAGGACAGGCCATTCTATTGAATTGGTATTTTCAAATTGAAATCTCAAAATGTTATGTACCCTATATCAGTCCACCAAATCCAAGCAGTTTTATCAGTCTACTCTGGCCTACTTCGAGTAGATAGTGAGAGTGCGAGTAATTTACAATGGCAAGAAGACCAAGACGAATGGAAGCGTTACTGCAAGATCTGAATGAAAACAACAGATGGCGGGGAAGAAATCTCTGATGATTATTCTTCTGATTCTCAGCCTGAATAATCTACACCTCCTAGGCCCAAGTGCACAAAAGCCAGAATGGTGCGCACTCTGCAGGTGCCCACGCCACCACCAAATGAAACGTGAGACAGGAGAGAGGATGGGATGACACCGTTTAGATTGAACAAGCTGATGACAATGAATCATGCCAATTATCAACACAAAATGTCAACAGAGAGCAGCCCTTACTTATCAAGCAAACAACATCAGCAATGCACTCACCAGCTTTCGTTGTTTCCAGTGCATTCAGAAATTATTCAGACATTCACTTTTTCCACATTTTATTACATTACAACCTTATTCTAAAAGCGATTACATTTATTTCCTCAATCTACACACAATATCCTATAATGTCAAAGCGAGAACAGGTATGCTGACATGTTTGCAAATGTATTAAAAATAAATTTACAATGACACTCTAAATTGCGCTCCGGTACATCCGGTTTGCATTGATCATTCTTGAGATGTTTCTACAACTTGACTGGAGTCCACTTGTGGTAAATTCAATTGATTGGACATGATTTGGTAAGGCAAACACCTGTCTATACACTGTATAAGGTCCCACAGTTGACAGTGCATGTCCCCAAGAATACAGAGGCCTCCATCATTCATAAATAGAAGAAGTTTGGAACCACCAAGACTCTTCCTAGAGCTGGCAGCCCAGCCAAACTGAGTAATCGGGGGACAAGGGCCTTGGTCAGAGTGGGGACCAAAAACCCGATGGTCACTGACAGAGCTCCAGAGTTCCTCTGTTGAGATGGGAGAACCTTCCAGAAGGACAACCATTTCTGCTGCATTCTACCAATCAGGTTTTTACAGTAGAGTGGCAAGACAGAAGCCACTCTTCAGTAAAAGGTACGACAGCCCACTTGGAGTTTGCCAAAAGGCACCAGGCCATGTCTAAAGGACTCTCAGGCCATGAGAAACAAGATTCTCTGGTCTGACGAAACCAAGATTGAAGTCTTTGGCATGAATGCCAAGCGTCACGTCTGGAGTAAACCTGGCACCATCCCTATGGTGAAGCACGGTGGCAGCATCATGCTGTGGGGACGTTTTTCAGCCGCAGGGACTGGGAGACTAGCCAGGATTGAGGAAAAGATGAACGGAGCAAAGTATAACGAGATCCTTGATGAAAACCTGCTCCAGAGCGCTCAGGACTTCAGTCTAGGGTGAAGGTTCACCTTCCAACAGAACAACGACCCTAAGCACACAGCAAAGACAATGCAGCAACGCTCCCATCCAGCCTGACAGAGATTGAGACGATCTGCAGAGAAGAATGGCAGCGCTCACTGCCAAAGGTGCTTTAACAAAGTGCTGAGTAAAGGGTCTGAATACTGTTTTTGCTCATTGTGTGTAGATTGATAAGGGAAAAAAAGATTTATTCAATTTCAGAATAAGGCTGTAACGAACAAAATGTGGAAAAAGTGAAGGGGCCTAAATACTTTCTGAATGCTCTGTATGGACATACTACAGCTTTCAGGGTCTATACAGTGGCTAAGGCGCACACAGAGTAAGGAGACACTGCCTGGGATCTGTCTGTTGATGAGCTGGAAGCGTCATTCATACTTTTCTTTGGAGAAAACATGTCACGGGATTGCGTACGAACTCGGGAGAGGCCGAAGGTCGAGAGCTGTGCGTCTTCCGAAACACAACCCAGCCAAGCCGCACTGCTTCTTGACACAATGCCGCTTAACCCGGAAACACCGTGCACCTGGCGACCGTGTCCCTTTGCATTGCTCCCGGCACGCCACAGGAGTCGCTAGTGCGCGATGGGAGAAGAACATCATTGCCGGCAAAACCCTCCACTAAACGGGACGACGCTGGGACAATTGTGCGCCGCCCCATGGGTCTCCCGGTCGTGACAGTGCCTGGACTCGAACCAGGATCTCTAGTGACACAGCAAGCACCTTGGCACCACTCGGAAGGTGAGTATTCTAATGTTACCTTAGATCGTCATTAACACAACCAAATTATAATTTTTGCAATAGCATATATGAAATTACACTATTAGAATGTTGCAGGCAAAATGACTGCTCATTAGCTTGAAGAGGGGGTCCTTCAAAGCCCAGCAGTTTTGTTGTCAACTGGCCTTCCTCCCTGTCTCGCTATACAAATGAGAGATAGAGGACATGGCAGTGCTCTCCAAAGGTCCACATCCCTACTCTGTCTCCCCAGTCTGGTCTGCTCACAGGGCTAATCACCATGTCTGACGGCCTGGTAAATAATGTCTGGCTAAAGGAAAACATTGGTCCAGAGGCTCAGGTTGAGGCCCACAGACAGACGTCCTGTCCTCTCTTCTGATTGCAGGTAGAGAGCGATCGGAAAATACATTATTGTTTTGGCAAAGCCAAGATGCTTGGCAGAGCAGCAAGCACCTGGGATCTTAATTTCATTCTGTGTTCTCATCCAGGTCCACATTCCCAGAATCCAATATTTTAAATCGATGTTGGCTGTGTGTGCACATGCACACAGGGGTGAACGACAGAGCAAAGCCAATGACAATGCCATTAATAAGAAGTTATTTCTTGCTGTGTCATGAAGCTCCAATGAGATACAATGTGACAGAGGAGACGAGAAGAGGAACAAGAGAGTGAGTGGAATGTCGGGTGCTGAGTTCTATCTGCTCGCAGTGTGAGTGATTAGACACAGCACATGTTAGAAGCCTAACTAGAGCCGTGTATCTGGCTGTGGTGTCTTAAGTTCCCTCCATCAGAGAGCAGCACCCACACAGGGGCCACGTATGTGGTGCTGACACAAGCCTCCCCTGCCTGGAGGAAATCATTAGAAACACCTCTTCTACCACCTCCCAATCTCCCTCTGCTTCATTTTCTTTCCCTCTACCCTCTCTTCATCTTCCCCTCCCCCATCCTCTCCCTCGCTCCACCTCTCTAGGCCGAGTTGGTGACTGACTGCATCTACTGCGCTATCAGCCTGCGCAGCCGGTGTCAAGGACAGGAGGAAATCAAATACGGGGCCGATATTATCTACCTTGGAATTAATCAACATTGAATTTATTATCTGCCACTGTTGTAATAAAGGACAGTGAAGGACTTTGGGCCTGTATCAGACCGTTTTTATTAAGCAGAGGCTGGTAGCTACTGTAATAAAGGAGCATGCTGAGTGTTATGGTAATCCATGACAGAGAATGCTACTACAATAGAATTG
The DNA here is from genome assembly GCF_021184085.1 of Oncorhynchus gorbuscha. Taxonomy (NCBI): domain Eukaryota; kingdom Metazoa; phylum Chordata; class Actinopteri; order Salmoniformes; family Salmonidae; genus Oncorhynchus; species Oncorhynchus gorbuscha. The sequence goes on from NC_060180.1 coordinate 19,672,930, forward strand.
AGGCATTATTATACACTGACGTGGGTCTGGTTGAGGTATCAGGAAAGGTGAGGGATAACAGTAACAGGAGGGAGGCTCCGGGTTATGTAATACTCTTACCCCTTTCAAAGAGCATGCAGGGTAACCTAACTATGTTTGAAAGGGTGAGGTACTGCAGGATAGCCTGATAGCAGGGCAGGGGGGGCTCACCTCTTTGAAGCAAGGCGAGGCATTGCGCATCTGCTCAAGCATGGCCCACTTGACGGAGGCCTGCCGAATGTTTCCGTCATACTCGCGGGAGCTCTGTGTGCCGCTGGGGGTTCCGCGTGAACGCTCGTAACCCGGCTCGTTGAAGTACGGCTCCGACACCAGGATCAGAGACTGCACTGATACCAGCACCTGGAGGAGAGAGGGACAGAGCGAGAGAAAGAATTGAAATTGAGAAAGAAAACGACAAAGAGAGCAACAAAGTGAGCGAGAAAGAGAGATTATTGTATTTGATAATTAGGAAATACACATATAGCCAGAACTTGTTGGGAGGTTACTGAAGAGGGTGTGGGGAGAGCCGAAGGGGGAGCAAGAGATACAAGATAAAGAGGAGACAGAAGCAGTGGGAGAGGTGAGAACATTGCAGAGCCTACAATGAGCATCACAGCAAAAAAGCATGGGGGTCACTTTACAGACAGCCTTCACGGTATGTTGCCTGTAAAATAAATCAGGAAATGTTTTTTAGAACCCAATTCATTCAGTCTTTTTACCACATCCTTGCCGGGATGAGCTTTCTATATCTCCCGTGCACAACAGCACGTTTTGGAGTGGGACTAGATGAGGGCTTATGTGTCTGGACGTCTATTTTATTCAATCCATTGACTGTAGACTCTACAGTGTAGAGCATCACAAAGACATCAATTATTAATTTCTAATAGGCAGGTCCTAAGAAACATAAAATAATAAAATGCATTTTCAAATTAATATAATGGCATATTTTGAGTTGAATTGTGTTGCTGGTCTGCGCAGCCTACAGGCGACATGTCTGCACCACGCACATGAAATCAATAGGCCCAGAATATTTTGTGAAATAAACCGACAACATATTTTATAGATGGCTAAGAAATAACAAATACAAATAATATTTTCCCCACACAACTTGCGACACGGCAACCTGTGGAACCGTTGTCATAAAAGCAATATTTTTGAAACTGAGCCCAAGGCAAGGCCATTATTTTTTGATTCATGTTTGATCGCTTTCCTATTCACACTCTGCTTTGTTAGGGAGCAGGCGTAGGGTCTTACATGGAGAGTATCTTCATCATGATACCAATAAAATAATAGCAATGTATATTTTCAAAAGCATGTGTGTGTCGTGTTCATATTTCACAACCTTTGCAGGCTTTTGAAGTTGCCAACACACGATCAAGCAAAAAAATAATAGAACTACACCAGATAGAAAAATGTATAGATGAGCTATACCACCTCTACTTATTTGCCCAGCCAGAAAACCAAATATACAGAAGGAAATCACATTGATTAATTAAGACTGTAGTCCTACGCTACTAAGCGATTACTAAGCGATTGAAGAACAAAATCATCCATTTGTTAAGCTACATATGATGATATTATATTTCAACTTAATATAATACATAAAATATATTTAGTCTCAAATATATAATGAAACATGTACAATTTGGTTTAAATACAAAAAACCTAACGTTTAAGTTCCTTGCTCAGAACATATATGAAAGCTGGTGGTTCAATATTCCCAGTTCAAAAGTTTTAGGATGTAGTTACTATAGGAATAGTGACGCGTTGACTATTTCCCTCTACACCATTTGTATTTCATAGACCTTTGACTATTGGCTGTTCTCATAGGCACTTTAGTATTTCCAGCCTAATCTCGTGAGTTGATGGGCTTGAAGTCATAAACAGCGCTGTACTTCAAGCATTGCTAAGAGCTGCTTGCAAACGCAGTTAAATGCCGTTTGAATGAATGCTTACGAGCCTGCTGCTGCCTACCACTGCTCAGTCAGACTGCTCTATCAAATCAGACTTAATTATAACATAATAACACACAGAAATACAAGCCGTAGGTCATTAATATGGTCAAATCAGGAAACTATCATTTCTAAAAACAAAACTTATTTTATCTAACGGGTGGCAACCCTAAGTCAAAATATTTATTTTACATTGCACAACCTTCAATGTTATGTCATAATTATGTAAAATGATGGTAAATTAGTTCACAATGAGCCAGGTGGCCCAAAGTGTCGCATATACCGACTGAACGCACTGAACGCAAGAGAAGTGACCATTTTCCTAGTTAATATTGCCTGCTAGCATGAATCTCTTAAGGAAATAAGCAGGTTTAAAAAATATATACTTCTGTGAATTGATTTTAAGAAAGGCATTGATGTTTATGGTTCGGTATATTTGTGCAAAGACTGCTTTTTTTTGGCAGTTCGCTTTTGTTAAATCACCTGTTAGGCAAAGTTGAAGCAGGCTGTGATTCAATGATAAATTAACAGGCACCACGTTGATTATATGCAGCGCAGGACAAGCTAGTTAACCTAGTAATATCATCAACCATGTGTACTTATGATGTGAGAATTGATTGTTTTTTTATAAGATAAATGTAAATGCTAGCTAGCAACTTACCATGGCTCCTTGCAACCTACTAGGTCCTTTTGACGCTGCACTCTCGTATAAGGTGGTTAGCCTGCCATGCAATTTCCTCGTGGATTGCAATGTAATCGGCGGCCAAAAATGCCAATTACCGAATGTTATGAAAACGGCCCTAATTAAATCGGCTATGCTGATTAATCGGTCGACCTCTAGTATGAATACTTCCTGAAGGCACGGTATATAGCCATGTTATTTTTTACTCGCTATTCACTGTGTATTTATTTCTTGTGTCACTATTACCATTCAGCTCATTTTTAACTCTGCATTGTTGGAAAATGACCCAACATTTCACAGTTAGTCTTCACTTGCTGTCTGCGAAGAATGTGACAAATAGCATTTTATTTGATTTATTCCCACAGTAATTCTTTATGGATCTATCCACTTGTGGTTAAGAAAACAATGCATGTGGTGGGCTATGCGAAGAGCTGGGTGAAGAGACATGCCTTGTAAAGTTAAGAACTGCCAGGGGGATAGTAGTAATGGGCGCTGCTTAGCAACCATCAAAAGGTATGGAGTGCAGTGCGTGCCAATGCCGCCTCCGCATTAAGGCTAGATTTCATACTAAGCCATAGGCAGAACTTCACCACAATCAACACTAGGTATGTTTGCGGGAAATAAAAGCTTAAGCTTTGATACCGGAAACACCTTTCAAATCAAATGAAATGCAGCTAGTTTGCTGTCTTTCCAGCTTCAGTTTGAAGTGATTGTTCGCTGTGTAGTTGTCCATCTCCTCTGAATTGAGTGTTCTGACGAAAGAACACATTAGAAAACAGCTTAAAGAAACACAAATCAAAGTTTGTCACGTGCGCCAAATACAACAGGTAGACCTTACAGTGAAATGCTTACTTACAGGCTCTAACCAACAGTGCAAAAAAGGTATTAGGTGAACAATAGGTATGTAAAGAAATAAAACAACAGTAAAAAGACAGTGAAAAATAACAGTAGCGAGGCTATATACAGGCACCGGTTAGTGAACATGTAGACATGGTTAATGTGACTATGCATATATGATGAACAGAGAGTAGCAGTAGCGTAAAAGAGGGGCTGGCAGGTGGTGGGTGGCGGGACAATGCAATTCAGATATAAAGAAAAGGTGGAAAAGACTTGGCGGGATACTAAAGTTGACGGAAAAATGTTTGAAAGGTATTTAAGAGAGCGTCAAGACAAAAGCATCATTTTTCACTCTGTAAAAAAAAGAAATCCTTCAATATATCTTTGTAACGATTCAATTAATGCCCCGGGTCGTCTCAAGGAGACTGGGTAAACGGCTCTCTCCATCACTCTGCCCAGTATATATTACCCACAGAGCCACTCTGTCTGGGCGGCTGCCTTCCCGTCTGCCAGCCCAAGCTGGACAACACAAAAGGTGCTCCAACCATTTGGCCTTGACGGTCAAGTAGATGTCAGCCTAACAACAGATGATGATTACCTCAACCATTAGTGAGGATGAAGACAGATACTGGATGAGTGCAAAGGGCCAACGTCTACCAACTCTGACCCTGGCGACCTTTTCCTTTCGACTCTGAACTCTCCCACCTGTGCCCTCCACAACCTGCTCACCGGATCTAGATGTCGGCTGATTTTGACTTGATTCCAACACTCCCCCATTCAGCCTCCTAATTCCATTATCGATCTGGCAGACACTAACTACAATGATAATCAATGGAGACGTCTCCATCTCGATTTCGAACTCACCAATCCTGCAAATGAGAGAATAAAAAAAAGGGAGCCATTTTCAAGGACTCTCTTTGACTTGTTCCTGAATCAATACTTACAGAAAAATGACTCCCCCGTATGCACAGTGGATGACATGTTTGATGGATGGACTCGCAAGGACAAACTTCTGGCCACAATGCCTTCAGACACCAGGGATATTGCTTGACCGATACCATATTCAATATACAGTATAGTATACTACTTAAGACTAGCATGTGACCCCATTTCATATATAGTGCACTACTCAGGTCAAAAGTTGTGCACTAAATAGGGAGCTATTTGAGATTTGCATCAAGGCCTCTACCAGTACAACACAAACAAAGTTGAGACTGGCTGTCAATGACAAACGCTGGTGTTAATACCCCTATACAGCCCATCTCAAAGTGGTGGGTGTCAAGAGGGGATTGCCTATTTGGATAGGGATAGAAAAATGGGTCTAGAAAAATGAAAATCATATGCAGAACCATGGTAGAAATGAAAAGGGAACCTTTTGAAAATGGGAAAATTATTATAATAAAATGTGAAACTAAATATAATCTGACAAGACTGAATCCAAACATTACACTGTTGATTTTATGTGCATTTTACATTTACTGTACTTTTTTCAGCATTTGTTGTTTAACTGAAGAAAAAAATATATATATATATATATATATATACACATATATATATATATATATTCAGTAACTTCAGAATATTCATGGGAAATTTGGGGTAGGTGCAAAAAATGACAAGGGTTTGAGTGAGAGGTATAACGGGTGTCTCCAATTGGCCACACACCTCCCCAAAGTGTGCACAGTTCCTACGTAATTTCAATGTACTTTTATGACTCTTCAACCATGAGGTACTATTCTATGATCTATCCTAGCTGTGCTTTTGAGGAACTACAGCAAGCAGAGTTGTAGTTGTTTTGTTTGTAACACATCCCTGCAATCACAATTCCTGTTGTTTACGCATTTCAAAAATGCATGAACAATACTGGCGAGAACTGGAACACGCTGTCGTACACTTCGATCCAGAGCATCCCAAACATGATCAATGGGTGACATGTCTGGTGAGTATGCAAGCCATGGAAAAACGGAGATTTTCAGCTTCCAGGAATTGTGTTCAGATCCTTGCGACATGGTGCTGTGTATTATGCTGAAACATGAGGTGATGGCAGCGGACGAATGGCACAACTTTGACATCAGCAAACTTCTTGCCCCACATGACGCCAAACACTGTCTGCCATCGGCCCCGGTACAGTTGAAAACGGGAAAAGCACACTTCTCCAGCGTGCCAGTGGCCATCGAAGGTGAGCATTTGCCCACTGAAGTAGGTTACGACGCCGAACTGCAGTCAGGTCAAGACCCTGGTGAGGACGGTGAGGAAGCAGATGATTTTCCCTGAGAGAGTTTGACAGTTTGTATAGAAATTCTTTGGTTGTGCAAACCCACACCTGTCTGTGTGGTTGGTCTCAAACGATCCCGTCGGTGAAGAAGCCGGATGTGGAGGTCCTTGGCTGGCGTGGTTACACATGGTCTGTGGTTGGACATACTGACACATTTTCGAAAACGATGTTATGGTAGTGAAATTAACATTCAATCCTCTGGCATCAGCTCTGGTGGACATTCCTGCAGTCAGCATTCCAAATGCATAGTCCCTCAAAACTTGAGACATCTGTGGCATTGTGTTGTGTGACAAAACAGCACATTTTAGGGTGGCCTTTTATTGTCCCCACCACAGGGCACAAATGTGTGATGAGCGTGCTGTTTAATCAGCTTCTTGATATGCCACACCTGTCAGGTGAATGGATTATCTTGGCAAAGGAGAAATGCTCACCAACAGGGATGAAAACAAATTTGTTGCTCAAATTTTGTGCACAATCTTTGTTGCGTATGGAACATTTGAGCTCATGAAAACATGGGCCCAACACTGTTGCGTTTATATTTTTGTTCAGTATAAGTTATAAAATACAATCTTAGTGTTACAATTTTGGTCACGAGTGCATTCAGATGAGTGTTCTCCGACAAATTTCTTCACCATACGACAAACATAGGCTCATTCTGTTCAGAAAAACCCAGACTATGACCGACAGCATGTCATCTTGTAAATCTTCAAGCATTGTGATCAAACACCGACACTATATTACATGAGCTTTATGATATGGAAATTTGAAGTGCACATTTGGACTCAAGTGTTTGGCATGCTTGTATGACATCAAAGCAGTATTTATTATAATCCTCAATGTCTCATCTTTCAAATTACCTTGAATTCTCTTCATTAACAGCATTTCCCTCACTCAGACAACAAAACATTTGCAAAAGTTGTTTAAATATTTTTATTTATTTCACCTTTATTTAACCAGGTAGGCTAGTTGAGAACAAGTTCTCATTTGCAACTGCGACCTGGCCAAGATAAAGCAAAACAGTGTGAACAGACAACACAGAGTTACACACGGAGTAAACAATTTGTTGCCCAATTAATGGGAGGGATAGGGGCAACTTCTTGTCTTGTGCGTTGCTCAAGTTCAGAACCACTGTCAGTCTAAACCAGGGTTATTCAATTCTTACCCTATGAGATCCAGAGCCTGATGGTTCTGCTCTACCTGATAATTAATTGCACCCGCTTGGTGTCCAAGGTCCAAATCAGTCCCTGATTAGAGGGGGGAAATGAAAAAACGCAGTAGAACTGGCTTTGATGTCCAGAGTTGAGTTTGAGGGGTCTAAACCAATACTGTGCTTGTGAAGCAGAGACCTTGAGCTCTGGTGTCATGTATAGCATGCTACTGTACAGCCACTGCATTCCAAGTTAGGCGATTAGTGTCCAAATCTTTCAACACACAACATAAACCATATTAACGGGTTTATAGTACTGAGGATCTTTCATTGCATCTGTCAAAACAGCTACCTATTGACACACCCCCTGTTGTCAAATAGAGACAGGCTGATGATCAACCATCCTCAATGACGTATGAGATTGGTGCTGGTTTTCACAGCATAAATAAATAAATAAATAACTGACCCATGAAAGGGTGGTGGCGGTATAGTCCAGCGGATTTCTGTCTCACCTGTAAAAAGCTAGAGGTCTGAGGGTTCCATTTCTCCTCCGGTCTCCCGTGCCAGGTGTTGAGGATACTTAAACACACCTGGAGAAGACAGAACAGATCAACAACTAAAGTTAACAAAATGATCAGTGTCAGGTAAACATCCACAGGCCCTCCTACCCAGCCATCCCTCTTTCCTTCCTTCCCTCCCTCCCTCCCTCCATCCATTGTTTAGCAGAGGGAGAGCTGAGGCCATTTTCCCTGGCCTCCCCACCAGTGGTATCTCTGCTGTAGAAAGCCCACAGTAATTCTTATAGCAGCTGTCTCCTTCCATTATGAAAATAGATGTTCCCCGTCAAAGCCTTCCTAATGAGGAGGAGCAGATGTGGCAGGCTCCAGCACCTTTACTGCTTTTCACCAGGGGAAGAGAGAGACACCAGAAATAAACTAGTCTTGAGGAAAGGCTACTCTAGTCAAGCCTCCTCTCTCTCCTCCACTCCAAGCTATGAGAGTTAACAGGTTGATGGTACCACAGAGGGATCACTCTGGGCAGACTGGTGATGATATAGATTCAAATTCAACATATTTTTTTTTGTGGAAAGCCACAATATGAAGGGATTGGAAAAAGTTACACTAAAATGTACCACAGACCCAATATTTACCCTTTTGATTAAAAGCTAGGCAGTTGACCCAACTCCTCACCAACCCCTTAACCCCGAGTAAGTATATGGGACTCACCTTTCCGTCATTGTAGAGGTTTGGGTTAAAGCGCACGCTGTGTCCACCAGTGGTCTCTAGGTTGACTAGGGGCGGGGGATTGGGGTAGTCCTGGGGGAAGTACACGTCAAACTCAAAGCAGCCGTTAGCGTACGGTGTGTCCGCCGGGCCCGTGATGAGAACCTGCAGCACACAGACCACAAGGGGTTAATTAATGACCTGGGCTTTTGTGACCATATTAACGCCACACCGGCAGTCACGAGTCATGAAGGCAGTCAATTCCACATGACAGTTTAGCCACGGTAATTAATCTTCTCCAAGCTCTGACGCAGGTCATTAGTAGCCTACCAAATGTGCCAACTGCCTGGTACTCAGCACTGCATTGCCCCTCTAAATCACACCAAATGTAATATATCTAACCAAACGAATATCTAACCAAACACTTAATGAGAGCCCATGAGCTCATGTTGCACAACATTTCTATAGGCTATGCAATTGCGTGAGAAAACAGATGCCCTCTATTAAAAAGAGGATCCCATAAGCATTCTATAGGCTCGGCCAACTATATTCATTGATACATTTTCCTTATATTAAACACAATGCTGCTCTTTATAACAGGATTATAGCCTAACCTGGCAGATAGGAAAATAAACCAGAGGAAAATAGTCTGCCATTCGCTATTTACAGTTGAAGTCAGAAGTTTACATACACCTTAGCCAAATACATTTAAACTCAGTTTCTCACAATTCCTGACATTTAATCCTAGTAAATATTCCCTGCCTTAGGTCAGTTGGGATCACCACTTCATTTTAAGAATGTGAAATGTCTGAATAATAGTAGAGATAATTATTTCTTTCAGCTTTTATTTCTTTCATCACATTCCCAGTGGGTCAGAAGTTTACATACACTCAATTAGTATTTGGTAGCATTGCATTTAAATTCTTTAACTTGGGTCAAATGTTTTGGGTAGCCTTCCACAAGCTTCCATCAATAAGTTGGGTGAATTTTGTCCCATTCCTCCGGACAGAGCTGGTGTAACTGAGTCAGGTTTGTAGGCCTCCTTGCTCGCACACGCCTTTTCAGTTCTGCCCACACATTTTCTATAGGATTGAGGTCAGGGCTTTGTGATGGCCTCTCCAATACCTTGACTTTGTTGTCCTTCAGCCATTTTGCCACAAATTTGGAAGTATGCTTGGGATCCTTGTCGATTTGGAAAACCCATTTGGGACCAAGCTTTAACTTCCTGACTGACGTCTTGAGATGTTGCTTCAATATATCCACATAATTTTCCATCCTCATGATGCAATCTATTTTGTAAAGTGCACCAGTCCCTCCTGCAGCAAAGCATCCCCACAACATGATGCCACCCCCGTGCATCACGGTTGGGATGGTGTTCTTCGGCTTGCAAGCATCCCCCTTTTTTCCTCCAAACATAACGATGGTCATTATGGCCAAAAAGTTCTATTTTTGTTTCATCAGACCAGAGGACATTTCTCCAAATAGTTAGATCTTTGTCCCCATGTGCAGTTGCAAACTGTAGTCTGGCTTTTTTTAATAGCAGTTTTGGAACAGTGGCGTCTTCCTTGCTGAGAGGCCTTTCAGGTTGTTTCGATATAGGACTTGTTTTACTGTGGATATCGATACTTGTGTACCTGTTTCCTCCAGCATCTTCACAAGGTCCTTTGCTGTTGTTCTGGGATTGAGTTGCACTTTTCGCACCAAAGTATGTTCATCTCTAGGAGACAGAACGCGTCTCCTTCCTGAGAGGTATGACAGCTGCGTGGTCCCATGGTGTTTATACTTCCGTACTATTGTTTGTACAGATGAACGTGGTACCTTCAGGAATTTGGAAATTGCTCCCAAGGATGAACTTGTGGAGGTCTACAATTTTTTTTCTGAGGTCTTGGCTGGTTTCTTTTGATTTCCCCATGATGTCAAGCAAAGAGGCACTGAGTTTGAAGGTAGGCCTTGAAATACATCCACACTTACACCTCCAATTGACTCAAATTATGTCAATTAGCCTATCAGAAGCTTCTAAAGCCATGACATAATAGTCTGGAATTTTCCAAGCTGTTTAAAGGCACAGTCAACTTAGTATATGTACACTTCTGACCCATTGGAATTGAGATTCAGTTAATTATAAGTGAAATAATCTGTCTGTAAACAATTGTTGGAAAAATGACTTGTCATGCGCAAAGTAGATGTCCTAACAGACTTGCCAAAACTAGTTTGTTAACAAGACATTTGTAGAGTGGTTGAAAAACGAGTTTTAATTACTCCAACCTAAGTGTATGTAAACTTCGACTTCAACTGTAAGTGTAATTTTTAAATGTATTTTTTGCCGTTGCCCCGGTTTCTAAATCAAAACAAATTTCACACATATTATTTTGTATATGTAAAGGCAAGATTAAACAAAGAATAGTCTGATGGGTCACAATATTAGACTATCACTTGTGAATGATGCCCAGCATAAGAAACTGCCTCGTTTTTTGCGACTTTTTCGCACACCTCATGTAGCCTAGCCCCTAGGCCCATGGGGTGTAGAGCATAACTAGCATACATAAGCAGCGCGTGAGTTTAATGTTTCGGGAAGTTCATTTTCACCATAAAAATGCACCTTAATAATAAAAGCATTACATGGATAACTGCATTTGCGGTAAATTTTGATAATGGTGCTAGCATGTGCACATTGTGGCGCTTACGTGAAGAAATAGCCTAATAGTTTATCAACATTTTAAGCTTTTTTAACTTTTTTTGCGTAAAAAAGTTTCAAGAGCTCAATTGGCAGCTTCATTAAATGGTACCCGCAAAACACCAGGCTCAACGTCAACAGTGAAGAGGCAACTCCGGGATGCTGGCCTTCTAGGCAGAGTTGTAGAGAAAAAACCATATCTCAGACTGGTCAATAAAAATAAAATATTAAGATGGGCAAAAGAACACAGACACTGGACAGAGGAACTCTGCCTAGAAGGCTAGCATCTCGGAGTTGCCTCTTCACTGTTGACGTTGAGCCTGGTGTTTTGCAGGTACTATTTAATGAAGCTGCCAGTTGAGGACTTGTGAGGCATCTTTTTCTCAAACTAGACACTAATGTACTTGTCCTCTTGCTCAGTTGTGTACCGGTGCCTCCCACTCCTCTTTCTATTCTGGTTAGAGACAGTTTTCGCTGTTCTGTGAAGGGAGTAGTACACAGCGCTGTACGAGAGTACAATTTCTCACATGGAACAGCCTTAATTTCTCAGAACAAGAATAGACTGACGAGTTTCAGAAGAAAGTTCTTTGTTTCTGGCCATTTTGAGGCTGTAATCGAACCCGCTGATTCTCCAGATACTCAACTAGTCTAAAAAAAGGCCAGTTTCATTGCTTCTTTAATCTGAACAGTTTTCAGCTGTGCTAACAAAATTGCAAAGGGGTTTTCTAATGATCAATTAGCCTTTTAAAATGATAAACTTGGATTAGCTAACACAGCGTGCCATTGGAACACAGGAGTGATGGTTGCTGATAATGGGCATCTGTACGCCTACATAGATAATTCATTATTTTAATTAATTTTAATATATTTTTTTAAATCTGCCGTTTCCAGCTACAATAGTCATTTACAACATTAATAATGTCTATAAATGTATTTCTGATCAATTTGATGTTATTTTAAAATGACCCAAAACATTTGCTTTTCTTTCAAAACAAGGACATTTCTACATGACCCCAAACTTTTGAACGGTAGTGTATTTGCTTGACAATCACCGGCTGACAAAATTTTGTGACCACAACATCACTATTAATGACAATTCACGACAATAACGTTTTTCTTCAACCACACACCCATTACCACTAGAGGTAACAAAAGGATAGTATATTTTTCCTGACGAATAGCTCATGGCTATTATAGAAATCCAATTAATTCATTTTTTTGATACTGTAGGGAAGCGTTCGCTAGCCCTAGTCGGCCTTATCTACACCAAAACCAGCTATTTCTCCATCTTTTTAAATAGTGAGCCAACATGTTTTCAGCACTTATTTCCCTGACTGACTAAATTCCTTTTTCTTATGCTCTCTCATCTCTCTGCAGCGGACATAGTGAGCAATATGTTTGGAACACTAAATAACAATATTGAATTGCAATACATATCGTATCGGCACCAAGTGTCATGATATTGTATCCTGAGGTCCCTCGCAATTCTCTGCCCTTATACACAACCTTGGGAAGATCATCAATATGATCAAATAAGAAATAGTAAAGGGATCTTGGTAATTCTGCAGGAATACCCTTGTGTTTTCAGTGAACGGGAACTAAAGAGCCTTCGTCTGAATCAGAGGCTCTGTCTGATCGATGCAGGGGAAACCTATCTGAGGAGGAAGCCCGCTCCTCCTCCCCTTGCTCTGTTCTCTGCTCAAACGCGCTGATGAGAGGGGACCTTCGCCAGAGCAGCGGGTTATTACAGAGTCACAGGTATTCAGGCTCAAGGATGGCGTGCCCGAATGGGGGGCTGTGATTTTCCACATTAGCTGCTCGCAGGAGGCCCTGACAGCGGAGGGCTAATCTGATCTGAAACCCACTGCACCGAGACCTTGTTTCAAGTGCATTTGGCTCTCCCTTTTAAAAACAAAACCCCCAGGATTCAGAGTTTCTATGGGGGCCAGGCTCAGAGAGACATGGTTTCTAGACCAAGGAGGAAGTAGGGATCCTGAAGAGAGGCCTGTGTTTTTGCAACAACAAACAAGGTGTCTTTGAGTGAAATGTCAGGCAGGCTAGCTTTCCCAGTGGCTGAATTGAGATGAAGAGGTGAATGGGGAGGGGAGGAGGGGGTAGAGCTGGCGACGCTGCCAGGCTGAGTGCTGCAGAGAGCGGCAAGCTGATGGAGGAGGAAAGGGGTAGAGGCCGAGAGAAGCAGGCAGCGTGCATTTAGAAAAGCAACAAGAACAACAAAAAAACTTAAAAAAATCACTGGTGCAGGGGAGGTAGGTAGAAACAGACAGTGAGGTAGAAACAAGGCGTGTTTTTAACAAGGTGCGAGAAGAGAAGTAACGGTTAAGAGGATGTGGACGAGCTGTAGGTAGGTAGTGTGTGTATGTACGTATGAGGAAGCATGTGTGTTTGAGAGTGCCTGACCAGTCTTAGCAGCGTCAGCCACGAGTAGCAATATCAAGGGTTGTCATGCCGAGCGGCACTCCGGCGGTGCGTATATTTTCATGTGAACATTCAGACCCAACATTTTAGTGCACTTCCCAGAGAAGGGGAAATCTGGAGGGAGTAGCTATTAATGTCTATTAAGATAGCATGACGCTATCGCACTTGGTGAAAGAATGATAATGCACAGTCTATAGCGATAGGACAGGAGAAACTTGAAATGAGGGGGCAATATGCCAGTTGAGTCCCTAGACATCCACCAGTCTGTCAACTTGTGGCCTTTTCTCATTGTGCTACAAAGGAAATAGTTTGTAGTGTTCTTTGCAGAACCTTAATAGATGAGGGTTTTGACATTTACGAATGAGACTGCCATTAAATCAGAAAATGGGTCAAGGCCATTTATTAAATGTCATTGGAAAATGAGTAAGACTTTCTGTGACAGCCGTTGCTGAATGACCACTGGAATGCGAAAGCATAGGCTATCAACACCATATGCAGAGTCCCAAGATACGAAGCCCGTTTCCCCAAGTCATGCGGGTTTAATGCCCCAAGCAGCATCCATTTGACTGGAACAGTACTTTAACAAGCATCTCAATTGCATCTGGCCATTCCCTGAGGCCATCTCTGTATCAGACAGATTGGGTCTCTAGTAAAGCACTTTCACATAAAGTGCTGTGAAAAAGTATTTGCCCGCTTTCAGATTCTCGATTTTTGACAATGAATGTTATCAGATCTTCAACCAAAACCTATTCTATTATTAGATAAAGGCAACCTGAGTGAACAAATAACAAAAATGTCATCATTCTTTAATTTATTTAAAAGGCAATGTTATGCAACACCCAATGCCCCTGTGTGAAAAAGTAATTGCCCTCAATAACTGGTTGTGCCACCTTTGGCAGGCTGTAACCAAATACTTCCTGTAGTTGTTAATCTGTCTCACATCGCTGTGGAGGAATTTTTGTCAACTCCTTCCATGCAGAACTGCTTTAACTCAGCGACATTCTTGGTTTTTCGAACATGAACTGCTCGTTTCAGGTCCAGCCACAACACCTCAAATCGTAACAGACGTAACAGGACGCATGTCTTCCAAATCCCAAAAATTCTACTTCTGACTCATCATTCCACAGAACATTCGTCCAGGAGTCTTGACGACCATCCAGGTGCTTGCAGGTGGATCATGCAGCAAGACAATGATCCAAAACACACAAGTAAATCTACACCAGAGTGGCTGAAAAGCAACAAATGTAAAGTTTTGAAATGGCCTAAAAAGTCCAGTCCTAAAACCGATTGAGATGTGGCAGGACCTGAAATGAGCAATTCATGCTTGGTCCTTCTGTAGCTCAGTTGGTAGAGCATGGCGCTTGTAACGCCAGGGTAGTGGGTTCGATCCCCGGGACCACCCATACGTAGAATGTATGCACACATGACTGTAAGTCGCTTTGGATAAAAACGTCTGCTAAATGGCATATATTATTATTATTATTATATTATTATATATTATATTAAACCCACATGCTGCTGAGTTAAAGCAGTTCTGCATGCAAGAGTGGGCCAAAATTCTTCCTCCGCGATGTGAGAGACAGATTAACAACTACAGGAAGTGTTTGGCTGCAGTCATTGCAACTAAAGGAGGCACAACCAGTTATTGAGTGTAAGGAGGCACAACCAGTTATTGAGTGTAAGGAGGCACAACCAGTTATTGAGTGAGAGGGCTACTTTTTCACACAGGGGCATTGGGTGTTGCAAAACATTGTTTATTCAATAAATGAAATAAGTATCAGATTTCTGTGGTATTTGTACACTCATATTCCCTTTATCTAATGTTAGGTATAGGTTGAAAATCTGATCACATTGTGTCAAAAATATGCTAAAATGGAGATTCTGAAAGGGAGCCAATACCTTTTCATTGCACAATATACATTGAATACCATTGAAATTATATCACTTACATAGATGAATACCTCAAATGTGAATAATAAAATGTGGGTTGGCTACTGCATGTATAACATTGTCATGAGGGAATTAGATGGGAGGACTGAGCATGAAAAAAAATCATAGTGGATCCATAGATGAATATCTGTACCTTCATGATGTCCAGCCGCTCTTCGTCGCAGCGAACAAAGACGCTGGAGGAGGAGGAGAGGGGCAGCGAGGTGGAGAGCGTGACGGCCTCCTGTGCCAGGCGGCGGGCGCGGGCAGCACTGTTTGCATCGCTGGCGTTCTTCACCTGAGACATGTAGTGGTAGTTCACCTTGAACACCAGCTTCCCGTCATCGTCCTCCGTGACCATCTCAAAGGTGTCTGCCAGGGAAAGATATCACACGGGTATTAATGTCAATACCTACTGGGAATGCTGGAGAAGGTTTAAACACTTTCAAATGATTCATCCCACACCGAAGAACAAGGCATGACACAAACATCCTCCCAGCAAATCTGGCAATAAGTCTCTAATCAGTTATGCCACACACGTGCATGTTGATTTTGTCCATCCACACCAGACGCAATCATGATACACAGGTTAAAATAAGAAAACCAACTGTGAACCGACTATATTAAAGGTCGAAACATACAAGAAACATTCACGGACATTTAGCTTGCTAGTTGTTGCCAGCTAGTTTGTCCTGGGACATGAACATTTGTTGTTATTGTTATCTGACACGCATATGGTCCTGTTCTTTAGCTGCTTCTTGGCAGTATTTCGACCTGGAGTCCTACAAAATCGTATGTTTCTCTACTCCAACAATTAATCCACAGATAAAAAGGGAAACCTAGTTAAGGTTTTTAGTTAGTTATCTTTAATTAAATCTCGCCTCGTTTGTCTTCCAAGCATCCACGTGGGTTTGTATCTTCCTGATCTTCAATAAGGAGGGGACATGCAGCGCCTCAAATAGAACCAAGATCTATTCGAGGGCTTAGCTACGCAGCCGCTCGTTCACACGAGTGGTGTGGGAGAAACGATCGAATAACATGTATGTGTACATTTATTTTGCAACGCTCACAGTGGCCAGTGATGTTTGCATGTTAATCATATTGCACACCGGGGTTCCTGCCTTGTTGCCTTGGTGTCTCCGTCGCTCTTTTGTACTGGGACCAGAGCAAACCTGTTTACATTCATGTCACTTGCATTTACTTTCGACGTCTGCCACTCGCAAAAATCAATTGTGGCACAACAGAAGTCCCGTAATCAATCATGGCGTGGCAGGATGAGAAGCGACAGACAGAAAAGCCCTTCCTCCCAGCAGACAGGCGGCAGGATTACGTTATGTATCATTTCAGAGAAGGGTAGGAGGGGGTTTGAGGGGGGGCTGTGCTGCTGCTGTGCTCTGGGCACTATGTGCATTGAGGAGGAACCAATCAACAGACAGGCAAGGAGAGAAGAGACAGGCCCTGCCAATAGCATGTCGAAGCATTCTCCTGTCTGAAGAGAAACAAAACACGTTTCCAACATATCTACCAAACCACACCCGGCACCACAAGTTCAATACAAACACAGAAAAACACACAAACTTAAAGCACTCACCAAACTGGAGCTTCTTCATGATGGCCACGTACTTCTCCTCGAGTGAGCGTAGGATTGACATGGGTTTGGGTCTGGTTGTTGCCTTCTTCGAGGACTCAGCCAACTTCCTCTCTGATGGCGGGAGAAATAAAAAATGAAAGTGTTACCATGGCAGGTTCAACGTTATCGCTGCTGAGAGCCAGGCTTACAGCTATTTGGCACAACCACCCTCATCTCAGCAGGCTGCTGGCCCAGACCGATGATCTATATGTACACACACTAGATGACTGACAAGGTTTAATGTCCACCACTTCTAGAATATATTAATGTCTACATTTGTTTTGCCATGTTAATTATATTATTGCAGACAGCTTAATTAATGCATACTTGTAAATTATATTATGTAATGTTGTATTCGGTGCATGTGACTAATACAATTATTTCTTGAAAATTCCTATGTCACAGTTCCCTATACAACAACAAAAATACTTGTATGTAATTTAGTCAATGAAACATTTAATTGAAATAATGTAGGCTTTTATTAATTCCTATGGAGGGGAGTGCCAATATGGCCGACAGGTGGCTTCAAAGCCTCTCACTGGACAATTACATAGCATCAGCAATCCAGGGTTGATATACATCAATGGCCCAGAACTACAATCTTTACATGAATCTACTGACAAACAAACAAACCACACTGTGATAAGGTACTGCTGAGGTCACCACTTCCTTGATATTACTACCTCACCCACTCCAACAAATAATAGATACATATCAAAAACACAAATTCAAGCCATATTCTTCTTCACTTCAACAAGATTATCTCTGAATATCGCAGGTAACAGCAGGGTTTGTCACACCCCCTTATTCGCCCCACCCATTTCCACCTTCATATTGATGAATGAATCTGCAATCATTTGGAAATACTAACATTGAATTTCCACCAGTTTCTTCAAAGTCCAGTCTCAACAGCTTAACCATGTCCAAGACAAATGATAATGGAAACGCCCACCAATTTTCTCACCGATAAAACATAGTGGAGCGATGGGCTAGAGAGCAGTTAACGCACCAACATAATTAACTGTCTGCATATAGCATATTTATAGCACCCCAGCCCCACTCTCACTTTCTGCTTTAGATACCACTACCTGGACAGATGTGACCCCCCATTAAATTACTGGTGCATTTAACTGGCCTATTACAACCAAACTTAGGATGCCAGAGGGACATAAAAAAAAGAGGGCTGTCGATACCGTCATTTACTTTGTTCTATTGTTAGTGTTGGATATCGATACTTCGATAGACCGTTTCCCAGTCTCACCAGCCAATACTAGGCTGTAGGAACAGAGCGCTGACCAATGTCCGCCTCCTCGTTAAACAGTCTATGGGCATTTAAAAAAAAGACTAAATTACTCATTAAGCATTTACACATCAGTCCAGCCTTCCCCTATACCGCCAATTCCCTTGTGGTACATGAATCCAGTGGCCGTTATCATATGGACTTATTTAGGTAATGTGACGGCAGCATTGATCGGCAACTGGGCATCTCAACCCCACAATGCTCACTTACAGCGCCATTGATTCAGCTGATTACAGGAGAGCCACTGGGAGACAGGCAATCAAATTAATAATATGCGCTGCACAGTTTGGGGGCGGGGGGTTTACTGTCAATCCATCATAGGCACATCAACGGGTTGCTTTCTTTAGCAACGTTGAGTAAAGGCTAGCAGGAGTCCCCTGACAGCAGGTCTTAGACGAGGCCTCAGATCTCCACTACCCATTCCTCCTGTCCTTCTGCGCTACGGGGCTCTGGGGAGGATTCTGTGTCTCCCTGTACTGTAGGGACAATGACAGATACGCTGCATGGGGACTGTAGGACAACAGGTACCCACAATAGAACATACATAGGGCTTTGATACTAAATAGAAACCCTTTAGAGAGAGATGCGAGAGGCATGGAGTAACTTTTAACCTGTCACTTAGGGCAGTGGTTCCCAACTTTTGTGCCACGTTCCTTGAGGAACTCTTAAGAGAACTGCGAAACTACTCCTATTCTTAATTCATTTCTTTAACACTCACTTAGAAACGTGACCATTTTGATTTGGGAGCACTAGCGTCGGTCAGATAACGCATGAAATGGAACGTGGCTACGATCTGTATCGTTGTTTCAGGTCCAGTGCGCTCAGGCTGTATTTATCATCTGAGGGGTGCGCATCACGAGCAAAGTCATTGTATAATTTGACTTTGTCTGTGAAAAACATTAGCACCGGTAAGTCTGAGCTTAGCCAAAGTCATTGATTTATTATGTCTTTGGGCTTTGCTATACCGCAGCCTCTGCCATAGAAACAAACCTTTTATTTTAGGTGTGCCGAAGAATTGTATCCCTGCTACTTGAAAAAAAGGTTGGGAACCACTGTCTTAGAGAATTGGGGTGGCGATGGGGGGATACAGGATGATAAGGCCTAAAACAGGCCATTTTTTCATTAATTAAGACCAAATTCAGACTTAAAGGGCTCTAGTCAAACACAGCCCAGGACATTTGTACTTGTGGTAGCTAAAATTAGAGACCCATTTTCTCAGCCTTGTCCCAAGAACACACAGGACAAAAGAGAGCGGTAGCAGGAGAAAAATAGAGAGTAGGAAGACAGTTGAGACCTGCTGAAATCAGAAATAATTCAGTGAAACAGACAGCTTTTAAAAAAAGACACTGGTTAACATTTTACTCTGTCACGTATTACAATAAATGTGCGTAAAAATCCAAGGAGTGTCCAGACTAATATCCCCTCTGCTCTGCAGGTTTGGCCCTTGCCCAGAGAGACAATGATTGAGGTGGGTGGGTGTGTGTGTATATGTGTGTGTGTGTGTGGCTTACCCTGGTTGGCCTGCCGTAGGCTGGTGGTGGCAGCATAGACAATCTCGGCCGTCCTCTGGATGTCAGGCACCAGCAGGGTCAGCCCCTCAGGTTCTGGGTCTGAGCTATCAGGCTTCACCACACCTTTCGCCTTGTCTTTCTTTGACCTGGAGAACAGAACAAAGGGAGAGAGTTCAGTAATCATATTCCTCTCAAAAATCCTGCAGTGACATATATTGCTAGTTGTCTTGGGGAAGGAAATCTGGGGCGATTATATTACTGATGGGAATAGAAATATTCATCGCTCTACTGTGCAACAATTACACGTCGGGCATTTTCTGGTTGGAGAGTTTCTCCTGTGTCCATCTGAAAAGGAGCATCTTGCCCAGTGAGCCACAATCCTGGAGCAAAATTGATAATCCCATTCCCAGCACCGTCCAGGCATGTCACTAGCAATTCCTATTGTGCTGCCGAGCTCTGCCATTCCCTGCCTCCTACACGCACGGAGTGAAACCGCATTTTTCATGCTCTGTTAAAGGGTGTGCGTACGAGGGTGAAGCCTCAAAATCCCGATGAAGAAAAATGGGACCCAATGTTCAGACAGACAGAACGAAGGGGCAAGGCTACTGTTCTCCTCCTTCCACCTACTATGAATAATTTAAACCAGTTTTGTGAAGCCTTGCAGAATAAATAACCTGGTCCTCACAACTAGATAAGCAGAGACCAATTTCTATGGAGGTTTGTATCGGAACTAAACTGCACATTGAAAAAACCTCCCTGCTTTCGTCCCAGGTAAAATAGGTATCTGCTTCAAAACTCCTGTGTTAAGTGGAAAACACAGAGGAGGCTGAAATACACAAGGGATGTATAGACAGTCCTTTAACCTTGTGCTTATACGCTGTGGGATCTGAGAGAAGAATGGATTCCATGCCCCTGCTGGGGTGGTGGTGGTTGGGTCGCTGATAAAGCCACTTTCCGCATGACCTTTTGTGAAGTTGAACGGCGGCCAAGTTCCCTCTGCTCGCTCGCCCCCGAATCCTCTGCTCCACCGAGGACAGTTAGCGAAGGTCTTCCGTCACCAATCCCCCCCCCCCACTCCTCTCTCCACCCCTGCCACTACCCTTCCTCGTCGGCCAGGCAGCTACACAGGCTGGGCACAGATTGGGAGAGTCCGTTGAATAAGAGGATGCCGATAACATTCTGCCGTGGCTGCCCAGCTGCCCTGAGGCCCTGCTTTCATTAGACTCTCTGTGTGTCTGGACACCAGCGCTCAGAGCCCAACCTGATGTGATGGCTGCAGATATGATGCTTATGAACCAGTTATCGCTAAGGCCTGACTGAGTCGATAGCAGGGCAGTCCCCCCCCCCCACCTCACTGGTAGAGAAACAACTTAACGCTGGACCATCCTCAGACTGTAATCCTAACTGTGTTGCTGATAAGCAGAAGGGGTACAGACCACCAGGTAGGTCTGTCAGTCTCCCAGGGCCGATGGGCTATTCCACTGTACATTTCAAAAGCAATGTCATGGGTCCTAGCTTGTTTGTTGGTGGAGCATCTAAGAGGGATGGGCTGTGCCTTCTAAAAATAACTCACCTGGCTGAAGCCTTAAATTCACCAGGGAGGAGGGAGGGAGAAAAATATGCAAGTCTGGGAATCGTACACGAGATGGAACTGTTTGATACCTGTCAATATGTAACCAGACACAATTTAAATATTGACGGGGTTGGGTTCCCATGGAATGTTGATGATGCCGTGGGCTGGGCGGATGTACGTAGGGTTCTGACCTGGTAGAGAGGTAAAGAGTGCCTTTGCTTCTCTTGAGGTGTCCCTGCTACTGTAGTTGCGTCAAGCCTCGAGTCAGCACTAGGCTGGCTGTAGTGATGTGCAGTTTGCAAACTACTCTATTTACCGACATGGTTTATTAATCTTTTATTGGGGGGGGGGGGGGGTTTGACCTGCTGGCCTCAATGAAATCTTCAGCAGGATTAATAATCTCTCCTCTGACTCACAGGCTCTGGAGAAGTGTTGCGACCATCAACTGTCTATCAGGTGCACGCAGGCAGCATAGAGAAGAAAAAGACAGTAATAATTGATCGAATTAATGCAATTCATTGATTATTGAATGTTATCGGTAGACAGAGCTTTGAAGAACTAAAACATAGCAGACAGCCTGCCTCTGCTCAACAACACTCGAAACAGTGAATGAATCGTTTGGGGGGTTGCTGCCTTCCGTAAACAATAGGTGCTTATTTCCCTCACGGCAGTCAAGTCATTCCGCCAAGAGTTGTTCACAATCTAGTCCCGTTGCGGCCACAACTAGAACTCATTTCAAAGGTATACATAAATCATTGTATTTGTATGCCAAGCAATCACAAAACGTACATTGTTTGAAGCACACTTTCATAAGTCTCATGAATAACAGCTCCAATAAGCCACCTATGGTAAATGAGAATCATGACTTGAGTTTTCAGTTCATTGTTCGCCGGTAAGGGGTCCTGCCTCCTGCGTGCTCTGGGCATGACAAATCAAATGAACAAAATAAGTAGAAAAAATATTAGTCCTTTTGACTGAATGAGTTGAAAAGATCTGAGTCAGTAAAAAAAGCTTAACTTCCCATCACTAGCTGGTTGGGGTGACGTATGGGAGGGAAACGGGATAACATGGGCTTCCTGCACACTGTGGGACTGTGATTAACAAAGGGTGGTCACAGAGCCACAGGTCAGGTCTACATTGCACTAGCACTGATCACTCACGGTCTACGGAGACGGACTTCAAACCCTCTCCCCTTGTTCAGTTGAAACTCATGCACAGCTGAAACCATCAATTTACATTGATAAAATGGGAAATGAGACTTAATTCGCTTGTTCTGTATATTCTTACTCTGTCCGTCTAAGTCCCCACCTGAGGCGGTTGGTGTAGGTGTCCACGCAGGTTTTCATCTTGGCCAGCAGCATGCCCACAGACGTCTGTCCCTCGGAGCGCTCCTCCTCCTCTTCCTCCTGGCTGGGGTCTCCTGACAGGGGCAGCAGCAGGGGAACCAGGGCCGTGGAGGTGGAGATGGCCCTCAGCAGCTCCAGCAGCGCCCGGTACAGGGGCACATGACGTGCCATGTCCAGTACTGAGGGAGAAGAGAACACAGAAACGAGGGGTTAGGAAGGTAACTCAGGTTACGCATAAGAAAGAGCCTACAGAGAACTGGTAATAGTGTTTCGGAATCAATCAAAAAACGGAATAAAAACAGACATAATTTACACTTCTCCTGCTATCAAACTACGCACCGCTGTAAAAAGATTGACTGACGCATCTGAAGACACACTTGAGGTTAAGAAATCCAAATTTGATTTCCAAGACGAAAAATTCATTCAATATATGATTACATGCGAGGACAACATAAAGAAAGTATCAGTCTCATGGCCTTGAGTGAACCTCTGTGTGTGTGTTTACAGGACAGATGGGTGCAGGTTAGAGAACTCCAGATTGCTCGGAGATTGCACTTGGAGAGTGGAGAGGAGCAGCAGGACTAGAAATGGATCGCAGTGAGTAGCAAGCTGGTGAAAGGGGATTTTAAAGATTATTACATTTCCAGGAATGTACAAATGACAAACGACATGCACGCACAAGGAACAGCCCTGAGGCGGCCAAAACCAAGTCCAGAACTCAATTTAGACTCTTCACAAACAAATGTGCGCCTGACTTCCCCCAATATCACCTCGTGTCCCTGAACGCAACTCAAACAGCCTTGTGTTCCAGGCCCTGAAATTAAGCCAAGCCAGCTAGTCAGGAGGGCAGGCAACATTGGAAGCAAATCTAAAAAAGGAAAGCCTGGGGCCTAGCAACCCCTCACTTTGCCCAGATACAGGATTGCATCAAATAAGAAATAATTAAAATAATCAATCTCAGGGTGTCATTTTGTATAATGAGTCAGGCAGAGTGATATATTTTTCTAGACACTAATGTATTTGTCCTCTTGCTCAGTTGTGCACCGGGGCCTCCCACTCATCTTTCTATTCTGGTTAGAGCCAGTTCGCACTGTCCTGTGAAGGGAGTAGGACACAGCGATGTACGAGATTTTCAGTTTCTTGGCAATTTCTCGCATGGAATAGCCTTCATTTCTCAGAACAAGAATAGACAGACGAGTTTCATAAGAAAGTACTTTGTTTCTGGCCATTTTGAGCCTGTAATCTAACCCACACATGCTGATGCTCCAGATACTGAACTTGTCTAAAGGCCAATTTTATTGCTTCTTTACTCAGAAGCACAGCTGAACCAAGATCACGTCCATCATTGTCAAAGCATATCCAGTCTGTGTGTAAAGAGATTGCCGGTCACCATACAGGAATGACCATTTAAGGATGTGATGGTATGCGTGTGGGCACTGTTTACGTGAGCGCACCCGTGTGCTTGTGCCAGCCTCAAATGGAGCAGGACGGCCCTAACTTTGGCTCCCAGGCTGCTTTACATTTATATTGGAATTCCCGGCCCCAACGTCCCTGTCCCAGTATTTGAACGTTGACCTCTCTCCGCTTTAATCTGCGCCTCAATCCTTTCCACTGTCTGTGGACGGCGAAGCACAGAATCCAACCCCCCCCTGAATACATTTACGCAATTACCACTAGGCTCAGCTAACTGATATGATTGATGTGGGAGATGCTGCTATCCGTCTGATGTTGCCCAGTGATGTGTGTGTTGCCCCTAAACTTCTCTTCCTCAATGTCACCCCTTTTCCCCCATTCTCCTACTACTCTCATGGTCAAGTCCGTCCCCCGTTCACCATCATTTCATTTGTACTGAGTTACAACCAACAAAATAGACTTCTCTGCACGAGGAAAGACAGACAGAATTTTTCAATGGGTGATAGATACGTTTTGGAAATCTAACCACAGCAGTAATGCTGCAGAAACAAACATGGGTCTTATGTGACCTTCATTCTCTTAAGGCAAAACATCGTTATGTCAGATGACAAAGGTTAACATAAAAAATCCCAATTGGAGGGCCACATTCCCTGACTTTAAATTGGCAATCAAATGTGCATTTGTTTACAAATTTGACTGTCCTGGCAGTAATTTCATTCACATTCCCACATTCTCTGATTCTAACAGGGCCAATAGATGAATGCACTAACAGGATAAATAACAGACTAAGGTTAATAGCAATAGTTTGAGAGACCCACAGAAATGGAACTACAGTAAACTGGACATCAATCTTGACCACGGCTTGCTTTTGGAGACTGCTGGAGCAGATCGCTTTGAGTAGGTGTGATTTAAGGTCCTCCTTGGGGGCTGTATAGCTGGGTGCTTAGTATAGAGAGCAGACGCGTTAGGTGATTTAAAGTTAATGCCCCACCTGAGCAGCTGCATTGATGACTCACCCCCTGCATTGGATCCTTAAAATAAAAGGCCCTTCAACTAGGCTTAATGCCTCCCCGTCCACTGTCACCTAATACATAGATGTGTAAAGCCATTTGAATTCAGTCACTTATTTACAGCATCCCTTTTGATTTAAACAAAACTTCCATAAATGTTTGCCCATAGAAGTGGTCAAAAACGAACTGACTTTTTGGACCCAACTGCCAAAACATCCAGGAGGTAAGTGCTCAAAGTTGACCCATTTTGCATAACCCACCGTACCATGAGAGATCCATGTCTTCGTCACTGGAAATTATATAGTTTGATATCATTGAAAATTGTACAAGTGTTGTCAAACTATTTTATTATTATTATTATTTTTTTGTTTAAAAAAATGTCCTTTTTAAACCTTTAACATCAATGCTCTAAAAACACGTAAACTCTATATTCATATATGTTATAGCTTAGAGCCCATTTCATATCCGAGGTTTTTGTGTTGTACCTGGCATTGGTTGAGACATGCTCTTAAATACAGGGTGGGTGTACTTTCAATCATAGAAATATAATTAATAGAATGGACCTATCCCTTCAGATCACTGCAATAAAGCTGGTACCCCATTGAAATTACTTTTTTTTTTACTGTAATTAGTAACAAGATGACCACCAGTTTCCCCACCGTTGAACGTCAACTTAAATGGTCATGTATATTCTGTTACCTATTTCTATGATTTCAATACGTTTCCTATGGAGGATTGACAGCATAATTTAAAACAGATATTCCAATTCCAGTCAACATTCTCTGATGTGTGGACTCCACTCTTTGCGGTTCCATTTGAAAGTAGAAATTTCAATTTATTCATTTATCACCCAAAACATGACACCGACCCTGTATTCAAGAGCATGTTGAGCATGTTGTCTCTCAACCAATAGGGGTCACAACACAAAAAAATGACATGTAAAATAGGGTCTAAGCTACAACGTGTGAATATGTTGTACCTTAATATGGGATAAACTTCTAAAAGGATCACTCACCTAAAAAGGAACAAACAGAAAACGGAATAAAACTGCAGTTCCTCACTCTTTTCTCTGTATACATCAATGACGTCGCTCTTGCTGCTGGTGATTCTCTGATCCACCTTTACGCAGACAACACCATTCTGTATACTTCTGTCCCTTCTTCGGACAGTGTTAACTAACCTCCAGACAAGCTTCAATAACATACA
The DNA here is from genome assembly GCF_021184085.1 of Oncorhynchus gorbuscha. Lineage (NCBI taxonomy): Eukaryota > Metazoa > Chordata > Actinopteri > Salmoniformes > Salmonidae > Oncorhynchus > Oncorhynchus gorbuscha. Next base: position 19,699,092 of record NC_060180.1, read on the forward strand.
ACTCTCCTTCCGTGGCCTCCATCTGCTCTTAAATGCATGCTCTTCAACCGATTGCTGCCCGCACCTGCCTGCCCATCTAGCATCACTACTCTGGACGGTTCTGACAGAGAATATGTGGACAACTACAGATACCTAGGTGTCTGGTTAGACTGAGCTCTCCTTCCAGACTCACATTAAATCCCCAATCCAAAATTAAATCTAGAATTGGCATCCTATTTCACAACAAAGCCTCCTTCACTCATGCTGCCAAACATACCCTCGTAAAACTGACTATCCTACCGATCCTTGACTTCGGCAATGTCATTTACAAAATAGCCTCCAACACTCTACTCAACAAATTGGATGCAGTATATTTCACTGGTCATCCCCAAAGCCAACTCCTCCTTTGACCACCTTTCCTTACAGTTCTCTGCTGCCAATGACTGGAACGAGTTGCAAAAATCGCTGAAGCTGGAGACTCATTACTCCCTCACTAACTTTAAGCATCAGCTGTCAGAGAAGCTTACCGATCATTGCACCTATACACAGCCCATTTGTAAATAGCCCACCCAACTACCTCGTCCCCATATTATTTTTTTTGCACCTTTGCACCCCAGTATCTCTACTTCCACATTCATCTTCTGCACATCACTCCAGTGTCAATGCTAAATTGTAATTATTTTGCACCTATGGCCTATTTATTGCCTTAACTCCCTAATCTTAATACATTTGCACACACTGAATATAGATGTTTCTATTGTGTTTTTGACTATTCAGGTCAAAAAAGTCACTTTCTGCGCACTTCTATAGTGAGCAAATATGTATGTTAGATTTCATAAATTCGAAAGGGGTTCTGTCAAAAAGTGATTGAATTTAAATGGGAATACCCATACACAAAATAAAGCTCCGCAAGTCACAGCCCCGCTTTCTAAGTGAGGCTGGAATGGGGCAGGATTCACACAGAAACACACAAGCAGTGGGATTTGCAGTGTGTGTTGGTGCGGGTTGTAGGCGGATGATGTGTGAGCATCTCATGAGAGGCGACATGGACACAGAGGGCATCAATCTCCCGCTGGTGCCAGTGACTACGTCACCAAAACACCATAAATTCTGCAGCTGCACGGAATACCGTTACCATCCAATCGCTCTGAGCAGGAAGGGGGAGGTAGAGACAAGGAGAGATAAGTTGAGAGAGAGAGCAGCAGGGAGAGGTGGACTGGAGCACTGATGCATTCTCTAAAACAACAGAATCTCAACCACCCAGAGACAAAAGAGACGCTCTTTGCATACTGTATATTAAAAACAAGGCCTATAGACTAAGCCTTTATCTTACAATCGGCTTACAATGGTTTTAGTGGTTTTGGGGTGAACAATATATTATGGTTTACTTTGAAAAAGAAACTTTGAGGACCATGGCTATGCAAACAGTTTAATCAAGGGGTGGTTAATCCCAGGTACTTTCTAGAGTTGGGAAGGTCAGAGACCAACGGAGATTCCTATTTTGCCATGTGGGTTGGTTAAAGTTTAAACCGCTTTTCTCAACAGTGCTCACAACTGCTTCTGACACACATGAGAAGACGGTGAACGCCTTGGATTTATTCACGCCACTTCTCATCGGAGCTGGGAGAGCGTGGTATTGGCTGGCAGTCTTCTAGCCGTGGGCATGGCAGGGTCAACACCACTGAGACAGATTGGGCCTTCAAACACGGGTGCCTAACTGGTGCTACTAATCCACATTCGTATGCATCACAAGAATCCAGTCTATTTGGGCATCCGTCATTAAAATAATCCGCATATCATCAACAGCCTGTCACCCCGATGTCGAGCCCTTGCAGGAAATAGGGCTAACTATCATGACAGGAAGAGCCTTAAAAACTGACGGGTGAGAGGAAGAAAGAAACAGGCGAGAGGGAGGTGAGCAAACCAAACGCAATTAATTAAGGAGAACGAGATCAAAACAGTAGAATGTGGCAGTGGAGCCAAGACATGATGACCTGAAATGTCTCCTGGCTGGAACAACCAATAAGCAATTCAGAGACGTCATCCAAAAAGCCACAAGGCAAGGGGAAGGCATCTTATATACTCTATTACAAACTTTACTCAGAAATCACACAAAGAGCAGGTTGAAATATTACATCAAGCTAAGTGTGATGTTGAAATACGACACTCCAGACAGAGTTGAGAAACTCAGTCAAGGGTTAGCTGCATACATAATGCATGTGCGACTACAATTTAAAGTGGAAAGCCTTTGCTGGTCCACAAAACAGAACTACAAGCATTAAGAAAACAGTACCCTCTGAGTACCCCAGCCATGTTATCTATGCCTACACTGTTATTGTCAATGTAACAACATACCAGCCATATTATATTTGTATTTTTAGCGCTGTCATTTTGATAGGGAGACGTTGTGGGTGATTAACATTGACGGGAAACACAGAAAACGAGACCCCAGAGTTGACGTATGTCTACCTTGTGAAAGTTATAATTCAACATCTCCCCTTTCCATATGTGACAAAGTTTAGCGGTACTGTCACTTTATCCAATTTAGACGTGCTGAGGAAGTTAAATGACATGGAAAACGAAGGGATCCAGCACAGCTCAACATTTTCTATTTAATGGGCCATTAGGTTGCAAGCTATTCTTGGAATGGAGCTTTTTAGGATATTAAAGAGAATAGGATGAAGTTCATGGTTGGGTGCAAGTGTGTGTGGGATTGTACGATACTTCCGCCAAAGATGTCAACAAACACAACATAAAAAACATAAAATACATGAAAATATTTCAAAAATTAATTTTATATTTATAATAAGATTGCATAGTGAATATGGCAATATGGCAACATTTTCTTGTTTCATGTTTTACATTTACATTTACATTTAAGTCATTTAGCAGACGCTCTTATCCAGAGCGACATGAATTACACAAATATTCCATTATTAATCTCCAAGTGGCCTTCGATTTGGCATTATTGAACACGTCACAAGGAGTGTCACTTCCAACTAGTGGCAGGGGTCGGCTCAGGATTCAGCAGTGGGCTGCATCATCTGTTTGTCGAACCAAACCCAACGCAGTGGCATGTTTCAGCTAAAGCAGCCACATATCCCCACTCTGTGGCTCCGGGTTTGGAATGAGATAAGAAACCAAGGAAAAGAGAATGAGTGTGCAAACACAAGAGGCCTGCACTTCTGGGAAGGAGGGAAGGGATGGAGAGAGGGAGCGATGCTGCCACTGCCACCGCCCGCCTTTGTGTACTTGATAAATTAGTGTTCGCCAACACTGCCAGATAAGAGTGCTGTTGGCGACCACTCCTCTTCTACCACTGACGCTGTTGGCGGCTTCAATACAAGAGGAACAAGCCAAGTCCACCCTGCCCCTTTTCTCCTGTTCCCTGCTCCTCCTACTGTAAACCAGCACTAAGTGAAATGTGTCAGATAGGATGCTGGGTTCTGCACATGTGACATAGCCATATTTGATCCTGTATTTTAAGCCATATCCAGAAATGAGGATTGCAAAAAAAAAAGAAAAAGCTATTGTCGGTTTATTTACGCATTGTCATTTTAATGACTATACCTACATGTACATATTACCTTGAATATAACCGGTGCCCCCGCACAATGACTGCACCGGTACCCCCAGGATATAGCCTCACGATTGTTATTTTCCTGCTGCTCTTTAATTACGTGTTAATTTTATTTCTCATTTCTTGGGGGGGTATTTCTCTCAAAACGGAATTGTTGATTAAGGGCTTGAAAGTAAGCATTTCACTGTTGTATTCGGGGCATGTGAACGGTAGAATTTGATGGTGTTGCTGGACCATCTGACAAAAAGGTGACAGTTTGATGAAAATGCTTTAAAAAGGTTCAAATAAAAGCTTACAATTCAGGCATGTCATAATTGCGCAAAAAACAGGGCCCTGGAAAGAGATTCGTCAAGTACGGGGAGGTAAGTGGGAATAAGAAGCGCGAGAGAGGCTAAAATGCCAAGCACACAGGCAGAGGTTCCCCAGAGGTGGCAGTGAGTGGCAGCAGCCTGGCACAGGGGACCATGTGGACAAACAGGGCTGGCTGGACAACTGGGGGTTTGGCTCCGATAGAGGGGGAGGTAGTAAAACTGTAGTAAACAGTGGTGGTGGTGGGGGGGTAGTTACATATCTCAATATTATTCTGGACGACTTATCGATACTTTGACTCCAAGTATTTGTTTTTTTTGTTGCTTGGTAGCGTTAGTCGTCTGTAACTGCACCAAAACTCTGGTATTTTTCCATCCTTTAGCTTGTTCTTCATCTTTCTTTAAATAGTGAGTCACCATGTTTGAAGCTGGAAACAGATTTTTTATGGAATATCTTCATAGGTGTACAGAGGCCCATTATCAGCAACAATCACTCACTCCTGTGTTCCAATGGCACGTTGTGTTAGCTAATCTAAGTTTATAATTGAAAAAGGCTAATTGATCATTAGAAAACCCGTTTGCATTATGTTAGCACAGCTGAAAACTGTTGTTCAGATTAAAGCAGCAATAAAACAAGCCTTCTTCAGAGTTGAGTATCTGGAGCACCATCATTTGTGGGTTCGATTACAGGCTCAAAATGGCCAGAAACAAAGTACTTTCTTCTGAAACTCGTCAGTCTATTCCTGTTCTGAGAAATGAAGGCTGTTCCATGTGAGAAATTGCCAAGAAACTGAAGATCTCTTACAACGCTGTGTCCTTCTGTAGCTCAGTTGGTAGAGCATGGCGCTTGTAACGCCAGGGTAGTGGGTTCGATCCCCGGGACCACCCATACGTAGAATGTATGCACACATGACTAAGTCGCTTTGGATAAAAGCGTCTGCTAAATGGCATATATTATAATACTCCCTTCACAGAACAGTGCAAACTGTCTCTAACCAGAATAGAAAGAGGAGTGGGAGGGCCAGGTGCACAGCTGAGCAAGAGGACAAGTACATCTAGTTTGAGTGTCTAGTTTGAGAAACAGATGCCTCACAAGTCCTCAACTGGCAGCTTCAATAAATAGTACCCGCAAAACACCAGTATCAATGTCAACAGTGAAGAGGTGACTCCGGGATGCTGGCCTTCTAGGAAGAGTTGCAAAGAAAAAGCCATATCAGACTGGTTAATAAAAAGAAAAGATTAAGATGGGAAAAAGAACACAGACACTGGACAGAAGAACTCTGCCTAGAAGGCCAGCATCCCGGAGTCGCCTCTTCACTGTTGACGTTGAGACTGGTGTTTTGCGGGTATTATTTAATTAAACAAATAAGATCGCGGCAAAGGGTAATGGGGGAGGACGTCAATGCCTCGTGGAAATTTTGCTTCTTTAAATATAATGTTGTTGAGTCAGCAAAAACGTAAATCAGCGATGTTTATGCTACACACCACTTTGCAGGGAATCCTTGGTCTGTCTCTGCGATTACATCGAGTCGTCTACACAGAAGTAAATAGGCTGCCACTGTCATTGTGTGTCACTGCTGGGGCCAGTGACATGTTACTAAGCCAGGGGACATGTTTCCATTCCATTTCAGCTCATCATGGGAGAAAACAGCAGGTGACCAAACAAAACTTAGAGGGCAATAAAGCAATAACAGAACTCATCGTAAGGTCCCACCACGAACACAGAGCAGCATGGTAGATCGCTAGCATGTGGCACAACAAATCCAAAAACCAACGTAGGGTTCGGAGTCTTGAAGGACATATAGTTAAATCAAATTTAAGGTTTTATGAATGACCAGTGCAGAAGAGTAGTATACACACCCTTCTATACATTGAAGAGAGGAGTCTCCCTTGCCTTAAACCTATGGAATACATGCAATAGTTATCACAACACATCTCAACGTTCCGCAGGAAACTAAACGCATTATTTAAACCAGATGTCCCTTTAACGGGATGTTCTGATCACTGAAGTCATTAACCAGACAATAACCTGCCATCTACTCATTTACAAAACAAAGGTAGAAGCATGTTCCACTATTGGCACACACGTTACAAAGGGGCACAGGATAGCGAAGGCAGTAGGTTAAATGCCAATGTTCGTTCCATTATGCAAATAGGGAAACACGGTTGTCAAAGCGCGTTCATGTGACAGATGAAGTTTGAAATATTGGAAGAGGGGAGATCTAATATGCAACAACTAACATGGGTTGATAATATGACTAGGATTGTGCCTTTGGCTACTGGACAATGAAAGACAGTTGATATAAAATAATTGCCTCCACAGATATGGTCTGATTTTGGCTCGGCTACTTTGAAGCAAGGTAAGACATTCCTCATAATATGAAGTAAAACGTTCAGGTTTCAAACAAAACGTTTTGAAAAACGCACACTGCCTCCAGCTCATTGCAAAGTGACGCGTGACGCAGTGACAAAGCCTGCCTTCCGTTGCCTATGCATTTGCTGTTTGAGATGCTGCAGCAGCAGCAGCTCTTGCTATCCAACAGATTTTCCATTTCCTCTCAAAGGCTCCATATGTTGTAGGCCTACGCATGTGTTAAATAAGATACATAACGAATATACTGTACATGGCCAACTTAATTCCACTAAATTATGCAAACTAACCTATAGACCGATGAGCATGACCAGTCAAATGTATTTCCATCGACTGATATTTCCACCAATGAATAGGTTCAAATGCATTATTTTGCAATGGGATTTTTCCTTCTTCTCCCAGACAATAGGGCTTTATCAGCCGTTCTATTTATTTCTATCGTCCAAAAGCTGTCTAGCATGCAAACTAGAGCATAATATAAGGCTCATTGATAATCATTGACGCCATTCTGCTTGAAATAAGTTGGACCGGGAACTAGTGAGAAATGATTCAAAGCAATTACCAGTCCCAAATAAGTGGGCCCTACCGCATGCAGAAATGCTGCTGACGTGGTAAAATCAGTTGGTAATGACTTACATTTCTCATAGAGGAAAAATAGACCTTTCCCAAACATCAATGTACAGACAAGCCCAGAGAACCTGCTTATGCAACCATTTGATTGTGGTAATGTCTCGACCCAGAGGGGCATCATTTTCATATGTTCGGAGAAGCAATAAGAGCTTCAAATGGTGCGAGGGTATGGAAAACTTATTCACCCTGGGTCCCAAAAGTCCCATTATTCTCATGCCATTTTTCACCACTATTATTCATTATCATCATCATTAGTATGGTAATCTCTATCCAATTCTATAATATATAGTCATATTTAGTGGTACTTCATTGCTTGTTGGCTTCCACAGATATTAATCCCCAAAATTGGTAAAGCCTTGTGAGCTGGTAATAAACTTCAAATCCAACCATCAACAGTTAGACTGTTGGCTAACTGTAATCAGTGAGGTCATATGTCCCTTTAGTTTCCAAGACTATACAGTACTCTACAATAAGCCAGCTATCCTTGAGCTGCGTAAACTTTGTGAACTCCAACATGACCACAGTGGCATATGGGTGGTTGAAGAAACGGTGTTTAAATAAACGTTTTAAAAAATTCGGACATTCGAACCCCTGTCATATTTGCCAGCCCCTCCATTTTAACTAACCCCAAAATCACATTGCCTTCTACCTCCTGCATTACTCTCCTTCCAATTCAGAGCCCTGCTATCCCCGTAGAGGAGCAGGCCTTCTCCCTGTAATTAGAGCTGACAAGTCCAGGACTGACGCTTGGTATTTCATAGTGAGGGGAGTCAGCGGGATCCACGCCTCCACACAGTGAAAAGAGGGATTTAAAAAGGGCACCTGTAAAGAAAAGGACACCCCTGTGATGTAAATTAGTGTACAGGGGTGCAAATGGGGTACCTGCGCCATGGCACGTCAGAAAAACATGTGCTGTGCTTTCAGCGCATGTTTTGACGTTTAAAAAAAAAAAAATCATTTTGGATATTAATCCCATTTTTCCCCCCCTCTCCCCCAATCTGTTTGACGCTCTCCCTCTTATTTTCCCAATCTGTCTTCCGTCCATGGGGAGGGAGCAGCGATGCGCATGGTGGCAGACCTGATGAGAAAAGAAAGTGTGCTTTCGCTGGGCAGGTTGAGGCGGGCTGTGTCAGAGCCCAGGAGATCCCTCAGCTCTGGACACTTAGGGAGACGACGGGGAGTGTGCCAGAGTGGACTGAGACTGACAGGCAGGGCACAACACAGGAGAGATGAGAGGATGAGCAAATGTCAAACAAAGGGAAGTGAAGAGGAATTACCAACCATGAGATCTGCCAGGGAGAGGGGTCTAAAGGCTGATCTGCTGCTTTGAATGGATTATTTTATCTTGAGAACATTTTTTAACTAAGCAAGTTTCTGAAAAACTTTTTATTCTTCAGCAACATCAATAGAAGTGGTTAGCGTGAGAATATTGGTTTCTTGTTTGTCAAGTAGGCATATCTATACCAGGGAATGAAACAATTTGGGATGGTGGATACATTTTAGGGACAAATTCAATGGAGACAAAAAGCCATAATCAAGTTAAAGTTGTTTGTTTCTAATCAAGACAAAAATCTGAACCGTAACAAATCTTCCCCAGTCCCCTTGAGAACAAGTCGTTCCTCTGGGTGCAATAAAACACCAGGGATCCTAATCATTTTACCACAGTTGTAATTTGACTCATGGAATTGGAGTCATTACGGTTCCCAGGCAACCAATTTGGAGATAATGTAGAATTTGCCCTGCTGATAATTGCCATTAATTGCCGTGTAATTCCCCAGCATTGGAGTGATTGGTATATGTGGATCCTAATGATCAGTGAGGTGTTCATCCATTCATCACTGTTTGAGGCATTCCTCTCATGGAATGTTTGAGTGCTGACCATCCACTAAAGCTGGTCAAACATTCTGCGCAAAGCCAGGGCTGAGGAGAGTTCTACCATTGGCTCGAAAGTAGACACTGGACGACAAGGGTTCAGGTTAATAGAATTTTAGGAGTGGGGCTATCAGTGATCTGGTGCCAAAAAAGACAAACAACAAATAAACTGGTTCATACAACAAGATGTAAGCCAATGTAGCATGCATTAATCCACTCAAATGTAAGCCTCAGTTGATCTATTCAGATCAGGTAGCAATTTCAACATTGCTGCAAACAGCACGACCAATCAATACTGCGCTCTGGTGCAAGCTCAGTAATGTCTAGGTAATGACAGTTAGAAATTCCCTGCTGCCACAACAAAACTGCTGAGAACAGGATATGACTTTCATAGGTCTTCATAAGACCTGCCATGCACTTCATTTACCGTTAATGGGCATAAAATCAAGTTAAGTGACGTTAACCAGGTTAGTATTGAGTCGTCCCTGGGAGTGGATTGTGGCGAGGGAGCGTGGGTGAGGTCTATCACCCCTTTCCTCCAGTCTCTGCCTCAGCGCCCTATGAGAGGGCAGCTGGAAGCGTAACGGTTGGGGATCTGAGTCACCAGTGCCAACCTCCTAACCAGGTCTCCCTTCTTCCTAGGAGGCAAAAGGAAGTTATGGAGCAGCTGTATCTACAGTGGTGTCCTTGCCAACCCCCATCAAAATCCCATTACTGAGCTCTCTGTGGACCAGGCTTCTGAGGAGTACTGGAATGTAGAGCAGAGTGCTGTGCTGCTAAAACTGTGCAAGCGTACATGTATGTTACACTAGCGGTACGATCTGTTTGCAAAGCAGAGAAATCCTTTAGGTAAGTAGTGGACCGTCATGGTCATGGCTTGCTAAGACCACATTCCAAAAAGGCTTGTTTGAAATGTGGGTCTGAACATGGGTCTGATCATGCTGTTTAATCAGCTTCTTGATATGCCACACCTGTCAGTTGGATGACAAAGGGGAAATGCTCACTAACAGGGATGAAAACAAATTAGTGCACAACATATTTTGAGAAGTAAACTTTTTGTGCGTATGGACTAATTCTGTGAGCTTTTATTTCAACACCTTACATGTTCGTTTATATGATTGTTCAGTGTATATAGTATCAGAAAGAGCATATTCTACATTTGAATCTATGACACTGACCTTTGTCAAGTAACTCAATTCAAGAGGTGAAGCTCGATTTTGAAATATCACTTCTTCCAAGAACATCCCGCTGTTAATGTGTTCAGTACATGAACACTTGCGGGGCAGCATTGCTCTGGATACTAAGCAAAGACAAGTAACATAATAAGCTTAAAATATGCTAGGCTGAAAGACCAGGCAGTTCTAGTGTTAAAAATACGTAGTGTACCTTCACAGACAAACATGCCATAGCCGAGGTACTTTCAAGGGTAGCCTATATGACTGTGGTAGTTATAACTTAATTGCCCGGCCCAAGCGGTCACACAGTGCCTTCAGAAAGTATTCACACCCCTTGACTTTTTGCACATTTTGTTTTGTTACTAAGTGGGATTATAATGGACTGAAAAGTGTTACAAATATATCTTGATTAGATAAGTATTCAACCCACTGAGTAAATACATATACACTGCTCAAAAAAATAAAGGGAACACTAAAATAACACATCCTAGATCTGAATGAATGAAATATTCTTAAATACTTTTTTCTTTACACAGTTGAATGTGCTGACAACAAAATCACAAAAATTATCAATGGAAATCCAATTTATCAACCCATGGAGGTCTGGATTTGGAGTCACACTACAGGCTGGTCCAACTTTGATGTAATGTCCTTAAAACAAGTCAAAATGAGGCTCAGTAGTGTGTGTGGCCTCCACGTGCCTGTTTGACCTCCCTACAACGCCTGGGCATGCTCCCGATGAGGTGGCGGATGGTCTCCTGAGGGATCTCCTCCCAGACCTGGACTAAAGCATCCGCCAACTCCTGGACAGTCTGTGGTGCAATGTGGCGTTGGTGGATGGAGCGAGACATGATGTCCCAGATGTGCTCAATTGGATTCAGGTCTGGGGAATGGGCGGGCCAGTCCATAGCATCAATGCCTTCCTCTTGCAGGAACTGCTGACACACTTCAGCCACATGAGGTTTAGCATTGTCTTGCATTAGGAGGAACCCAGGGCCAACCAGCATATGGTCTCACAAGGGGTCTGAGGATCTCATCTCGGTACCTAATGGCAGTCAGGCTACCTCTGGCGAGCACATGGAGGGCTGTGCGGCCCCCCAAAGAAATGCCACCCCACACCATGACTGACACACCGCCAAACCGGTCATTGCTGGAGGATGTTGCAGGCAGCAGAACATTCTCCATGGTGTCTCCAGACTCTGTCACGTCTGTCACATGTGCTCAGTGTGAACCTGCTTTCATCTGTGAAGAGCACAGGGCGCCAGTGGCGAATTTGCCAATCTTGGTGTTCTCTGGCAAATGCCAAACGTCCTGCATGGTGTTGGGCTGTAAGCACAACCCCCACCTGTGGATGTCGGGCCCTCATGGAGTCTGTTGCTGACCGTTTGAGCAGACACATGCACATTTGTGGCCTGCTGGAGGTCATTTTGCAGGGCTCTGGCAGTGCTCCTCCTGCTCCTCCTTGCACAAAGGCAGAGGTAGCGGTCCTGCTGCTGGGTTGTTGCCCTCCTACGGCCTCCTCCACGTCTCCTGATGTACTGGCCTTTCTCCTGGTAGCGCCTCCATGCTCTGGACACTACGCTGACAGACACAGCAAACCTTCTTGCCACAGCTCGCATTGATGTGCCATCCTGGATGAGCTGCACTACCAAAGCCACTTGTGTGGGTTGTAGACTCCGTCTCATGCTACCACTAGAGTGAAAGCACCGCCAGCATTCAAAAGTGACCAAAACATCAGCCAGGAAGCATAGGAACTGAGAAGTGGTCTGGTCACCACCTGTAGAACCAATCATTTATTGGGGGTGTCTTGCTAAATGCCTATAATTTCCACCTGCTGTCATGTGAAATTTATTGTCAATCAGTGTTGCTTCCTAAGTGGACAGTTTGATTTCACAGAAGTGTAATTGACTTGGAGTTACATTGTGTTGTTTAAGTGTTCCCTTTATTTTTTTGAGCAGTGTACAATCAATTTTGCAGAATGTGTTGACAGGCACTCACTATAGGCAGCATGCATGTTGAGTTCGAAAAAGTCACTGCAAAATATAAAAACCATTCTGCCCACACCTCAACAGAAATGTTTTACCTCAACAGAAATGTTTTGAAAATTGCCGTCGCTCTTTCAGAAACTGTCAAGGCCTAATGACCATAGTTCCAAATTATACAGCAAACAAAGAGCGTTATTGTCACCATGTTAATGGAAGGCACTTTTCAGGCGGCGTTTTAATGCTTGTTAGTACTCGCACAATTTTGCGACAGGTTTGATTTATAACAGGAAAGGTGTATGTATGGCTCGCACCAAGTTTACAAGACTCAATATTTTTTCCCGTGCACAGACTTTCCTGAAATGGCGCAACTCTTATGAGGGCCGACATCTTTCTACAGCCTTTCACCTCTTAGCCACCTATTCCTTTCCTCCCCCTCTTCTTCCACACCTCTCCCTTCGCAGGTATGATAGTCGAGCTATCCTTGACAAAGGGAGACATTTTGCCACCGTGCAGCATTGAGGAAGGGGTCACTTCACCCCCCCCCCCCATCCCCACTTTACTCTCTCGCTCCCCTCTTTTTTTCTGTTTGGTGCTCAACCAGCCCCCACAGCAGAAGAGGAGGAGATGGCAGAAAGAGTCCCTCCTCCCTCCCTCCCTCCTGCCGCCACAGCCACCAGGACCTGGCCTCTTTCCCTCTGCTTGGTTATGCAATGCACGGCTCTCCCACGGCACGTCTTGCACAGGGGACCCACCACAACACAGCTGCCACCAGCTGCAGACCCACACAGCAACAGCTACGCAGCAGCACTCCGGCTTTCCAGCTCTCCGGTTGTTCACAAACAGCTCTGGGATTTTACTGGCTCTTTGGAATAACACTTGCTGTGGCGTGGGCTGTCTGTAGTATCAATCGATTGTTCTACAGCGGACTGGAGGCGCGGTAGTAGTTGCCGCAAGCACTAGCTGCTCCAGAGTAACCATGCGCGGCTGTAGCTCCGGGTTTCAGCGGCAGGCGAGAGAGAAGCGCCTCTGAAAGGCACTAATTGCTCTGCTCCAGAAAGAGGGAAGCAAGGAAGGACGGAAGGAGAGAAGGGGTGGGGGCGTGTACATTTGTCACAGAGACTGGGGCTCTCTCTTTGAGCTGCTAAGAGGGTCAAAGAGCCGAGGAGGAAGAGGGGGGCTGTGGTGGAATTGGAGAGAGTGGGGCAGTAGGATGGGGAGAGTAGTGGTGAGGGGGAGCGTAAGAAGCCCCCTAGTGCTTCAGCTTTGGTTGTGGAGACCCGAGGAATAAAATAAAAGCAAAAAGGAGACAATACCGCAACCAAAACCAAGGCAGTATATAACCAAGGGGGTGGCGCAGAGGACTGGAGAATTCATCCGGGCAAGAAGGGGGGTGGTTTTCACAGAGAGCAGTGTCTGCGTACAGTGCCGCACACCAAGACGCAGTTTGGAGCACGGATCTCCTTTTCTTTTCTTTACCACATATTCCTCTTTCGGTGACGCTGGGAGCGTGGGTACCCAGCCAGCTTCCCCCCGTCCCCCCCCCCAAATGCAGGCTCCTGTGTGTGGCCATGCTTCTCCGCTGAGGACCCAAAAGCATGCTGGATGTCACCCAGCTCCTCACACGCCTTAGGGTAAGACACCTTTTTCACCCCTCATCTCTTCTCTTTCAATTATGTCTCTTTTCTGAAATATGGTAGGATCTGCCTGTTTCAGAGGGGGGCTGCTTATTGTTGACGCTGGTGATGTTTTGGCTGTATGCTCTGCGCTGCCTGCTTCTCAGCACTGGCTGGCTGTGGCATGGTTTACCTGCTTGTAGATTTCCCTGGAGGGCTGGCACTAGCCAGAGCCCCTGTCCTCTCCCTTCATACTTCTCAGTAGGGACATCATGCTCAGGAAATCAACTTAGACGGAGGGGAGGGGAGAGAATCATGAACCACCTTCGGGGAAAAAGAGGGTGGATTGTAAGGGGCTCATTAAAACCATGATCCAGTGTTACTGAACATTTGCGGAGGTTAAACATTTTCAATGCGGATAGACCGTAAGGGATGCCAAATATTAGGAATCTATTGCGGTGGGCAGAGCAACAGCTACAGCAGGTAATAAACAGTGGCATTTGCAGTTAAATCTCCATTGTGCTGTGCATGTCTATTGTTTTGTTCGATCACCATTGATTTCTTCTTGAGGATTCTGTTGGCGAGGCTAGCCGAGGGCTTTTTGGTTCAGTTTTCCCCAGGGTGTCGTATAAAGCACATGGAGCAGAGGACTAGTGGGGAGGGGAGTTGGATGCATCATAGCAGTGCAGCATTAAACTGCAACATCTAAATTCATTCCCATTGTCTGTGTTCACTCCGGATTATGGGCTTGCGTTCCATTTCTCTTATCTAATGTTCATTTCTCTGTATGTGCCTCCATGTCAGGTGGGCTGCCTCGGTCTCTCTCTCCCCCTCTGCAGATAAGTGCCAGCAGCACCCTTGCCAGGTTGGGCGAGCGTCATGGCCATGGGCCCAACGGTCATCACTATTGAGGAGGTGCGGGCGCTAGAGAGCAAGGAGGAGCAGGAGGAGTCCATCTTGGCGCTGCTGGGAATCGTTGGCACCTTCCTTAACCTCTTCGTCATTGTCTTTGTTTACATCTACACCGTTGTGTGAGCCAAACCAGAGTGGGAGTGATCCCCCAAACGACAAGGCACAAACCAAGCTTCCATCTAACCCCAACCAACGTATACTGGATTTTACATGCCAAGCTCCTACTCCCTCTAACTAGGTATTAGTTATTAAAAAAAGGTGCAAACGACAAGATATTAAAATAGGAGGGGGGAGCAGTTTCCTCACACAGAGATTGAGGGTGGACAGTTCCGTGGGAGATGGCATCTCACAGCCATGAACCAGGGAGATAATAGTGAGCTGGTGGACACATCAGGACCATGGCTGTGCTGGATCCAGGAGGGGGCGATAGAAAGGGTTGGGCTGCAGGCCAGCACAAGCCTGGGGGGAACTAACTTCACCTTGGACTCATTAGAATGAGGGAAACGGACAGTGTTACCGACCAATCTCCTTTGTCAAGTGGATTTTTAAAAAACAGACAAAGGGATATTGACGTCACTGGTCCGGATGGTTTCAGGGGCATGGCGTGGTGCTGTAATGTACTGTGCTGCTTGCCGTCAGATAGGCTACACACACCAAAGTGTTAGTCACCGCTTCTCATGATATGAGACATCACAACAGAGAGATACACCATCTCTCTGTCTATTTCGTCTCCACAAGAACTGATCTGCAAAGAGAGCAGAAGGAGTGGAAATGACAATTACACATTTAAATTCAAATCGACCACCTGGAGATCTGCAATAAAAAGGCAAGTGGGAGAGAGAGATATTTTTTACAAAAAGGAGAGTCTGCTGTGGTGATCAAATCATCCGCAGGGGTGGAAAGTAACTTGTGGGCACTGGCAAAAAGCTCCATTCCGCAATTACTAATACATAAGGCCAGACTTAATGTTCTCTCTCTTTCTGCATCTCTTTCCACGTTCTGTTCGGTTATTTTGATGTAGGCTATTTGTTCATGTTGATTTCAGGGTAGTGTCAGCGATTCAGTTTCTGTATAAAAATCAAAGCTTTTATAAACACATGAATAAACTAAACTCTAGATGTACTGTGCAATAGGGAACATTTTTACAATAAAATGAGAATATATGAATTAGACTCAAGCCTCATCTATGATGGATTCTGTGGGAGAATGTAGGCATAAGCAAAAGCATGTGCTTATGTGAGATACAATGCATTGATGCCAGTAAGATACATAATATGGTGAAGAAGTACATCATGTCTTCATGCTTAGAGCATGTTCCAGGACTTTATCAGCTTTATCAGGATTCTGAGCTTCTTCAAATATCACCAAAAAGGTCAGGGTGGCATGCTCCCAGTCACATGCAACATGGGGGAAATCATTTAACCTCCACTAGCATGTGTATCCTGCATTCTAACGAGAAAGGTTGAGCGTGGGTCAGATCGGCTCGGTTTCAGATGTGCGTTCCAGATGGCAGTCGACACATCACAACATTTTAATTGTCAGTTGCTCCTACCTGCATGGGGTGTGTGTGTGTGTGTGTGTGTGTGTGTGTGTGTGTGTGTGTGTGTGTGTGTGTGTGTGTGTGTGTGTGTGTGTGTGTGTGTGTGTGTGTGTGTGTGTGTGTGTGTGTGTGTGTGTGTGTGTGTGTGTGTGTGTGTGTGTGATGTGCACATCGTGTCTGAATCAATATGGACAAGGTCATACAAGATGAATAAAGCAGCTAGTAATACAGCCTAAGTAACTACACAAGAAGTGAACAAATCACATGGTTGGAAAACAACACGTTACAAAACCAAACTGCGTACTGTAATCAGACTGGCAGTAGACTGGCCTTAGTGAAGAGCTCAGTGACTTTCAACGTGGCACCGTCATAGGATGCCACCTTTCCAACAAATCACTTAGTCAAATTTCTGCTCTGCTTGAGCTGCCCCGGTCAACTGTAAGTGCTGTTATTGTGAAGTGGAAATGTCTAGGAGCAACAACGGCTCAGCCGCAAAGTGGTAGGCCACACAAGCTCACAGAATATGACCGCC
Source organism: Oncorhynchus gorbuscha (assembly GCF_021184085.1). Classification (NCBI taxonomy): domain Eukaryota; kingdom Metazoa; phylum Chordata; class Actinopteri; order Salmoniformes; family Salmonidae; genus Oncorhynchus; species Oncorhynchus gorbuscha. Next base: position 19,715,589 of record NC_060180.1, read on the forward strand.
GAGAGCTGAAGCGCGTTAAAATCGTCTGTCCTTGGTTGCAACACTCACTACAGAGTACCTCTGGAAGCAGCGTCAACACAAGAACTGTTCTCTGAGAGCATCATGAAATGGGTTTCCATGGCTGAGCAGCTGCACACAAGCCTAAGATCACCATGCGCAATGCCAAACGTTGCCTGGAATGATGTAGAGCTCGCGGACATTGGACTCTGGAGTAGTGGAAAAACGCGTTCTCTGGAGTGACGAAACACGCTTCACCATCTGTCAGTCGAATGACGAATCGGGGTTTGGCGGATGCCAAGACAACACTACCTGCCCGAATGCATAGTGCCAAATGTAAAATTTGGTGGAGAAGGAATAACGGTCTGGGACTGTTTTTCGTGTTTCGGGCTAGGCCCCTTAGTTCCAGTGAAGGGAAATTTTAACGCCACAGCATACAATGACATTCTAGACAATTCTGTGCTTCCAACTTTGTGACAACAGTTTGGGGAAGGTCCTTTCCTGTTCCAGCATGACAATGCCCCTGTGCACAAAGTGAGGTCCATACAGAAATGGTTTGCCGAGATCAGTGTGGAAGAACTTGACTGGCTTGCACAGAGCCCTGACGTCAACCTTATCGAACATGTTTTGAATGAATTGGAACCCCGACTGTGAGCCAGACCTAATCGCCCAACATCAGAGCCCGACCTCACGAATGCTCGTGGCTGAATGGAAGCAAGTCCCTGCAACAATGTTCCAACATCTAGTGAAAAGCTTCCCAGAAGAGTGGAGGCTCATAACAGCAAAGGGGGGACCATCTCCATATTAATGCCGATGATTTTGGAATGAGATGTTCGACGAGCAGGTATCCACATAGTTTTGATAATGTACGTACTGTTTAATAATCTGTTAAAAGAATGGTCCAAGGCACTGTATCCCAGTGCAAGAGGCGTCACTGCAGTACCTGGTTCGAATGCAGGCTGCATCACATCTGGCCGTGAGTGGGAGTCCCATAGGGCGGCGCACAATTGGCCCAGTGTCGTCCAGGTTTGGCCGTCATTGTAAATAAGAATTTGTTCTAGACCGCCTTGCCTAGTTAAATAAAGGTTATATAAAATAAATGCGTACCATTTAACAAGCTGTTTAAAAGCATTGACTACATGCATACTGTTGAACAAGCGGTTCCTAACACACAGCGCACATACTCAAGGATGGAAGTGAAGGGGAGAAGGGTTATGTTTGAGGGTAGGAGGGGAGCGAGCCAGGGGAGAAAGGACATTTTCAATTAAAATAAATGAGTTTCGCAGTGACATTAAAAGGTATTACCTCTCACTAATGGCTTAACATCCTGTGATGGAGTGCGTGGCGGCTGCGTAATGCGTCCCAAAAGGATTGCCAAGACACCGATGACTAATGTGGAACAATACGCAAGCAGCGCGGCCGAGCTGGGAGATTAGCAGGAGGAATGAGTGCGGCCTGAGGCGGGTAGTCGGACTGAGGGTTAGAGGGAGGGAGGGAACAGGGGCCACGCTAAACAATGGGACACAACAGGGTTTCCCCTCGGTGCCTCTTAGGAGTGCAGGGGCAGGCTGGGCTAAGATATACATCAAGGCAGCTATTAGGCATCACACTGAGGATGAAGAGGATGAATGAAGACAAACAGCAGTGTGGTGTAGTAGCCTTAATGATGTTTTTAATGTAAACTAGTATGGTATCCCTTTTATAAAGCTAGTTGCAAGGCTTTTAATGTAGCGACACTGGATGAATGGTGCATGGTATGAGAACGGGTTTGGACTGCAGCCTTATCTCAAAATATTTCATAGAAAGACTGACGTGTGTGGGTTTGGTGTCATTCATGATGCAAAGGTATCTGCACTTTTCGGAAAACACCACACAATCCAAGCGGCAAGGATCTAGGCCAACATTCCAAGGAATTTCATGACTCTTTCTACGTGCATACTGGAGGGGAAAAAATGCAAAGGCTTTGAAGGTAAATGGTATACAAAGTGAAAGCAGTGCATTATGTAGGAATGAGATGGAGGTTTATAACAGTTGATCCTGGCCTATGAGGCAGAGTAGAACATCATCCCTGTGTCACCAGGGCAACACTCCTACTGAATACCAAGTCTTCCTCTGACACACACACACACACACACACACACACACACACACACACACACACACACACACACACACACACACACACACACACACACACACACACACACACACACACACACACACACACACACACACACACACACACACACACACACACACCTCCCAGGGCTGCTTGCCCCCTACCTTGCTCTTAATGCTTTTTGATAGGAACACCCCATCCCCCCACTCCTCAGTACAGCAAGTTATTAAAAAAGAGACACGGCAGGACTGCTCTTAGGTCTCTTCCCACTTTTTCATTACCAGCGGGCCCCTTGACATTTATTGACAGCTCATGGCTCTGAGGGCTGGCGCCGACACAACAGAGTGAGATGAGCCCTTGGCTTCCATCAGCGCTCACACACTGAACTGACTTAACTGACCATATTGCACAGTTGATAAATCACTAAAAACACAATTTGTAATTAAATTGGGTGTTAAAATGTGTCAATTGATTTGTCCATTTTAAAAAGGCAAATGTTTCTTTGCTTTTTGTCATCATAAAGGAGTTTAGGTTTGTGGGTTTGGCAGGGGGCCTGGACGCAGCTGAATATGAGAGAACATTTTAGAGGCCCCTATCTTGGTTGTACATTACACAGCACATATCCAGTGTGTGACAATACATTTTATTTTTTACATTTTTGCATCAGAGAATTTTGTAGTTTTTCAGCTGAGAGAATATTTAGTTTAAAAGCAAATTCCCTGTAATTCTACATATTCTGCCATGGAGCTAAGAGAATGTTGCAGTTTTAAAGCTAATTTCCTACAATTATATGCAATTTGCCATGGCTAAGGCTGTGTCATTATGCTCAAAAATAAAATATATACTGTTAACATTGTTTTTTGAATTTTCTATGGTCCAGCCTTTATTTGTGATTTTAGTTCTCACAGACTATATATTTTTTTAAAGTATATAGGTCCATTATCTTTCCTACATACTTTATATCTGGTAGTTGTTTAAATTGATACTGAATGGATTTTTCCATCCGGAAGAATAAAACAAATCTCTGCCGCCTAGGAGGCCCGCCCGAGAACTTCAATGGCAGAAAAACTCCTGCCATTACTACAACACAGGAGAAAGGAGTGTGACAATGAAAAAGGAGGAAGTAAACTTTTACTTAATAGCAGGCAGCCACAGCTGCATGTTTGCACACCACGCGTGACCGTGTCTGAGACATTTACCAGATAATGAGGACCAATTACAATACTCATCTCTTTATCTGTTTGTTATTTAATTATGAGACCAGGGGCGCTTTAAATTCACACCAGCACACAGACGCTCCTGTGAATACACACACACTAACAGCGTCGGACAAAGAGGCAGTTGCGGCTATATACACACAGAGCTATGAGCTGCCACCACCTGATATGCAACACAAAGCAAGTCCTTGTGAATGGAGGCTACGTTGATATCGGCCAACCTGCCAATTTTAGTTCAGAACAAACAGCTTTTTGGGGGGGGGGGTGAGTCAACGCACATTGGTGAAATAAAACATGCTAATAATCTGTCCATAGAACACTAATGTATCCTGTGATGGGGTCGTTAGAAGTCGTGTATTTGTAGAAACAACACAATGAAAAGGTTTGTTCAAGGTTCTTTTATTTCCTTGGCAGTGTACCAACTTTCCATTTTATTCCTGGCAATAGCAGAAGGTCCGTGAGCAACATTTTTCTGTTTCTATTCATTAATGACTGGACAAAAACAAGCATCCATTAAAATGTCCACAACATGTGGACAGAACCACTGATTCCACTATCCCCAAAAGAGAGAAAATATATTATACTCTCTCACAGACCGTGGAAAGCCTAAACGTGTGGGGGATTGGTTGGGTGGACTGAACACTCCTATTAAGAGGGGTTTGGGATGTATCCTCACTGAGGTTATCAGCCAACTGAAAGAACACAAGCCTGCATGCCCCTCTGGAAACCTGAAGCTGAAGAGACAGAAAACCTAGTCAGAGCAATGGACCGAGCCAACATCTAGCTCAGGTGATCAGTTAACTCTGGGTCAACCCTTGTCCCCCCAGGGACTAGGGATTACCTTCGCAGATTACCACCGTATCCTGCCTTCACAGAAAGCCCATCACACTCCAATTACATCACAGAGTACTGACTCCCCACAGACAGTACTGTAGAATTATGATGGTACATGTTCGGAATAAGAATGACCTTGACTCAACTTCTCTATAACTATACTTGAGAGATAAAGGGTTCTCAGAACAAATTCTAACAAAGACGTCCGTTGTATATTCAAAAATATAAAATCAAATGGTTCAATATAGATTAGAGAATAAGTTCTTATCGAGAATGAGTTCCTATCTTCAAAAGAATTAATCCATTTGCCACACAATAATTACCACCTAACTAAGTCACAAGTAACCTAATCAAATTAGACAGTATATGTTCTGTCGCATGAAAAGACAGAATTATAAGACAGAAGCAATAGCTATTGATAGACTGTAAATTACTTTATATTACTGTTTTATATAATTACTGTTTTATATAATTATATCCTCTAAGCATGAATAGATTGTTTTGATATACTCTCCGATATTGAAAGTAGTGTTATGTTAAAGTTGTGGATTCGAGCAGTGCCATTATTTAGTGGACTGCGGTGGACTATAGGAATGTCTACTCGCAGGAACTCAAGACCTCTCCTGACTGATATGAAGTCCTGTGATACGCACAGAGAGATCATTGGTAATGAGTACTGAAGTACATCTTTGTGGAAGGGAGGGAAGTGAGAGCCAAGGGTGTAAGTGTCGTATGTATGCATTCAACTGGTAAATCTTCACTGAGCAAACACTTGAAACATCCCTTGGAATTTCAGGGCTCTTTTGAATGATAAATATATGTATTATATATTGAGATATTGGTCTTCTCATCACCATGTCAGAGGAAGATACTGCAGCTCCATCTGCTGTCTCATCAAGCAATGATCAACTCACACACACACACATCTAGCTCTCACTGCAATTTACCAGGTAGCCTAGAAGCAGAAAGGACAAAGCAATGCACATAAGATGACCACCTCATCCAATAGCCTACTACGTTTCCCGTAACATCTGACCCTGACACTGTCTTTTACTTCTACTCGACAACAAAAGCTGGTCGCTCATTATTTTCCAATAAAAGGTTCATTACATTGTCTGAGACCAGGAGAAGCCATTGAGAAATGCAGCACTGGAATAGAAAGTAAAGGGCAGCATCTTTCTTCATAAGCACCGTTGATATGTTCAATCAGTCAAATAGATTGTTGTGGGATTTGCCATCGAGTTTCCCCTTCAGTTAAAGGCACAGTCATCCTTAACGGGAGTTACCGTAACCTACATGGAAAGTTACAAGATGAAGACTAAAGAAGAAGAGGGTTCACTCACCGGAGTCGTTGCGTAGGTAGGAGGACATGGCTGGAATGAGGCAGGACTGGCTGAGCAGCTCCTGCAGGACTGTGGGAAGGGCGTTGCTGTTGTGGCCCCTGCTCTCCCCTGTAGGGGCCTCTCCGTGGCTCACACAGTTTGCTGGGTTGATGTAGCTGGCCAGCACCTGGCGGACAGGGGGAGAATAAGTGGAGTACACCCAATTTTAGCAAAACATATAGGCCTTTCTCTGTGGTAACTACACAGCAATGACTTGTGTAAAAGTAAGTGCATAGGTCTTCCCATTGTTAGCTAATTGACACTTTGTGCCATGTGGTAAAACCATCAGGATGTACTACACCCAGCTAGGCCTAGAGGACTCTTACCTGTAGCAGACAGGTGACATGCTCCTCCTCCAGCCTCTGCTTGGTGAGGGCCTGCTCCACGTCCCAGCCTGAGGCAGTGGAGCCTGTACCGAAACCAGTGCCCTTCGCCCAGTACAGCTGCTGCTGCTCCTCACTGGTGCCCCCTCCATGACCACTGGACACTGTGGGCTGGGGCCAGACAGACGAGGGGAGGTGATCAGCGCCACACATGAAATCAGCAGGGGGTAAAGTGTAGTCTACTGGTCCATTGTGATGACAACATAGGGCTGACCTAAAGATAATAGCGTTCCATAAGCTTATGAAATCAAAAGACAAAAAATGTCATTGTCAATGCAGCATGGGCTACACATTTGGATTGAATAAGATTACTGTTCCCCTTTTCAAAATGTCAGTCTTCACATCAAAAGTGGAATGAGAGCGCAATGCTGGTTTTCCAGGTAGAAAAATCAAACATAACTAGCCTGCCTACCCACAGTCCCAACTCCTATGCAGCCCTGCTTGTCGCAGCCATTATACACTTGAGGCCCTTCTAGTTCAGCTCAGAGCACATGCCCAGCAGCTTGAAAGGGAGATTATGTCAAATAAAAGACAGAGGAGTCTCGGAGGGAAAGAGCATATGCTGGGACTAAACAAAGGTCGACCTGGTGCTGTGCATATGATATTTGAACAACGAGAGTTCCCTGTGGCACAGGGAGGGAGCAGAGGGCTTTATTGAATAAAGAGAACAGAGAGATGGATATGAAATGATGTCTGAGTTAGACGAGAGGATAACGTTTCTTGAGACTGCACCTTTTCAGCTTTGACGATCATCAGGCTCGACGTGGGCGTGCCATAAAGATCTAAGGGAGAGGCAGTAGCTGACAGACAAGCGGCTAACGCTGCGCTCTCCCAGCGCATCTTTAACATCGCAGGAACGCTCCCAACGTGCACACAAGCGTTATGGGAATTTTACCGACTAATGGAGGTGGCGTATATGTACATGCACCTCTGCCACCAGAGATCACTGTCAACTCTATCAGTCAACTGGGGCGCAATAGAGATGATTCAGCATTTCCATTGACTTTACAGTAGGTGGGATGAGACTGCTGGGATTTTGACCCGTGTGTCTTTTATTCCTTTGGTGAGTTTCTTCATTGTTCACTGGATGTTAATAGATGGCAATAGTGTGTGTTTTGTATAGGACAGTCCTGTTTGGGCCGGAGCAGGGCCCAGTCCTGACTCTCTCCCAGTGGTACAAGGGGGAGGAGTTATGCTCTCGTCATAAGAGGTTGGAGACGAATCACTGAGCCCTGGAACATCAAATCAGGGAGGAGGCTCACTTTCCCAGATAAAGAGGGATGTGTGTGTGTGTGTGTGTGTGTGTGTGTGTGTGTGTGTGTGTGTGTGTGTGTGTGTGTGTGTGTGTGTGTGTGTGTGTGTGTGTGGACTGACCGCCCGCCTACCCGCCCGCTCTGGCCCGTGTCTCCGGCCACATAAAAGCAGCACCCCTGGGCCGCCGCCTCAAGGACGGCCATTACCGCTGTGACAGGACTTTGGCCGGCGCCCAAGCCACCGGCCCCTGAGATCTGTCCTCAACTCTGACAACTCCTTAAATCCACATGGGTCTGTGGACGAGACACGTGTTGAAACAGTCCACAGTAACACTGGGCTGTAGTACTGTAATAGCCTAGCCCAATATAAAGTAACATCTATAGCGGACTAGCTGGATTTAGGCCTATGAAATATATTGCGCTTGGACCCTTGTGGTGGCATTGCTGGATGCTGGTGGCGTTGAGTTCCAGTGATCAAAATCCCTATTGTGATTGATACAAGTTGATCGTCATCTTCTTTGCATCGCAGTGGTCCAAGACCGGTACAGAGTACTTTGAAAGGCAACGAGCAGGAGGTGAGTGTTGCATCAAAGCAGAAAGCTCAATAGAAGTAGAATCACTCCATTTAATGGGCATGGCAGTCAGACAGTGCATGATTCAATTCCTATTCATGATGTTCCCTTCTGCCTGGAGTTGGCAAAAATACAAAGGACACATCTCTCTTCAAAGCCAGACCTGCCTCTTATCATTCACACTAAACAATTACCCAATTTGTCAAGGGCTCAGTAGAGATATGCATAAGAGCCCCGTGTAAAGCCCTGCCAGGTAGAGTAATTAATAACATGACTGATCCTCATCGCCCGTCTCTCTCTGAGCGAAAGACAAAAGGAGAGTGAGAACCTCCTATCGTGTCACGCCAAAAGCATTAGACAAGGCTGACACCATTTGTCACACAATGTTTTGTCAACCCAACCCAAAAAATAGAGGTTTATCTTAGTGTTGGTCCATCATGAACACACAAGAGGACGCAATGGGCAAAACACACTTCCACCGACATCTGGTGACATACGAGTAGGAGTGTGTTTGAACTGTGTTTACATTCTTGCTCTATTAACACTAGAATGGCCGGGCCTCAAGGCATCCCAGTTCGAGCCCAGCCTCGCCTTTGGGGCATCAACATTCTAATGAAGCAACAAGGCCCGAGGGGGTGTGGTATATGGCCAATATACTACGGTTAGTGCTGTTCAAACGCACATCCACAACACTGAGTGCCTGGACACAGCCCTTAGCCATGGTATATTGGCAATATATCACAAACACCAGAGGTCCCTTTTTGCTACTATAAACTGGTTACCAACATAATTAGAACAGTAAAAAGAAATGTTTTGTCATACCCGTGGTATACCAAGGCTTTCAGCCAATCAGCATTCAGGACTTGAACTACCCAGTTTATATCAGAGTATATGAAATTATAAATGATACCACCACAAGAATGCCAAGAGTGCGAATCTGTCATCAAGGCAAAGGTTGGCTACTTTAAAAAACCTCAAATATAAGATATATTTTGATTTGTTACTACATGATTCCATGTGTTATTTCATTGTTGAATAATAGTGAAGACATCAAAACTATGTAGAAAATATTACAAATAAAGAAAACCCCTGGAATGAGTAAGTGTCCAAACTTTTGAATGGGACTCCAGGGGTTTTAGAAACCTTTGAGTGTCCTCTTTTTCCATTATATAAATCAAAACATCTGACATGCATGAACCTCTGTAGGATGATTTTCAAGTCGGTAAGCTCCGTTCCTTCACAAAACAATTCCTAATATAGTCACCCATTTAGACTATTGTCAATTTAATCTTGTCTTAAGGCTACATCTATTTTTATAAGCCTGTGTGTGAAATAAGTTTAAAAGTCAGTCTCACAGTAATTGACCGTTAATTAACAAACACATTTAGCATCTCCTGGCTTCCACACATCTCATGGCCCACAAGCCACTGATGCAGACTTTTGGAACATTACATTTGAATAAGTCGAATAACAGCAAATGCAGCAGTCTATGTCAATCTACTATCCCCCATAGTACAAAATATTCCAAACAGTCGGACAGTTGTGCGATGCAATAGATCCCAAATTAATAGAACCACTAGCATAAAAAATAACTTTTTGACGCAATGTGGGTGATGCAACAGATCAGAAAATGTAGCTTAAAATGTTGATAAACTATAAAAGGCTATTTCGTCACCAATGTGCACATGGCAGTAGGCTATCAAAAGTGACTGCAAATGTGATAATGCATGTAATGCTTCTATTATAAAAAGCTGCATTTTTAATGGTGAAAATGATCTTATCCAAACTTGACTCACGAGCTGCTTATGTATGCCAGTTAGGCTCTAAACCTCTTGCTGTTTCTACCTTCTTGCCCTTTGTGCGGCTGTCTGTGCCCAATAATGTTTGTACCATGATTTGCGCTGCTACCATGTTGTGTTGCTACCATGTCCTTATGTTGCTACCATGCTGTGTTGTCATGTGTTGCTGCCCTGCTAAAGTGGGGCAAAAAGTATTTAGTTTGGCACCAATTGTGCAAGTTCTCCCACTTAAAAAGATGAGGCCTGTCATTTTCATCATAGGTACACTTCAACTATGACAGACAAAATTAGAAAAAAAATCCAGAAAATCACATTGCAGGATTTTTAATTAATTTATTTGCAAATTATGGTGGAAAATAAGTATTTGGTAAATAACAAAAGTTTATCTCAATACTTTGTTATGTACCCTTTGTTGGCAATGACAGAGGTCAAACGTTTTCTGTAAGTCTTCACAAGGTTTTCACACACTGTTGCTGGTATTTTGGCCCATTCCTCCATGCAGATCTCCTCTAGAGCAGTGATGTTTTGGGGCTGTTGCTGGGCAACACGGACTTTCAACTCCCTCCAAAGATTTTCTATGGGGTTGAGATCTGGAGACTGGCTAGGCCACTCCAGGACCTTGAAATGCTTCTAACGAAGCCACTCCTTCGTTGCCCGGGTGGTGTGTTTGGGATCATTGTCATGCTGAAAGACCCAGCCACGTTTCATCTTCAATGCCCTTGCTGATGGAAGGAGGTTTTCATTCAAAATCTCACGATACATGGCCCCATTCATTTTTTCTTTTACACGGATCAGTTGTCCTGGTCCCTTTGCAGAAAAACAGCCCCAAAGCATGATGTTTCCACCCCCGTGCTTCACAGTAGGTATGGTGTTCTTTAGATGCAACTCAGCATTATTTGTCCCCCAAACACGACGAGTTGAGTTTTTACCAAAAAGTTATATTTTGGTTTCATCTGACCATATGACATTCTCCCAATCTTCTTCTGGATCATCCAAATGCTCTCTAGCAAACTTCAGACGGGCCTGGACATGTACTGGCTTAAGCAGGGGGACACGTCTGGCACTGCAGGATTTGAGTACCTGGCGGCGTAGTATGTTACTGATGGTAGGCTTTGTTTCTTTGGTCCCAGCTCTCTGCAGGTCATTCACTAGGTCCCCTGAGTAGTTCTGGGATTTTTGCTCACCGTTCTTGTGATCATTTTGACCCCACGGGGTGAGATCTTGCGTGGAGCCCCAGATCGAGGGAGATTATCAGTGGTCTTGTAGGTCTTCCATTTCCTAATAATTGCTCCCACAGTTGATTTCTTCAAACCAAGCTGCTTACCTATTGCAGATTCAGTCTTCCCAGCCTGGTGCAGGTCTACAATTTTGTTTCTGGTGTCCTTTGACAGCTCTTTGGTCTTGGCCATAGTAGAGTTTGGAGTGTGACTGTTTGAGCTTGTGGACAGGTGTCTTTTATACTGATAACAAGTTCAGGTAACGAGTGGAGGACAGAGGAGCCTCTTAAAGAAGAAGTTACAGGTCTGTGAGAGCCAGAAATCTTGCTTGTTTGGTGACCAAATACTTATTTTCCACCATAATTTGCAAATAAATTCATTAAAAATCCTACAATGTGATTTTCTGGATTTCCCTCTCTCATTTTGTCTGTCATAGTTGAAGTGTACCTATGATGAAAATTACAGGCCTCTCATCTTTTTAAGTGGAGAACTTGCACAATTGGTGGCTGACTAAATACTCACCCCCCCATTGTATGTTGTGGTCTTAAGTCTCTCTTTATGTAGTGTTGTCCCTCTTGTTGTGATGTGTGTTTTGGCCTATATTTATATTGTATTTATTTTTAATCCCAGGTCCCCGTCCCCGCAGGAGGCCTTTGCCTTCTGGTAGGCCATCATTGTAAATAAGAAATTGTTCTTAACTGACTTGCCTAGTTAAATAAAAGGTTAAGTCGCTCTGGATAAGAGCGTCTGCTAAATGACTTAAATGTAAATGTTAATGTGCCAAATTTTAAGAAGTTATTTGGTCACTTTAGATGTGATACAAACCTTATTAAAACACCAGTCAATGGGCTAGGTTACATGAAGTGTGCGACTGATTAGAAAAAGTTTTTTAAAAAAGGCAGCATCATTCACAAGTGATACTATATCATTCACAAGTGATAGTCTATTATCACCCATCAGACTATTCTTGATAAAATCTCCCCTTTACATATACTAAATAATAAATGTGCAAAATTTGATTTGATTTAGAATGGACCACTATCATGCACCTGTCTGGAAACAGGGGCAGCAAAAAAAAAAAAAAAAGAAGTCATCTATGCACTTAAATAGCGAATGGAGGACACTTTTACCCGTGGTTAATTTTAATGCCAACCAGGTGGGTTATACGCCCGTTGTATAGAGGCAATGTGCTTAATATAAGGAAAGTTGAGAAATAAATATAGTAGGCCTAGCCTATAGAAAGCTGATGGAATGCTCCTCTTTTTAGTCGAGGCCATCACTTGGTTTCCTCGCGCAACTGCATAGCCTATAGAAATGTTCCGCAACATGTATTTGGTTAGATTTTCGATTACATTTGCATTGATGTCAGAGTGATTAGATGCACAATAGAGTGCTGAGTACCAGGCAGTTAGCAAGTTTGGTAGGCTACTAATGACCATCAGCAGCATCAGAGCTTGGAGAAGCCTAATTACCGTGACTAAACAGTCACAAGGAATTTGACTGCCTTCATGACCCGTGACCGCCGGTGTGGCGGTAATATGGTCACCTCAACAGCCCTAGACTTGACTTAAAAAATGCAGAAGATAATACAACTTTAAATTCACATGACTTTCACTGCACTTCGAGTATTAAGCACACATGCATGTGTATGTGCATGTGAGCGCCTTTTGGACACGGTCAGTGTCTGGGCTTCACCTCTGAAGAGTTCCCGCTGGTGTTGGGGACACGGGGTGCGTGATGGCTGAGGGCTGACAGGCAGGCCAGGATGAGGTGGATGGCTCCTATTTCCAGGGCCATGCGGCGCAGCAGCACGCCGTCATCCGTGGTGAGAGGTGTGGTGCTGAATAGGGCCCGCAGCACGTGGAAGGGCAGCGTGGGCAGCACATTTGCTGACGGACTCTGCAGGATATGACCTGGAAGGAAGGAAGGGGAGAGAAACAGCCAATCAGAGAAGATGATTGATAATATCAATCATCTTCTCATAATGACAAGAATTTGATAAAAAACACAGAAATGAATGAAGCACTGTATGAGTGTGAGGGATGGTGAGAGAGATGACCACCATAGGAGGGATGACCACAGAAGTGGAGGAATACTGTCCAGAAAGGATGGACACATTGATTTAGCACTCATGAGAATGAGGCCAGAGAAGACAACAGCCGACTAAAAGGCAGACTGACAGTGTGCTATGTGACCAGTGTCACTAAACAAGCTGGCAGCCTGCTCTCATTCAATCATTAAGGGCCGTTATCTCAAGGACTAAAGAAAAAAAAATGTTGCAGGACAACATGGTTTATTTCAGGCCCTAGAGGAGAGGGGAGCTAAATAGTCATCAATAATGAAGGCAAATGAGAGCAAAGGTCGGCTGGATAGGAGTTGTAATATATGAGAGGGGGTAGGACTTGTCAATATTAAACAAGCCAGTGTGAGTATTTTGGCTAAATGATCCACAGGGCCAGCAAACAGATACGGTCTCAAAGACTGCAGGGGAAGATCTGCACAAGTGGGAACAAACGTGCCTCAATTGTGAATGGAGGGATTAAAATCTCTCCCCCTCTATTTCTCTACCTGCTTGTGGCCAGGTGGTTTTAGAAGAGTTGGTTTACATGCATTGCCCATATTATGACACTGACAGCTATGTGTTCAGGGACTCTGATAATGGGCATTATCGATCTGCTTGGTCCACAACTTGGCAAGATCAACTGCCTGACAAAGTCAATCTGAGCATTGGTGGGAAGGTGAACTGCTATTAGTAGGGCTGAGAATGTTTGTCCATGCAAGCAGCCTTCTAAATTAACACCATAGGGACCCGGTGTTTCAAAATATGAACATGCTTCTAAATCCTTCATAAATAGGGACAGGAGTTTTTCCTGACCACGATTGAAGCTGCGTGAGAGTTGTCACTTACTGCCCTCGCCATCGTCGGTGACGCCCAGCACCAGGCGGAGCAGACACTGGGCGTGCTTCCTCTCCTTCAGCAGCACCTCAGCATAGCCCGGCAGGCGCAGGAACAGACCGAAGGCCGCCAGCGAGTGGGCAGGGATGGGTGACATGGTCTGCACTGACGACTTGTTGATGGGTGGCGGCTCGGCGGCCATGGTCTCTGGCGCCTCATACACGAGCTCGCCAGACTGCTCGATGGTGACCCACTCAAACTGGTCGCTGTCCTTGGGCTTCTCCTGCGTGGTAGAGGGCACCACCGGAGCACTCACCTGCACAGGATGAGCCAGGGATAGAATGGGGTTAGAGGACAACAAATGGAAAACACTGACAAGACGAGCTGACTCGGGTGGGATCTCAATGTCATGTGTTGTCTTTGGGCACTGAGGGGAGTAGGGAGTATATGGAACTCGAGAACAGTTATTCAAATCGATAGAGCTGCTGGGGGACTGGGCATGATGCCCTGGGGACAAAGCTCCTAACTCAACACTTCCTTGATGGGATAAAGCAGAGGGTCAACTGATTTACAAGTTTAACATAAATTAAACCAAACAGTGCCTTCAGACTCATACCCCTTGACTTACTCCAAATGTTGTGAATCAACCTGATTTCAAAATGGATTACATTTTCTTTCAACACAATACCCCATAATGAAAAAAGCGAAAACATGTTTTTTTGAAATGTTTGCAAACTGATGGAAAATTAAATGCAGGAATCTCATTTACATAAGTATTCACACACACACACACACACTTTTAGAAGCACCTTTGGCAGTGATTACAGCTGTGAGTCTTTCTGTTTAAGTCTAAGAGCTTTCCACACCTGAATTGTGCAACATTTGCCCATTATTATTTTCAAAATTCTTCAAGCTCTGTCAAACTAGTTGTCGATCATTGCTAGACAAGCCTTTTCAGGTGTTGCTATAGATTTAAGTAGATTTAAGTCCAAACTAACTCAGGAACATTCACTGCCTTCTTGATAAACAACTCCAGTGTACATCTAGCCTTGTTTTAGGATATTGTCCAGCTGAAAGGTGAATTAAGCTCCCTGTGTATGGTGGAATGCAGACTTGACCAGGGTTTCCTCTAGGTTTTGCCTGTGCGTAGTTCCATTCTGTTGATCGTTTTATTTTGAAAACCTCCCTGGTCTTTGTGGTTGAATCTGTGTTTGTAATTCACTGCTCAACTGAGCGACCTCACAGATAATTGTATGTGTGGGTTACAGAGTCATACAAAAATCATGGTACACACTTATTGCACACAGAGTGGGTCCATGCAACTTGTGTGTGACTTGTTAAGCATATATTTTACTCCCAAACTTATTTAGTCCTGCAATAACAAAGGGGTTAAATAGTTAATGACTCAAGACATCAGCTTTGCCTTTTTTATTACATTTGTAAAAATGTATATAAACAATTCCACTTTGACATTATGGGGTATTGTGTGTAGACATTGACAAACAGTCTAAATGCTATCAATGTGAAATTCAGGCTGTAACAACATTATGTGGATAAAGTCAAGGGGAGTGAATACTTTTTGAAGGCACTGTACCAATCCTCAACTTTTGGGCTCCTGTTACAGTGAGTGTTTTTTCAGGTTGTGCCCAGTGTCCTTAAGATTAAGGCAAGTATCGGAGCGGCAGCACTTCGGAAAAACAAAGTTATTTTGTGCTTAGTTGTGATCAATATAATCAATTCAAGCTTAGCTGCACTAAGAGCCAGAGTGGATCTCCAGGAACAGGATGTGCTGTGGGCAAACAGCTAAATACCAGTGGGACAAAAGACACAGACCTGGGCTGTTTGGCTAACCCATCAGAAGGGCCACTGCTGGGTAAACAGAAAAGCCTCACCTGCATCAATGCCTTAAGTTTACTTTGCTAACAGTCTCACTCAGGATGAGAGCAGAACACCTCAATTATTCACAGCCTTAAGAGCGTGCTCTGAGAACACTATCCAGAGACACACAAAGGGTTAAACTAATGCAGAATGATGTAATATCCTGTTGAGAAAGGTATATGGTCAACCAATCAATGACCAATCATGTATATGCTTCATTTTCATCACAATGCTAAGTACAAAACAAATCATCTCACTTGATAGCCCTCGTGGGGCGTCTGCTTCAAACCACCAGTAGCTCTGGGAGACTGCCTGAATAATTCAATTCGCTGCAACAATTTGGAAGGGGGAGAAAATAACAAAACAAAACAGATTTAGTACCTGGCAGCTGTCAGAAGCCATTCCAGCTAGTCACCTTGTCGCTATGTGCTCTCAATTACCGATTAAAGTATCAATTTACTTTCATTTAGGAGGAATCACAGGGGGAGCCCAGAAGAGACAAATAGGGATTTAGACTGAATGGAAAACAGTGACTTGCAATGCCTCCTTATAGGCTGAAACCAGAGTAGAGACAAGGCACTACTTTGGCAACTTCAGATCTGCATTGGACATTCTATGTAGCAAAGGCAGCTTGAATTTCTTAAGTGTTGAGCGTTAGATGATATGCTATATCTAAACATATCTGGGAAATGGCCTTAACATTGTAGGACTACAATTAAATACCTCCCTAATTACGCAAGTTGTGAAAGCGGTATTTTACTGGTGCTGGTGTTAGTTATGTGGTTATTAGAATAGGAAGTGGTCAAACCTGTTGGATGACATCTGGGTAGAGCATTGGCAGCCTCTCAGCGATCAGGGCCAGACCACCCATGCCTGCAAACACCTGCAGGGGCGACTGGATGGGTTTGGTCTCGAGCAGGGACTCATCGATGGCTGCGTCCAGACACTCGTCTCCCGGGGTCATGGGCTCGTCCTCTGGACAGCTACTCAGCATGTCACAGTGTTCCACTGGAGGAGGGGAAAGCAGAGTGTTTTCACTTACACTAGGTATTTTCTATGTGGCTTGTGTTCTTCTGTGTGCTATGTGCCGCGCTCAACCAATCATGACAAGTAAATAATGGGATGCCCTGCAAAGAGGGCCATTGTTTACATCTCAAACACAGAATTAAATAAATCTCTCATAACTCATCCCTCGTTACAAGACAGAGAGAAAAAAAACAGAGCTATCACTTTTCATTTATAAAGTTCAAGCAAGAGAGAGAAAAACAGACTAGTTTTCCCAGAAATAAGGGGATGGAGTAACATTTCTATTTTCATATGTGAATGCATAAATATGTGCTAATGGTTGTCCTTGGAAAAAGAATATGCCAGTCCAGATGAAGTGCACACGGACTAAAACAGAATCAAGGTCTCAGACTACTTGTCCTTGATTGCACGTCAGGGGTGTGGTTCCGTACACAAAGTCAAAACCAAATGGAACGGAGGATGAATGGTAAAAAATAGCTCCCCATTATTGTTTTCATTTTGCGGCACGGCCGGCCTGTTTTATGATGATATAAAGCCCCAGTCGATTGATAGGTCATCTACAAAACGCTGCACATCACCCTCCTGGAGAAGAAAATAAAATAAATGATTCATTGCTCCAGTCTCTAAAGGGATTTTCCCCCTCCTCCTCGTAGTGAATTAAAAAGTCACGAGGGTAGTGACTAATAGGGGTTGTAACAGGCCCGTCCTGTCTGAAATTCCAAATCAGGATTAAACGTGATGGAGAAGGAAGCGCTCATCTTTCAGCAGGCCGCAAGAAGAGACTGGGCCACCCAGAGAATACTTAAGAGCATCAACCCAGTGAGTTACGGTTACATTTCAAATGTAGACTTAGACTTCATTAGACTTCAGAGGACCATATCAGATCAAATCTGCGAGAAAGAGGGCAAATCGTGAACGACAAGGAATTCTATCATTCTGCTCAAGAACAAACATTCTATTTTACAGAATGTTCCAGTACCTTTACTACGCCAAGTGCATCCTATTAGCCTGAGAGTTCAAGAGATAAATCAAGGGTAGGCCATAGACTTAAACATCACATCATTGTGTCTGAGAGCACGGACAGCGCCATTGAGGACATCTCCATTTGCAGTCGTCAATTTTCTTCTTCTAATACTTCTATGAGTCGGCAAACAAACTGACAGGGTGCACACTGACACCTAGAGTGTGTTTGAACAGGTATAAAGCCCAGGTTGGTAATTTACCGCCACCTGCAGTTATGGAATGTTTCCTCAGGAGTATAATTCATTGGCTGGTCCTTACTGGTGACCTGGATGGAATTATGTGATCCTTGCTTAACTCAAAGGACATCGTTCCCCAACGGGCGGTCTGCGGGCCGAATTTGGCCACCCAAGTTCTCTGAGCAAAAAATAAACATGCGCAGGAAATAACCTAAGTGATTAACCTAAGCTTAAGAGGATCTGCAGAAAAGAATGGGGAGGAACTCCCCAAATACAGGTGTGCCAAGATTGTAGTGTCATACCCAAGAAGACTAGAGGCTGTAATCATCACTGCCAAAGGTGCTTAAACAAAGTAATGAATAAAGGGTCTGAATACTTATGTAAATGTGATATGTTAAAAAAAATATATAATAATAATATAAATTAGCACACATTTCTAGAAACCTGTTTTTGCCATCTCATTATGGGGTAGTGTGTGTAGATTAATGAGGGGGGGGAAACAATTTTATACATTTTAGTATGAGGCTGTAACCTAACAAAATGTGGGAAAATTCAATGGGTCTGAATACACCGAAAGCACTGTTTGGGCTTCTTGCGGTCAATTTGCAGTCCACAAATGTGTAATTATGTTACAGTCCGACCACCCACTCAAGAAAAAAACAGCCTGTGGCTGAATCTAGATGATCCCTGCCATAGGATGTCCCACCCAGTTGACTACTTCAAAATGGTGAAAGTCCTCAATGGTGCTGCCCATGCTAAAAGGTTATTTTGGGCACTAAAGTCCTCTCTCTCTACAGAGTAGACCTAGAAACCTAAAAATGGTTAGAGGGACAAAACCCATTTAGCTCTAAAAGGCCTGGCCTATTTGTGGAAGTTGAAGGCTTTTAAGGGGGCTCGGGAAGGATCTCTCCATGTACCCGTCTTCAATTCAGTGGATGGCCGTTAGTGGGGCTGAGCCTGGTAAATGGATTATGTTATCTCCCCCTGGTCAAAGCGACCGCACTGGTTTAAGAGATCTCCTCCTCCTCCCTCCTCCCCCCATCTCTGGCAGGACTGTTACTGAGGGTCACTGCTATCCTCCCCATTTATCAGCCTCAATGGGTCTGGAGACAAAGGATTCCGGAATGATTTGTTTTGGGAAGCGACGGTATTGGAAGCTATTTGGGGAAATTGTAGGCGAGCTATGCAGTAAGTATTGTAAAAGAGGTATTTTACTGCACAGTCAAGTATATAGTTAAGCGCAGAGAGCAATGGGGCAGAGGTTTGTCAGAATCAAGAAAAGATGTGAACCAACCTCAAGTTGAAAATGTGTGTCCACTGAACACTACCCTTTACCATGCAGTGCTCCTTTAGCCCAGACCAGGGATGAAAGCGGTGGTGCCGAATATACAGCATTGGCAGGCTTTCAGCCTGCTCCAGGCAGTTTCTAATCTATACGCCTCAACTAATTATCTGAACTCCGAGAGCACGGCGGTGAAACTAAATTGGTTCGATGAAGACAATGATTGACCTAATCAGGTGGTTAGTGTCTGGCTGAAGACAGTATTGGTGAAATGGGTTTGGCGCTGGACAGACATTCATTAGCAGATAACACTCAGGTCACCGGCCTCCCATCTTGTGTACTACTAACAGCAGCCCACTATTCTAGGAGTGGGGTGGCAGATCTGATTGGCAGTCTTTGCCTTTTAAAATATCTCACCCAACAGGGGGACGGACAAGTCATCCAGTGTGACTGACAGATAGGACTGAGGTGCGGAAGAGGGTGTGATGCAGGGAGGAGTAGATGCGCTCCACTGCTTGGACTATAGGTGGTGGTTGCTCGTGTTAATTAGCCCCAGGGTGCCAGGGGCAGCATACAGACTGTGACTGCCACTGGGGAGAATCAACATCCACACTGACAGAGACCGGCACAGGGCTTTGTAACAGTGCTACCAAGCATGGGCTCTGTTAACAATGCAGGCAAAACAAGCCTGCAGCAAGAGAAAAAAAAGAACTAAAGCGGGTTTCTGTAAAAAGCTAACAATATCGTACTGCAAACAATGTCCCACTGCAGAGCCAGTGGAAACGACACAGAATTTACCTCTGATTCGAGCGACTGGTATAGAATCACAAGGTATAGTGAATTTTTAAAATGAGATTAGTTTGGAATACTCGTCTTCACATGTTAGTAAGAGTGAACACCTTGTGTCGCTTTTGTCAGCTATTAGTTCAGCTTCACTACATTACCCCTTGCAGCTCTCAGGGAGGGCAGTGGTTCTACACTTTCTACATGAGCAGCACATCACCTGCTATCATCAATTCTCTGAGCACACGTCATAAACATGCATTCAGTACCACAGATGGTTGAGGCTTCATTAAGATTGTGTGCAGCCATAGGCTACCAGTGAAATCGTGGGATTATTGACCATGTTCTAAGTTTTAGTCATTAATTTTTCCACTTGCAAGGGAAAAACATGTAAAAGTGAAGGACTTTGCTTGAGGTGGTATGGCTCTGTCATGGCCGGAAGAGAGCAGAGCAATTTCCTCTGGTTTGCACATCTACAAGTTGCAGACAATATCAAACAGACATCAACTGCTCTTGCTGTCTGTCATATCCTAATGGTCAAAATGTATCCAACCCCATCACATCACGTGTGCCCTGGTACTGACCGCCAAGACATGACTAGGGGGAGGCTAAATAAAGTACATCACCCCTAAAATCCTGTCTAATGCAATTCTGAAGGGGTGACAGTAATAAAATTTACAACACCTAGGGCTGCACATTTTGGGGAATATTCAGACGTGGAAACTTTGTGGGAATGAAGGGCAGTATATGGGAATTAACAGAAATGTATGCAAATTAATATTAATACCATTTCAATGTACATGTTTTTTTGCATTGGTTATATTTATAGATATCAGTTTGTCTCTGTGAATGGTTTGTCCTCTGACAAATCAACTGTAAATTTTGGTGTTCCTCAAGGTACCGTTTTAGGAACACTATTGTTTTTACTATATATTTTACCTCTTGGGGATGTCATTCGAAAACATAATGTTAACTTTCACTGCTATTCGGATGACACACAGCTGTACATTTCAATGAAACATGGTGAAGCCCCAAAATTGCCCTCGCTAGAAGCATGTGTTTCAGACATAAGGAAGTGGATGGCTGCAAACTTTCTACTTTTAAACTCGGACAAAACAGAGATGCTTGTTCTAGGTCCCAAGAAACAAAGAGATCTTTTGTTGAATCTGACAATTAATCTTAATGGTTGTACAGTCGTCTCAAATAAAACTGAAGGACCTTGGCATTACTCTGAACCCTGATCTCTCTTTTGACGAACATATCAAGACTGTTTTAAGGACAGCTTTTTTCCATCTGCGTAACATTGCAAAAATCAGAAACTTTCCATCCAAAAATGATGCAGAAAAATTAATCCATGCTTTTGTCACTTCTAGGTTAGACTACTGCAATGCTCTACTTTCCGGCTACCCGGATAAAGCACTAAATAAACTTCAGTTAGTGCTAAATACGGCTGCTAGAATCCTGACTAGAACCAAAAAAATTGATCATATTACTCCAGTGCTAGCCTCTCTACACTGGCTTCCTGTCAAGGCAAGGGCTGATTTCAAGGTTTTACTGCTAACCTACAAAGCATTACATGGGCTTGCACCTACCTATCTCTCTGATTTTGTCCTGCTGTACATACCTACACGTACGCTACGGTCACAAGACGCAGGCCTCCTAATTGTCCCTAGAATTTCTAAGCAAACAGCTGGAGGCAGGGCTTTCTCCTATAGAGCTCCATTTTTATGGAATGATCTGCCTACCCATGTGAGAGACGCAAACTTGGTCTCAACCTTTAAAGTCTTTACTGGTTCCCCTCTTTCCACTGTGATTCTCTGCCTCTAACCCTATTACAGGAGCTGAGTCACTGGCTTACTGGGGTTCTTTCATACCGTCCCTATGAGGGGTGTGTCACTTGAGTGGGTTGAGTCACTGATGTGATCTTCCTGTCTGGATTGGCGCCCCCCCCCCTTGGGATGTGCCGTGGCAGATATCTTTCTGGGCTATACTTGGCCTTGTCTCAGGATGGTAAGTTGGTTTTTGAAGATATCCCTCTGGTGGTGTGGAGGCTGTGCTTTGGCAAAGTGGGTGGGGTTATATCCTTCCTGTTTGGCCCTGTCCGGGGGTGTCATCGGATGAGGCCACAGTATCTCCTGACCCCTCCTGTCTCAGCCTCCAGTATTTATGCTGCAGTAGTTTCTGTCGGGGGGCTAGGGTCAGTTTGTTATATCTGGAGTACTTCTCCTGTCCTATCCGGTGTCCTGTGTGAATTTAAGTATGCTCTCTCTAATTCTCTCTTTCTTTCTCTCTGAGGACCTGAGTCGTAGGACCATGCCTCAGGACTACCGGACATGATGACTACTTGCGGTCCCCAGTCCACCTGGCCGTGCTGCTGCTCTCCAGTTTCAACTGTTCTGCCTGTGATTATTATTATTTGACCATGCTAGTCATTTATAAACATTTGAACATATTGGCCATGTTCTGTTATAATCTCCACCCGGCACAGCCAGAAGAGGAATGGCCACCCCACATAGCCTGGTTCCCCTCTCGGTTTCTTCGTAGGTTTTAGCCTTTCTAGGGAGTTTTTCCTAGCCACCATGCTTCTACACCTGCATTGCTTGCTGTTTGGGGTTTTAGGCTGGGTTTCTGTTCAGACATTTACATTTAAGTCATTTAGCAGACGCTCTTATCCAGAGCGACTTACAAATTGGTGCATTCACCTTATGACATCCAGTGGAACAGTCACTTTACAATAGTCCATCTAAATCTTAAAGGGGGGGGGGTGAGAGGGATTACTTATCCTATCCTAGGTATTCCTTAAAGAGGTGGGGTTTCAGGTGTCTCCGGAAGGTGGTGATTGACTCCGCTGTCCTGGCGTCATGAGGGAGTTTGTTCCACCATTGGGGGGCCAGAGCAGCGATGTACGAAGGGCAATATAAATACATTTGATTTGATTTAGCATGTCATATGGAGACAAGTAGACATAATTGCAAATGATTAAATCCTTCCAATCGAATTAAAAACTTAAATTTAGTTATGAATTGAACTTTAATTAAATGAGTTGACTCTTCACATGGGATGACTTCCCTGAACAGCAAAAGGGAATATTGAATGATCCGATATTGAATGATCCATCGCATCTCCCAAAAACATTTGTAAAGTGATAGTCTAGAAACTAAAGCTTTGGAAGCCTGAGAGGAAGACAACCATGTCTTCTCCCTGGACCACCTCAATGTCCACCTCTTGAACATCAGACTGAGGCCTCATCTTCACTGTCACTTTCCAACCTTGTTGAGGATGGCTCGTTGTCAGCGTCAAAACACCTCAAATATGCCCGGATGGCCACCAATTTTTCAACCCTTTTATTGGTCAGCCTGTTGTGTTCTTTGGTGTGTGTGCTCCCAAACAAGGACCAGTTGCGCTCAGAGGCGGCTGATGTTGGTTGGATTTGGAGGATGGAGGCAACAAGAGAAAGAGCCTCAGATCCACAAAGTCCCTTCCACCAGGTGGCTGATGAGATATGTCGGCACATCTGCCATATTGCATCTTCATCCCAAAGCCCTTGCATGGATGTGTACTTCGCCAGACTGCCAAGAACCTTGCCCTCATCCAGGCCAAGGTGGCAAGACACAGTAGTGATGACATCCTAGGCCTTCTTGATCTCTGCACCAGACAGGATGCGCTTGCCAGCATACTTGGGGTCCAACATGTACGCTGCGGAGTGTACGGGCTTCAGGCAGAAATCTCCACGCTTTTTGATGCATTTCAGAACTACAGTTTCCTCTGCTTGGAGCAACAATGAAGTGGACAGGGCCGTATGGATTTCTTCTCTTACATCTGCAAGTAGAGTCTGAACATCAGACAGGATGGTATGTTCTCCCTCAATCCATACAATGGCTACTGCTATAGGTTTCAGGAGTTTCAGGCTGCTTACCACTCTCTCCCAAAATACATAATCCAGGAGGATCCTCTTGATGGGGCTGTCCAGTGAATGGCCATTTCCTGGAGACTTCTTCCCCTCCAGTAGACTGTCAAACATTATGACAACACCACCCTAACGGGTGTTGTTGGGCAGCTTTAATGTGGTGCCCTTATTCTTCTCACTTTGCTTGGTGAGGTAGATTGCGGCTACAACTTGACCCTTCACATACCTAACCATTTCCTTGGCTCTCTTGTAGAGTGTATCCATTGTTTTCAGTGCCATGCTGTCCTTGAGGAGCAGATTCAATGCATGAGCAGCACAGCCAATGGAAGGACTCCTCAATTTTCGACCAAACAGCCTTCATGTTCGCAGCATTGTCTGTCACCAATGCAAATACCTTCTGTGATCCAAGGTCATTGACGACTGCCTTCAGCTCATCTGCAATGGAGAGACCGGTGTGTCTGTTGTCCCTCGTGTCTGCGCTCTTGTAGAATACTAGTTGAGGGGTGGAAATGTAGTTAATTATTCTTCGCCCACGAACATTCAACCACTCATCGGTAGTACAGTCTGCTTTCTCTATGATTTGCTTGACCTTCACTTGAACTCTGCATCCAGCAAATGAGTAAATAAAGAATGTCTGGTTGAAGGGGTGTAACCTGGGCAAAGAACATGCAGAATTCTCTTCCAATACACATTGCCTGTGAGCATCAGAGGTGAACCAGTTGCATACACAGCCCGAGCAAGACATTCATCAGCATTTCTCTACGTTCCTCCATTGAGTCAAAAAAAACTTCTGATTCCAGGAGGACCATGAGCTGTTGCTATCGATAAGGCATCTGATTCATCATTTTCACCTCGAATAGAAGTAGAGGGATTTTTGTCCAAGGTTGCTTGTTGTGAATGCGGAGGGAAGTTTATGCACTTGGCCAAGTGATTCTGCATCTTTGTTGCATTCTTCACATATGATTTGGCGCAGTACTTGCACATGTACACAGATTATCCTTCTACATTAGCTGCAGTGAAATGTCTCAGAAATCAGGTAGTGCTTGTGGCATTTTCTTGTAAAGATTAGGGGGAAAATGAGCAAAGAGAAAACCAAATACAATTCCATGTATAGATAAATAGTTAAGCAGCTAGATTAAACAACTCCTCTGTAAGATTTATTTCACCAATGTTTTAAAATGAAAATAGGTGAATTAACACTCAGTTAGCAGGGTCAAGCAAGCTAAAAACCCATATGGTACTAGCAGAAATGGTTAACAAGTTAGAAATGATTTAAACACACTTTCCTGTAGGCTACTATTTACTAGTTAACAATCATGTATTTCGAATAAAATATATTCACCCCACCCAGTATTGTAAATCAAACTTACCAGAAAGAATGTAGTCCTTGGCTCAGACAGTGTAGTAGTGTGGGCTCAATAGCATCTCATTTGCGTGCAAAATCTTGAGAATCAGCTGCACATGTGACGGAAGAGTGCACTGAGCATACAGAGGGTTGCAATTCCATTGAATTGGGGATCATTTAACCAAAATATGCCACAAGACCTAAAATTACCTTATGTTTTCCCAGAAAAAAAGGTTCACTATTATAAGACAACTTTTTTGATGAATTTAAGCAAAATTCCCAGGCTTAAGTTCCCATAGAAAATTTCAGGAAATTTACGGGTTAAGTTTTCGACCCTTTACAACCCTACCCACACCACATAAAACCATTACATGGAGCATAGTGTGCTAGTTTAAAATCTATATGAGACATTCATCTTATACAGATGTTAAAGTGACATTAACAAAGAACCTGAGTCTTGGGTAATAAACGTTTCTACAACGTCAAGGGGCTAAAACGGCTTTGGGAACAAGTGGAGTTTAAAAGTAGAGGGTGGAATCTGATTGGGTGGTCATGAGTCAAGTCGCTCTGGGAGCTTTCAACCATCAGCGCTTTTCTTTCGAAGGATGAACACAAGATAATAGGTGATAAAAGCAGAGTCCAAAATAACTCCATTAGTTTCTAACGAAACTTGATGGAAAAAGACTGAAGGCACCGGCCTGTATTTATTACCGCTGAAGTCATTAAGAGGCACCCACGCCATTTTCAAGCCACCATTCCCTCATCCAAGCTCCGATTCATTTCTGACATGCAGCCGACATTTCCATATTTCTCTTACATTTGAAGTCAACCCAGCCAATTTATGATGATAACATTATAGCTTTCTATCTGAAGTAAACCCCGGCCCAGAGCGAGAGAAAGCCAACCGCATCATTGTAGAAATGGATCCACACATGCTCCCTTTATACCATTACTTAACACAGTGAAAAAGAGCGAAGCGACTGTGCTGGTGCCTTTGAGTATGCACATCTCACACTGGGCAACCTGTGACACAGACTAGTAATGGCACCTGAAAACATCTCAGGAGACTTAGGCCCGGCGCCCAGACAGAGAAATGGATGGCTGTGGAGAGCCATTAATCCCTCTGTCAGGGGACCCAGGGATGTCAGGGGACCCATGGAGAGAGCCGTTTGGGTCTCACTTTACACACTAACTACATAGCAAGAGGACAAATGGCAGACAGGGAGGTAGAAGGAGAGTGTTAGCGCACACAGTTATACAATACATATACAAAAGTATGTGGACACCCCTTCAAATGAGTGGATTCGGCTATTTCAGCCACAACCGTTGCTGACAGGTGTATATAAAATTGAGCACACTGCCATGCAATCTTCATACACAAACATTGGCAGTAGAATGGCCTCCCTGAAGACCTCAGTGACTTTCAACGTGACACCATCATGTGACACCACCTTTCCAACAAGTCAGTTTGTCAAATTTCTGCCCTGCTAGAGCAGCCCCGGTCAACTGTACGTGCTATTATTGTGAAGTGGAAACGTTTAGAAGCAACAACGACTCAGCCGCAAAGTGGTAGGCCACACAAGCTCACAGAACGGGATCGCCGAGTGCTGAAGTACGTAGATTGTGTAAAAGAAAATAGTCTGTCCTTGGTTGCAACACTCACGACAGAGTTCCAAAACTGCCTCTGGAATCAACGACAGCACAAGGACTGTTCATCAGGAGCATCATGAAATGGGTTTCCATGGCAGAGCAGCCACACACAAGCCTAAGATCACCATGTGCAATGCCAAGCGTCAGCTGGAGTGGTGTAAAGCTCACCGCCATTGGACTCTGGAGCAGTGAAAACATGTTCTCTCGAGTGATGAATCACACTTCACCATCTAGCAGTACGACGAACGAATATGGGTTTGTCGGAAGCCAAAAGAAGACAACCTGCTCGAATACCTAGTGCCAATTTTAAAGTGTGGTGGAAGAGGAATCATGACAATCTAAACGATTCTGTGCTTCCAACTTTGTGGCAACAGTTAGGAGAAGGCCCTTTCCTGTTTCAGCATTACAATTATCACGTGTACAAAGCAAGGTCCATATAGAAATGGTTTGTCGAGATCGATTTGGAAGAACTTGACTGGCCTGAACAGAGCCATGACCTCAACCACATCGAACACCTTTGGGATGAACTGGAACACCACCTGCGAGCCTGACCTAATCACACAACATCAGTGCCTGACCTCACTAATGCTCGTGGCTGAATGGAAGCAAGTCCCCGCAGCAATGTTCCAACACCTGTTATAGCAGCAATGGGGGGAACAACACCATATTAACGTCCATGATTTTGGAATGAGATGTTTGACAAGCAGGTGTCCACATACCTTTGGTTATGCAGTGTAAGTTTGAATGAGAGTGTGCGCTTGTATTTCTTATGTGCTCTGCCATACCTTTCTCTGTGCGGAGCCGTTTGAAGGAGTCTGTCTTCGAGATCCCGGGGTCGGAGATAACCTTGGAGCCCAACTTGACAGTCAAGTCGATGGAGTGGTAGCCCTGGGGAAGCTTGCGGTCGTAAAGCAGGGTCAACAGCTGGGCCAGTGTCATCTCTGCCGGCAGGGGCTGACCTGAGGGGGGGTGGAGGGATGAGACAGCGTTCACAGTGAGGAACCAAAACCTTGGTCACTCTCTGGTCACACTACCAGGCCCAGAGGGACAGAAAACCCATGACAACTACGTGACATGAAGGCTAGTGACCTATTTAACAATGACTACATGTGAAGACAAGACATAATGGATGGAGTGCTGCTTGTGCCAATAGTAAATGTTTGTCTTTGCAAACAAAGGTCTGATCATGTCTTTGCATATCTTCCCCGAGTTAGGTAAAACTTGGATCTTGCTGGCCTTAAGGAGATAGACTGGGGGTAAGGACCTTCGATAGGCAAACATTCTGTCCAAGGGGTATCAAGCTGCGTCACGCTACAGAAACAGGAGATAGGAGCCTATGAACTGTTCCAGTTCGCACAAGCCAGGGCTCGTGCAAGGCTACTTATGTTTACCGTGACAACCCAGGGTCACAAGACCACAGACTAGAACAAGCCAAAGGACACTCAGGCACACTGGCTCAATGAATTGGCTTCGTCAGATGAACAGGCTTCACTTGGCGGAGGGAAGGTGCTGGAGAGAGAAGGGAGCTGTTTGTGTGTACACAGTACCTGGTAGCAGCTTGTGGTAGAGGTGGAAGACAGGCACGCTGAGAGTTTTGGCAGAAGGGTCCACACCTGAGGCTGTCAGCTTATCGCTCATCACACGGCCCCTCCGCGAAGGGGGACGAGGAGGGGTCAACAGGGCTCTCTTCGACTGGGACTTCAAGCCTGAAAAAGGAAAACACACTCCAGTCATTTACCATGTAAAATGGACTTTTATATGCTAGTGTATGTGATTATAGAGGTGAGCGCTTCTGTCTAGTGCTTCTTATAAAATATTTTGGTATATTTTACACATTGTATTTCCATATACAAATTCACCAATCGTTTATATTTCGGGGGCAGGAGCTCAACATAGGGCTGGAAGGCCAGCTTAAAGCAAAACAATACCTGCCATCTAATTAGTTCTTTAGAATCAATTAATCCATTCCTGCGAAGCCACAATGATTGGCAGGCGTGGGAAGGAAAGGATGCGGTGAGGGTTTGTGAGGAGGAGGAGGCCAAATGTGTACCTGAGGCCACGACGACACTGAAGTTGTCCTGGAAACCGCTGTCTGTCTTCATCTTCTCCTTCTCGTCGTGATTCTTCTTCTCCTTGTCCTCTTTCTGCTCATTGATCAGCTTGGCTGTGATACTGGGGGTGTCTGAAAGAGGGAGGGAGCACATTAGAACCACCCTTCGGCAACAAGCCATCAAAGCCACTTGTGCTAATTGTCATAATATGCATAGCCCCAGTGGCCGACTAGCCATGTGCACACAAGTATTAACTAAAGCCCGATTTATCGGTTGACCAATATTAAATTTAGCGATTAGTTTTTTACTATTATAATTTTTTTACCAACGTAATTAGTCCAGTAAATAGTAATTATTTTCATGCCATGGTATACAGTCTGATATACTACGGCTATACATTTGGGTGTGGTTTTTTCGCCCTCGCCTAAGTAGCCTTATTTCACTGCCAAAAATAAAACCATCAAACGTTAAGTGTTCAGCGAAGTAACACAATATTAAACACAGGTAGCCTAGTCAAATAACATCAACCGTTACTCTCGTGGGAACCCTTCACTCTTGTGCAGACATTTAGAAACGAAACATGACAATTTGACAAATAAGCCACGGGAGTTGTTTGAGCGAGAATTAAGATTACTTTCAAGTAGTAAGACATGTAAAAAAGCAACAGATACCATTAATAAGAATGTGCTAGAAGTGTCTTATATGGTGAGCTACCAAGTGGCTAGGACATGCAAGCCCCATACCATTGTGGAGGACTTAATTCTCCCTGCTGCCGTGGATATGGCTGGGGAAATGTGTCTAAAAAACTACACAGATGATGCCTTCATCAAACACTGCTTCACGACGCATCAGTGACATGGCAGGATATGTTTTGAAACAATTACTGCTTCGCATACAAGCCAGTGAATTAAATGCATTACAGCTGGATGAGTCAACAGACGTGGCGGGCCTGGCCCAGCTCCTGGTATATATCCGTTACGTTTATGGGGGGGTCAATTAAGGAAGACATCCTCTTCTGCAAAACACTGGAAACCAGGACAACAGGAGAGGATATTTTTAAAGTCCTGGACAGCTTTGTGACATCAAATGGACTTTGGTGGTCAAGATGTTTTGGTATATGTACTGATTGCGCAAAAGCCATGACAGGGAGACATAGTGGAGTGGTAATGTGCGTGCAAGCAGTTTCTCTCGACACCACTTGGGTACACTGCAGCATCCACCGAGAGGCTCTTCCTGCCAAGGGAATGCCTGACCGCTTGAAAGACGTTTTGGACACCACAGCGAAAATGATTAACTTTGTTAAAGCAAGGCCCCTGAACTCGTGTATTTTATGCACTATGCAATGATATCGACATCGACCATGTAACGCTTTTACAACATACAGAAGTGTGCAGGTTATCAAGCTGACATGTTTTTTAAAATTGAGATGAGTTTAAAGTTATTTTTACTGACCATAATTTTCAATTGTCTGACCGCTTCCATGTTGACGAGTTTCTCACACGACTGGCCTGTCTGGGGTATGTTTTCCGTCACCTGAATGATCTGAATCTAGGATTATAGGGATTCTCCGCAACTATATTCAATGTTCGGGACAAAATTCTGGCTATGATTAAGAAGTTGGAGCTCTTCTCTGTCTGCATTAACAAGGACAACACACAGGTCTTTCAATCATTGTATGATTTTCTGTGTGCAAATGAACAAGCTTACGGACAATGTCAAATGTGATATTGTGAAGCACCTGAGTTAGTTGGGTGCTCAATTACGTAGGTAATTTCCCGAAATGGATGACAAACAACTTGATTCGTTATCCCTTTCAGGGCCTGCCTACAGTCTACTTACCGATATCTGAACAAGAGTGCCTTATCGCTCTATGTAACAGAACCCCAGGCTAGTATCCCAGCTATTCTTGATGTGATCAATTTGTTTGCTACCTTCTCGGGATACAGAATAAATTGGAACAAGAGTGAATTAATGCCCATACGGTCGCAAAATACCTCCTGGCTAGAACATCTCCCATTTAAGTTATCTTCAGAAAAATCCTTTCATAAACAACTGGACTCAATTATCAATCCTTTCATCTGGGATTATAAAACACACAGAATAGGTAAAAAACACCTCTGTAAATCCAAGATGGAAGGAGGATTGTCTCTCCCAAATGTTATATTTTATTACTGGGCCGCTAGCCTCCGCGTTGTTACGTTTCTGTTGGATGACGTACTTCCGGCATCCAGCTGGCTTAGTATGGAGCGTGAGGAGTGTCACCCCTTCTCTATTGGCGCTGTGATTTTGTCGCCTGTCAATCTGGAGATGTCACTTTATTTTAACAATCCTATTATACATATCACAGTCCGAATCTGGAAGCAAATTAAAGTCCACTTTGAGCTTAGACCAATGTCACTCATGCTCCCTGTCGCCAGGAGTCCCTCCTTTGCCCCCTTCTAACCTTGATAACACCTTTTGAGCGATGGGGAGAGTTGGGGATAAGTACCATAGGGGATTTATACATAGAAGGGACCTTTGCTTCGTTTGAGTTGCTGAGGGAAACTTATAATCTTCCCAGAAGAAATTTTTTCAGATGCCTACAAATTAGAGACTACGTTAGAAAACACCTCCCAACATTTGGGAATGCTAAACCTTCCATGTTTGACAGATGCATAAAAATATGCCCCACCTCAGATAAACTGATATCGCATCTATATGATGCTTTTCAATCTGTTAGCACACCTTCTACAGATGCCATCAAGGCAAAATGGGAGGAAGAACTCGGGACTGACATCTCGGTGGCAGACTGGGAAGAGAGCTTGGAGTATATCCACACATGCTCCATTAATTCCAGACATCGTCTCATACAATTCAAGGTATTACACAGATTACACTATTCCAAAACTAAACTGCATAGGATATTTCCTGACACATCCCCTACATGTGATAAATGTCAGGCTACGCAGGGTACACTACTCCACTGCTTTGCCCTATGCTCTAGCTTGCATGGTTATTGGTGTGGAATTTTTGGGATCCTCTCTGAAGTTTTGGAGACTTCAATAGATCCAGACCCGCAACATTTGATCAAATCTGGCAGCCTTTCCTCTCCTACTTGGACGAGTGGGCGCTGTGAATTTGTACTTATTAACGCACTCAATTGTAATATTTTAATCTACCTTTGGGCAGCATGTGCTGGCCCTGCCACCCGAGCAGTTGGGGAAATAAGGGGGGGGGGGGCGACGACGACGACATCTTCCCTCTTTCTTTCTACGTGTCCTTGTTTTGTATGTCGTGTTCTGTATTATTTGTTCTGCACCCAGAACTCTGGGTCTTGTTGTTCCTGTATGCTCTTTTATGTTTAGATAAGAATTGTATACCTGTCTTGTATACCTATACACCAAAAGAAGTGCCTTATTGAAATTATCACTAGCATGAAAACTAAATACAGGCAGACTGTGTGGAAAATGATTTAGGACGGACTCTACAACACAACCCAACATTGCAGAGCTATGTGCATCCTTTCAAGCCCACCCTTCTCATTGACCTGTGGTGAGTTATTCACAATTTATTTTCGATGAACAAAAGGTTGTGTAAGATGGTTAAATAAAGAGCAAAATTATTGCTTATTATTATTTGTGCCCTGGTTCTATAAGAGCTCTTGTTTAAGTCACAATCCATACAATCCATTCTTTTCATTCGAGCTATAATAATAAAATCGGCAGATTTAGCAGTTATGGTGAATATTTCCACTCTAAAATTGGAAATCGGTATTGAATCAAATCCCCCATCGTTAAGTTCTAATATTGATATCAACCCTAATGTAGGCGCAAACAAGGCTATGCAAACAACTAGAGATACAATCAGCTGACAAGTAGCTAGCTCATCTCAGTCCTCCATTCCCTGAGAGTTCAGATAAAATGGTCTTGATAGCAGATAATCTGGCATTAGCAATTCCAAGGGCAACTAAGAGCAGGCTCCTTTAAAAAGACCCCTGGCTAGCACTAGCTGTTTGCAGCGGTCTCTGCTGTGCTCCCTTGCACATGTAAATATTGGACTACAGATTGTGCCTTCCTGTATTATACTTAAGCTAAAAATGTTTATTCTATTCTACGGAGCCAGATCGTATTCTTATCTTATTTCTTATAGTTGAGAAGGAACCTGCAAGTAAGCATTTCATTGGACGGTTATACCATGTGTATCCTGTACATACGACTAATTAAATGTAAACTATTATTAACCGAGCCTACCCCTGCCCCTCTGGGTAGCGCCAGAAATTATAGGTGTGAACATGTGATCATCCCCCTACGGAGAAGGGGACAGGCCGGGTTAGTTTATAGACAGGACCCAATGACTATTTCAGGAAATGGAGGGGTTATTTATTTTGCGCACAAGGAAAAAATGAATTCAGTGCTTCTTAAATAACTCTGGGGCTTCTGGTAAAGGCCAAAACCTATGAGTCCAGCAGCTTGCACAGGGCTATTTCAATCACAGGGTTGACCAGCAGGGTGCAATAAAGGGGAATGAGGGTGTGGCATTTAACTTGCACCATGTTAGGCTTGTGGGTCTAACATAGTGCCAGTTTACTGTTGAAAAGTGATAATCCAAGTATGAATAAAATAAGGTATATACACTAAAGGGTAAAAAATAATAATAATAATAATAATAAGTTTATCAAAATATAAATATATATATATATTTTTTTTTAGACACCTGCAAACTTCGAGTAGAGCATTCAAAAAGTTGATCTGATGGCTAATCCATGATGTCATCCACCTCTCCCTTGCTTGATGAACAATAGAGAAGACCGAACAAGAGAGGAAAAAGCCACACCCCCAAATGTGCTATGTCATGACTTACCTGGACCACCTATTGAGATGTGCCTTATGTTAAGTACACTGAACAAAAATATAAAACGTAACATGTAAAGTGTTGGTCCCATGTTTCAACGCTTCATACGCACAAAGTGTATTTCTCTCAAATGTTGTGCACAAATTTGTTTACATCCCTGTTAGTGAGCAGTTCTCCTTTGCCAAGA
This sequence comes from Oncorhynchus gorbuscha, assembly GCF_021184085.1. NCBI lineage: Eukaryota > Metazoa > Chordata > Actinopteri > Salmoniformes > Salmonidae > Oncorhynchus > Oncorhynchus gorbuscha. Next base: position 19,749,396 of record NC_060180.1, read on the forward strand.
TAATCCATACACCTGACAGGTGTGGCATATCAAGAAGCTGATTAAACATCATGATCATTACACAGGTGCACCTTGTGCTTCGGACAATAAAAGGCAACTCTAGCATTTGCAGTTGTCACAACACAATGCCACATGTTTTGAGGGCGAGTGCAATTGGAATGCTGACTGTTGGAATGTCCACCACAGCGGTTGCCAGAGAGCTGAATGTTAATTTCTCGACCATAAGCTGCCTCCAAGTCGTTTTAAATAATTTGGCAGAACATCCAACAGGCCTCACAACCGCAGACCACGTGTAACCACTCCAGCCCAGGAACTCCATATCTGGCTTCTTCTCTTACGGGATCGCCTGAGGGGGGTACTAAAGCGTATTTAGGTCTTTAATAAAGCCCTTTTGTGGGGAAAAACTCATTCTGATTGGCTGGTTCTGGCTTCCCAGTGGGTGAGCCTTTGCCCTCCAAGGCCCATCCATGGCTGCACCCCTACCCAGTCATGTGAAATCAATAGATTTGGGTCTAATGAATTTAATTCAATTGACTGCTTTCCTTATATGAACTGTAACTCAGTCAAATCTATGAAATTGTTGCATGTTGCATTTATAATTCTGTTCAGTATAATTCACCTGTTAAATGAGGTGAAAAGGAGACTGGCGTTCCACTAAGTAAGTGTAGCTACGTTTACACTGACATGCTCTCTAAATACAGTTAGCACTAGCTGATCCACTCTGTAGCCATTGATCAGAGAGCGATCGTCACCTGCTGGAAAGCTAATATGGTGGGACGCTCTAACGCATTGACATTAATGAGGCAATGTGAGTGGACACAGCAGTCGCATTGGAAAGGTCAATGTTAATGCCCAGGGAGATTGTGTGTGCGCGCGTATGTGTGTGTGTGTGTGTGTGAGACTATGAGGTGCTGGCATGGGGTATAAACTTCAAATATGTCTGCCTTTCCAAATTTAAGGACCCATTGAGAAGAGATTAAATGCTTGAATGACGAGTAGCGTCCGGAGAGTGGGTTTCTCCCATTTAGATCCTGTGTATCTGTCGTTGTGGGAGGAGGGTTTATCTGAGTGGCACTGGAAATACTCAGGTCCTCTTTATCTGAGGGCCACTTAATATTGATGAGGTTGATGCTGGGGCAACAAGGAAGTATGTTTAAATGTAATTTCCGTTCTGCAACACTAATTGCCCAAACTGTCAACAGTGACAGGTTGGGTAGGGGCAGCAGACGTACCCGACACCCGGTCCAGGACTTCAGCGAGGGTGGTGGAGATGGGAAGGTGGAGGGTGCGGTACTTGTGCCCTGCTCCGTACATGGGGTGCTGGATCACATGGCTGGTAGCGTTAATGCGTCCTTTGTATAGCTGAAGAGAGATGAGAAGGTATTAGGACAGTACAAGTACAAAACACCACGGCCACCAATGTTATGAACAGTCATGACTTCAAGTGAGAGATGAAAGACACAGGATCACAATGCAGGGCCACTTTTGGAGTGAATGAAGCTGGCCTTGGCTGTAGACTTCCACTCCTGCCTTCACTGGAAATAACAAGGCTTTTCGTTCAGGCATGAATGTTACATGTGCACAACATTGAAGGTGACATCTATTGCTTTCTGCAACCTGCAGGAGACAGGCATGGTGTTGCCAGAGCATGGCTCAGCCGCTTAGGTTGCATGGACAGCTCACTGTAGCTCCAAACACAACCTCAGCCCCCACATTCAGCTCCTTCACTCAGTCCCCACAGTACACACACCAGACAAAATCACTACACTACAAACACTAGCCTGGCAGGAGATTTAGATTATGTAACCTAAAAGGCTGTTTGAAACATGTACCTTTAAAAAGGTACTGGTGGCTTTTAGGCAAGTCTGATAGACCTCTCATAGGAAGCAAAATGTTCTAGACTCCATATCTTGGTATGGTAGCTAGTACAATAAAGTACACTATTTTTAGATTGACAGCAAATCAAAATGTCAAGTTCCCTCCAGTGAGAAGCAGATTAGGGAGAAATTGAGTGAGGCTTTCTGAAATATCAAAGATCAAATTAAGAGTCTTTTCAACGCTGATGAAGTAAAAACTGTTGAGCCAGTGTAGAGTAAACCATTAACGTTTTTGTAAATCTAAAAAGGTAAAAGGCAACACAAAGTCTGACATGAGCTATTTCGGGGTCCTATAAATTCTGCATTGCGGAGAACGCACACTCAATCCAGACATTAAACCGGAATTCAACAGTATTCAAACATTTGTTGAATTTACAAGGAAATCAACTAAATGTATTGAATTTGTTAAAAAATGCATTAATTTGCCCAAGTTAATCATAAGACATGAAAATGCATCAGTTACCTGGCAGAAAGTGTCATTTTTTGCATCAATCTAGTGGCCATTTGTTTTGCAAACTGTGCAACCACATGACCACTACAGAAACATCACTAAAGAAAAACATCTTGCTGGCGCACACTTGTAAAAATCATAATTATAAAAATATTGGTCCCCTGATGTGTTTTAAGCATTGTTGTGGACTTAGAATATCGAATTGCATTGTTTTTCTAATAAATTAACTTTTAAAAATTGACAGCGAAAAAACAGACAAAAACTAAAAACATGGAAAAACTAAACTGAACCAAGAAATAAAATATATATTTTATAGGGCCTTATCTGGGGCTGTTGCAGTGACTGTATTAATGACACATTAGCAGTCATGAGTCATGAACGCCGTAGTCGATACGCGTTATACAACACCATTATACAATACATAGCCTGCTGTATATGCACTGCAGAAAAACACACAAAAAAGATTTAAGATGTCTTTGATACATAATTGGTCAAGCCTATACTCCAAAATTAAACAAATTCTAGTAAATCGCCTTTGATTGTGGACTATATTATATGCATACTGGAGAATGGTTACCTTAAGCTATGCTCCAAATCTTTCAGCCATGAGTCTGGGAAAGAACTTTGATGGAAAATGTTATGTTGGTGCTTTTCTATTTATATACTTCTGTGGTCTGTGTTCGTGCTTTTCTAATAACCGTTTGTGTTCATGAAAGTGACTGTTAACACAAATCCTCACTATCAGTATCTGCAATTTGGTAGTACGCCCAGACCCTTGTTTTGAGATTGAAAGCTCTCTCAGTTAAAGTCTCAGCATAGAGAGAAGAAGCCTATCAGTCTGTCAAAAGCATGACCCAGTATTGGTCAGTCACATGAATGAAGCAAACGTTGAGTCATTAATTTTGGATGAATAAGCTAAAATCAGGCAAATATAACTTGTCTGTACATAAGAGATCTCACGGGACTTCCCCGGGAGAACTCCTGACAGACGTTTACTGTGGTGCATCAAGTTGGTTGGAACCGCTCCAGTTAACTGATAATAAACAACGATTATTCAAGATGGACTTCGAGTGTCCCTGTATAAGAATTTCCACAATAGAAAGTATAGGCCTTGGCAATGCTATTGGTTTGTTGATTGTACAGGGCGGCTTACAGAGTTAGCCTACAATTATTGTGAATTTGGATTTGATTTTCAATAGTATTTCCATAATTAATAGGCTGCCATTACCTTTAGCTACAGAATCTCTCACTATCGTGCATTTTCATCTCCTCCTCTCTCAAGCACGCAGAAAGGGGCTGTCAGTTTAATGAAAGGTTTCGTCGTGAAAATATGTTAATATCGATGTTCTCGAACTGATTTCCCAAATTAAGCACTGGGTAACTGCAGGAATAGGGTTGGGGAGCCCATGGCATACAAAGTTCGGTTGGAATATCACCAGCCGTTCAGCGAAAATCTGCATGCTCCTCAAACAGTGGTTGATGCGTGGCGTGAAACAAATTCCTATATGAAATTGCGTGTGAAAGCAGAGTTTAGATGGGTGCCACTAAAAAGAAGAGATCCCAGCTGCTACTACATTTATTTCCAAGCTGCTCATATTAAGCACATGCTCCCCTATAAAACCGGAATAGCCTAACCGGCATGATTGAAAAACAAACCGGCGGGAAAGTGGCCTCCATTTGCTATTAGAGCTCATACCGATGACATGTCATTTCCCCCTGGCCCCTGTTCCTGTACATTTGATGATGGGCCATTTCAAACAAAACAAATGTCACATATTAGCAAAGACAAGATTAAATTGAGAATAGTCTGATGGGTGAAAATATGATACCTTGATGAGAGAATAGTATGTGCAGCTTGATGCAACAGAGGGCAAGCGTTTCTTGCTACTTTCTCAAATCATCAATAGCCTGTAGTAGTACCATGCAGCCCATATATATGTGCTGACATCTAAGGCATTCTAAGGTTTGTATCACTCACAATTAAAGTTGCAAAATAACTAAATCTGCCGTATATGCCGGATTTCAAATGATCAATTTAACGCTCAACAGCACTCTCCGGAATGGGACAAATATCTACTTCTTTAGCGGGTAAATCAGAATTAATATTGTGGCTTCTATCAATGTAATTATCTGCAGCATTTACAATCCCCCATAACTATTTTAAATATATATCTTCCATAAAATATATGTTCCTTTATTATTTTCCCCTAACCTTTCCACCCCTCCCCTAATTGAAGTAAACTAATTAAAATATTATATTTATTCAGCCAAGTAAAATTATTTTATTCTTACAATAAAATCATGAAATAACGGCACGGTACTTAAACATGTCTTGTCTGCTAAACAAACAAGCCTACAGCATGACCCACAACTAAAAAAAACATAGGTCAACTCATATTCTGTTCTTCTGAAATACATTTTCTTTAAAACCTGACTAAAATAAAAAGGGATTTATTGTGATGTGTATATTAAATAGAATTAAGACTTATTTTTTTAAAATGTAGATGTTCCAAAGGCACGCATCAGCGACTTGTATGCATGGAGACCCGGAAACTATAAACGTGCTTGTTAATTAACGGTCAATTACAGAGAGACTGGCAGTCTTTAGCTGGAGAATAACCGGCTGACAAAATATCATGACCACCACAGCCCTAGCCCTACCTAATGTGTAAACACATTATCATGTAGACCCATCCTGCTATTAATCACCTACTGATCATACATAATTAACCTTCACTGATGTGATACCCAAGACACCTTGTGTAATTAAGCACACAAATGACCTAAATTAGAGGTATGTTTGGCTCGTCGTGCATAACCAGGAACCTTTTGGCATGCCGTGCACAAGTCATCCTTCACCTTGCCCATGGAATGACCCTTACCCTTCCCTGACAGTGTTTAATATCACCAAAACCGGATGGGGCAGAATAATGAGGACAATGACAGGCTGGAGGTTCAAATGAAATTAGCTTTAGACAATTGAAACCACTTTCTCTCCCCCTGCCATGACTGCTCGCTAAACTGCTCGCATGACAACTAATCATTGAGGAGGGTGAAATATGGAGCATTATTTTGACTGAGGTGCAGTGCTGTTTCTTCGACAAGCATCAGTCTGGGGAAAGCCTACAAGTGAGTGTGGAGGGACTTTCTGTACTGCTGGGCTGGCCTCTTGTGGTCATCTTGGGATATCACATCACTCTGACAGTTCTTTCCTTTCCAATTTGGAGGAGAATATAATTGCTCCAAGTAAGCTGAGCTGATCCTAGATCAGAGCCTACGGAAACTTGGTACCCACCGGACAGGGCGACTGCAGGAAGACTGTGACCTTCTCATCCTCTAGCATGAGCTGCAGGAAGAGCCTGCGGATGAAGCCAGAGATGTTGCCAGAGACAGGCACGCTTCCACGCTGGGGGGCCGACTGGAAGAGCTCACACAGCACCTACAGAGAACAAGAGCCCACCAAAGACACATGTTAGTAATCTATCAGATACGGTTGGTCAGGGTGGAAATGTGTATAGTCAATGCATTCCACCAGACCTGTGCCATGAGCCGCTGGTTGTTGGGGTGACAGGAGATGCACTGCAGGAAGAAGGCCACTGTGGCGTTCTCGATTGCCGTCCTCTGCTGGGTGGTGAGCCCGCTACCCCTGGTCGAGGAGGCCAGAGAGTAGCGCGACCCTGAAGGCTGGGGTGGGGGAGGAGGAGGGGGGCAGCACGCACCACCGGAGGCAGCAGAGTGAGCTCCCGCGTGCCCATGGACACCGCTGGTTCCCCCTGCGCTGGCGCTGCTGTGGCAAAGCAGGAACAGCAAAGCGGTCCATAGCAGGTTCACCTCAGGCCCACCAAGCCAGTCCTTCATGGCATGACTGTTCCCAACCTCAGTGAGGAAACGCAGCACTGGGGCTGCCAGCTCTGCAGACAAGGACGCCCTGCTCTGAGAGGAAGATGACGAAGAGGAGTGGTGGTTGTGATGGTGCTGCCGTCGTTCGGCCTGGGCGGTGGAGGGCAGAGGCAGGCCAGCTGCAGCCAGGAGACCACAGCAGAGTCCGGCCAGGCTGCGGACCAGCAGAGAGGGCAGGCCTGAGTCCAGCAGCTGCTCTATCGCCCCGGGAGACTGGGAGGCTGCAGCCAGAGTGGTCAGTTGAGACTCAGACAAGGCGATGGGTGGCCGCGCATGTTTGGAATCGTCAGTGAGGCCAGCGCTGGTGGTGGCGTTAGCGCTGCTGAGGTCGTGCTGTTTCTTGCCGTCGTCCGTCATGGAGAGGCGGTGCTGGGCGGCGGTGGGCGGGGCTACGAAGCCCATCCAGGACATAAGCAGAGAGAAGTAGCTGGGGTGGATGTGGCACATGGAGCAGAGCAGGCTGTCTACTGCCTTCTTCAGCACCATGTTACACGGCAGGGACATGGACCAGTTGTACAGTAGTCTACAGGAGAGACAGGGACAACAGTATAAACAAAGCAAGCAACACTCACAGCTATCCCTCTAAAATCAACAGGTCAGAAACCTTAATCCTTCAGAATATTTACACTCCAAAAGTATTGGCAGTGACACATTTGTCTTTGTTTTGGTTCTTTACTCCAGCACTTTGTATTTGATAGTATACAATGACTTACTTTAAAGTGCACTGTCAGCTTTAATTTGAGGGCATTTTCATCCATACTGGGTAAACCACTTAAAAATGGGATGAAAATACCCTCAAATTAAAGCTGACAGTGGAGCTCACTGTATGTTTTGTACTTTGTTTTCCCTTTTCGATGTAAAGTGTTTACAGAGTATATATGCAGTATTCATGTTTACAGAGGATGTGTGTAAAATGTAAGACATACTAAGATGGGGATGAGAGGAACTTTAGAGACTTAATCTACAACTTGATACATCAGGGAGCTGTTTTCTCACCAGGGTACAAAAAAAAAACTCATGTTCTTCAAACTGATGGATCAAAGCATGCGAAAGCTCTGCTTAGCTTTTCATGACTAAACAAAGAGTACAGAATCACAGTGGATGAGCTACATTGAGTAAAGGACCGACCAGTTTTTATTTTCTGACAATATAGCACTTACTCAAAGAGCTCTCTGTTGAGCAGCACTGGGAGGTCGTAGTTCACGGGCAACTCGTAACTGTGCCACAAGATGGCCGCCACACCGTGGAGGTGGGAGGGAGAGGGCATGACGAGGCCATACTCCCGTGACGAGGAGCTGCTCTGGCGGATGTAGCCCACGGGGCCACTCCTCTTGTGTGCCGCCACCAGCGACGAGTCATGGACCCATTGGAGAAGGGCGTGGATCCTGGAAGGAGAGACAGGAATTACTTGGTCAATATTAACATATCAAGAGCTGCTTTCACAGATCCAGAATACATAGACCTAGCAGTACTAGGCTCAATACTACACCAGTAGATGTTAAGTGGTCTTTACCTATCCTTAGTCGCAAGATCCTGGGTGGTTCCCAGCTGGTACAGGATGTCAATGGTGGAGTCTGAAGAGAGTCCGTTGAGCCTTCCGAAGAGCAGGGGACTGTTGAGGTCTAAACAGAAAAATCACAATGATTCAAGTACAATGACAAAAGACCAAGACCTATTTGTGAGATTAAAACGAGTACAATGTGATCAATGAGCATTTTATTAACGTGGCGGCTATTTACTCGTAGGATCAGTGCCGGAGGCTGCACAGTTCCTCAGCAGGATGTCAATGAGCTTTAGGCCGATGCGGGTGGACTGGAGGCCGATCTTGACCAGCACGGCCTCGATGTTAGGCGAGTGCATGCCGCAGTAGGGAGACATAAGCAGGGCGGCGCAGGTTTGGAGCAGATTGGCAGTGGGGGCAGCGGCGCTGGCCATCGTGGCCTCCAGGTCACTGACGTGGGTCAGACAGTGGTGAAGCAGACGTAGCCAGCCAATACTGTGGGAGAGACAGATGGCAAGGTCACAGGTTAGGTAGAGATTTGCTGTGGCACGAGTGATTTTTTTTATATATATGACGCTCTAACCTCTACCTGGTTTTAGAGACCTGGTCCTCGGAGGGCAGGAAGGGGTTGTTGACGGTGGCTGAGGAGGTGTTGCCGAAGGCGGTGAGGCCAAGCAGTTTGATCTGGGACAGGCCCAGGGTGCTGGCGTCGCGGGGCCGGTGGAGCCTCAGACACACCGCAGATGCCACCTCAGCCTTCACCAGCTGGATCTTGATGTAGGTGAGGCCGCTGGTGATGATGGGTGTGGACAGAGGCAGCATGTTGACCCCGTCCGCACTGATCTCAACCGAGACCGAGGAGGGGCAGGCTTCGGAGAGGACAAAGAGACTGCAGAGTTAGCAATAGTAGATGAGGGTGGAGTATGTTCAGCTTAAATTTACTCCAACTGGTACCATCTGGCACAGAAGCATGAAAAATCCATGCAAGTTTTTGCATATTTAGAATGGCACTAGACAACAGGTTAATATTTGAGTGGGTGAAATAAGCAGGTCATTAGGAAAACCGTGCTTAAGGGGCAGTAGACGGTGTGCCCCTTAAGGCACTGAAGCAGAGAGGCACAGATCTCCTGCTGGAACCAGAGAGGCGCAAGTCCTGCTGGTTTTCACTTAAACTATGAATTAGATAACTAGTGCCATTGATTGGCAAGAAAATTATCATAACGGTTTATATTTAATTCAGTCTCTGATTAAAAGACAACTGCTCTGCACTATTTCCCCCACAGGGGGTTATGTGGTGCTGTACTCACTGGCGAGGGAGGCCAGGTGTGGCTGGATGTGCAGCTCTTTCAGCAGCACGGCGGCAGGGAGGTGGATGGTGAGGTCACACCACGCCTCCTCTGGCAGGAAGATGTAGGACCAGGCCGCTGAGCGTGCCCGTCTGTGAGGGGGCGTGGCCTGAAGGAGGACCTCTGCCGGCTGGGCCGTGGGGCTGCTGGAGGTGATGGTGCCTGCAGAGGGATAAACAGCATTCAATAGGACACATGCACATTTTGACATCAAATAGAGGACAAAGGGAAAAACACAAGGCACACTGCAATCATTCAAACACGAAAGGGAAAGCTCCACATACCGAGCGGAGCAAAGTTGTGGAGTCCCTCTGCGTTGTCTGGCTCGGAGGCTAGGACCCGGGCTTTGAGGCTGCCGTCAGCAGCCTTCCCTGGGCCAGTGTCCAGGAACTTCATGATGGTGGACACCATGCTTCGTGCCGTGTTCACTATGGCCCGTGTGCTGGTCACCATGTTGTTACAGATCAACTGAACCCCACCTGCATGCAGGTTAAATACAAACACAATGTGTTTAGTCTAATGGACCATATACTAGGATATTTCCCCAAATGTATGTGTGTGTGTGTGTGTGTGTGTGTGTGTGTGTGTGTGTGTGTGTGTGTGTGTGTGTGTGTGTGTGTGTGTGTGTGTGTGTGTGTGTGTGTGTGTGTGTGTGTGTGTGTGTGTATATAGGTAGGTGTGCGCACCCATGTCGTGGAATGCCTTAAGTGCCTCGCTGGTGTCCAGCACTCGGAGGATGAACCAGAGCAGAGGTTCAGACAGCTGGCATGTAGACAGAGAGCCCTGGGAGAAATACAAAGACTGCTTGAGGTTTAAAAACTTTCAGCATCAATGGGTCAAACAGTCAGATATATAAAAAACAGAAGTAGTACACAAGCTAAGTTTTTTTCCCCCTCAATCTTTTAATCTTCACAAGTAAATGTCTAAACAGAAAAATCTAAAATGGTGCCCTTTTGGTCATGGCTGAGCTCAGTCTTACCTGTCTGCCCATGTACCCACAAGCCATGTAGGTGAGGATGGGCTGCAGCATAACCTGCACCGAGGTGGCCCTCTTGCTCAGAGAGGTGAGGATGGTGAACAGGCCGTCTCCTACAGAAATGGCATCTAGTCCGCCATGGAAGTTCTCATGCTTGGTCAGGTGGAGACCACTAGCCCCTACAGACAGGAAAGTATCATCAATAACAAACATTTCAATATAGTAAAATCGGCTCATAGGTGATCCATATTAATAATGCTAATGCTTTCAAAAGGTAAGTGCGCAGATGCCTACCTATGATCATAGCCATGGCGCTGCTGTTGCACTGGCCCAGAGCCGAAAGGATCTGGCTCATGATCTGCTGGTTGGCCAGCACCAGGTCAGCCACTCCGGCCGCAGGGCCCTGGTTAGGGATGGCCCCTCCCGCTGCCCCCTCCTTGCTGCCGCACACCTTCTCCTCGTCCGACGCGCTGCTGTCCGACGCCCCGCTTCCCGCCGGGGGCAGACGCCCGCTGAACTCACGGTCGCCCGACAGGGGCAGCTGAACCAGGGCGTTGACTAGCTTAAGCAGGTCGAACATGAGTTGGTCGCGCGTGGTCTCACCGCACACCGCCTTGGCGTCACCGGGCCGGATGATGTTGGCGAAGAGGCCTCCAAAGCAGGCGCGGGCGCCCACAGAGCTGTCGGAGCCGCTGCGGGACACCACCTTGTCAGAGCAGGTGATGTAGTGGTGCACCAGGAAGGTGATGGACTCGATGACAGAGGAGATGGTGCTCACCGACACCACCTCAAAGTTCTGCTCCAGGGTGAACTCTAACAGCTTGACCTGAGCGTCCAGAGGACCCTGGCCTGACTGGAAGGGACCCCTAAAGGAAGACGAGAAGAGATGGGAGTCATTGACGCTGGCACTTTACAACAATTCAGTGTACTGTATTGTGATGGAATCAAAAGGATGGCTTTTGTTGCTGCCCAGCTATAACATCAGATAAATTGAAGATGACTAGCGGTTATTTGAATAATGTCTATTAAGTGCTGGGGTGGAACAAAAAGCTGCTCTTGATGCCTCTAGACAACCTACCTCTCAGTGGACAGGATGTGCATCAGTTTGAGCAGGAACTCGCTAAACATCTGTGGGCAGGTGGAAGAGAGGTGCACCTGGAGCCTGGTGAGGAACTCTTGCATAGCTTGGGTGGCAGTGGGGCCGACCTGGGAGCTGTACTGGCTGGTGCCATGGGGGTTGCACCCAGAGAGGAATCGTACAAGCACGTGCACCAGTGTAGGGTCCGACACCATCTGCTGGGCCGTGCTCTCATGAGCTCCCATCCCACTGCTGGAGGCTGCTGACACACAGGACAAACACACACTCTATTAAAAAGGAGTACTGTTGAAGGTCCTTTGGGTTTTAATCATCTTTGGTTACACTGCAACTTCAGTATACATTTGACTATTTCACAATCCTCAATGTGAAACATCAGTGGGTGTGGCACTGTGTCTTGAGAGTGAGACCCTATTAAGGGTGGACTCACCACTGGAGGGCATGTTGGTCATGAGGGTAAGGGAGTGAAGCACCAGACACCAGGTCCTCAGGGAGGTGTTGGGGTACCAGGCTAGCACCGACAGGAAACTGCTGATAGAGGCTGCATTGAAACACAAGAGACAGAAGTTTAACATACAAACACATGTACACATACCAATATGAAAAAACTAAAAGTGAATGGTTTGAGAGTTGAGCAGAAAACGGAGTGGATTGAGAGACATTGGGTGACCTCTGACCTTGGTTGAGTGGGATGGTGGGCACTCTACTGGCATTGAACATGAAGATGTCAGATCCACTTTCCTCAGTGCCCCCAGAGCATGAGTTGAGACTGAGGGTTAGCCACAGCTGCAGCATAGACTCCAACTAAAGCAAAAACATGTGAGAGCACTGAATCTACAAATCCACTAATCCAGGGTAACAAACATTCTTGGAATGGTCCAGCTCTGTGGAGGGATGAGTAAAACTGAGGGATTTGCAACAAGTCAATCAAGTCTTCTGGAGTAGTAGAGACCCTTAACTAAACAGTCTGTTGGTGACTGACCTGTACGTGGTGCACCTGGAGCATGGAGAATAGCTTGTTGAAGCAGGCACTCAGCATGGGGATGGAGGAGGCCTGTACCATTAGGCTGCTTCCTGGGGGGGAGCCCCCATGGAGCCCCCGTAGCAAAGAATCATCTGTCCCGTTGGATGCCTTGGACACTGGCGGGAGAGAGGGACACAGAAGGGTCAGCCATCTGATGTTTCACCAGGCTTGAAATATTTTCCCAAGAGTGACATGTCTATAAATCATTTGTTTCTTAGGTGTAGACCTGCAGGGGAGGTTGATGTGAGTGCCTGCAAGATGGAGTCTGCCTCCAGTGTGGCCATCATCTTGAGCATAAGCTCAGCCTGCTGCTCCAGCCCTACCTCCAGGCGGGCATCCAGAGCTGCGGGAGAGGTCAAAGGTCAGGGTTATAAGGCAGAATGTGTTGCTTTACACACATGAAACATGCTAGAGTGCAAAGACAAGCAGTGGTGTGGAGTCCGAGATGAGACTAAACTTTGGAGATGATATCAGGATACAAAATGCACCTTCACCTTGTGACACGGAGATGGAGAGACTCTGAGACCCAGGCTTTTCGACAACAGCCGGGGGCTTGGACACAGCAATCCCTACTCCCCCTATGTAGGGGTTGTAACCGTAAGTGCCATAGTCAGCACCCCAGTAGTCATACCAGGTGCTGCTAATGGGCTGTAGGGAGAGAGAGAGACAAGAGAAACGCAAACACAGTCATTCCTCTCAGATGCTAGGTACCTGTATAACATGACATGCACGCAAACACTACATTCCTTTGCGTGCAATGGCAGAGGGTTTTTTTTCCAGAAAGAAAAGTAAGAGTGAAGAGACTAACACTTTCCCAAGTTCGTTAGTTTGATTGGGACTACATACAGAAAATTGCTTTGAGACTCAAAAAGCCTGAGCCGAGTTAAATTGGGAAGTTCTATGGAGAAGTGAGGGTGCAGGGCTAAGGGGGAGGTGGTGCTGGGGAGGGATTCAATAAAACTAACTTTGTATGACACACACATTTATGTATTTATTTAGAGCAGAAATTGAACATTATGGTTTTACATTTGAAAAGCTACATCATCGATCAATGGGGTTTATTTAAGTTAATGTACCGCCGATGTTTGTTTTGGGCAGTCCCAGAGGTGATGCTTTCAATAACTCAATATAAAATGCAAGAGAGCATTAAATAGAGAAAGAAGGGAGTGGAATAGAAAACACGCAGTTGAAACATGCAAGTTACGTACCTTAAAGACTTTGGCGGCAAGGGGATCTTTTTCCAAATCAATATCTAAAGGATCAATATCAACATCCATGAGGTCTTGTAGCAAGTCAAAGTCAATGTCTTTATCTTTTTCCAAAGATGACAGAGGTGGAGCACCTTTGAATAACGAAAAGAGCTTTAATATTGCCAAGCAAGCACACTAAACCAGAAAACTCAGAGGCCTTCTTTTAGGAAATTACTAGGCAATTTTAAGGCCTACAAAAAATTGGTTGGCCCACTAAATCATCAAGCTCTGACAACTTTGGCCAAAATTCTGACTTGGTATTAACGCACAAAATATGTGCTTTTGTGTAGCCCATTGATGATGTCAAGGGAATCCAGATTTGTGATAGTTTGAATTCAGTTACGCAATCTCAAGTCAGGATTTCTACCATGAATTATTGCAACTTTTGCCCAAATTAAATAATAGTCTGAGGAAAATAACAACCACCCCTTAAAGCATTTTGATATCTTACAAGCAGTAAATCTACACTGTTTGAACTCAATATCCAAAAAGGTAAACATAACAAAACAGTCCATTCCGAATTAAACTGGTGAGAGAAGCTCTCAATGCTCTCCTTTAAAATAAAATTGTCAGAACAGGAAGCCACACAAAATACAGAAAAAATACTGAGAATAAACATGCAGCTAGCTAAAAGGGGAAAAAAGAAAAACAATTTAACACAAATGCATTCATCATGATAAGTGAGGGGGTCCATGTGTAAAATGTGATTGAGGACTGGCCTACCAACGCACTTTGGAAAACAGAGGAGGTCCCAGGAGTACCTGCGATGATATCCGGAGACAGGGCCTCGTCAATGGTTTCAACGTGGGGGGTGGGGGTGGGCTGGGCTAGGGAGTCGTCAGAGTCTATCCCTGCTGAGGACGATGCCCCGGCTTCCTCGCCCACCGCCCCCTCGTCCATACCATCCAGGGACCCTGGGGACAGCAGCTCCCCTAAGGAGAGGAGAGGGGTCAGAAGAAGGTTAGTGTTTCGAGAAATTAAACAACTAAAGAGTGCTAGAATACCAGGTTTAGCTAGAAAACAGGGTTCTTCAATGACATGAGAATTGAACAGTGACTTGAATTGTAGCAGCTACCCCTACCTGCCAGGATGTCCTGCAGCATGCAGGTGAGGGAGTACTGGGCCCAGGCCCCTCCCCAGGAGATATCCCCCCTGTTGAAGTCTGTCCCCACCAGCAGCAACAGCAGACGCTCCAGCTGGTGCTCCGACACCACCTCACACAGGTGGATAGTGGGCCTGGTGGCGTTGGCTATCCTGGCCAAGACCTGAAAGGTCAAATCAGACATGTGATCAGCACAACTTGCTGACAATGTATGCATTTACAGAGTGCCAACCCAATCCCAAATCAAGGAACACCAATCAAAGTTGCTGGCAGTGCATACCTTGCAGACGAACAGCAGGAGGTCGGCGTGACAGGTGAAGTCCATGGAGAGGAGGAAAAGGGACAGTTTCTGCACCACAGAGATGCAGCGCTCGTGGGCCAGTGTGAAGGGCAGAGGCTCCACCTCTGGGGTCTCTTTGGCGGCCGTGGCCTCTGTGTCCAGGGTGGAGCGGGGCCACTCAGCTGTACGCCTCAGACGGATCAGGTCCTTAAAGTGCTGCCATGGAGAGAGATGTGGGGAGAGATGGAGAGAGCGAGAAATAGATGGAGGCAGATGTCAGGCAGCGGAAGTCAATTAATACACATGGTTTAATCTATCCCTATTCCAACTGGCATATTTGTAACCTGTGTGAGTGTGTTGGTGCACACGCTATGCTAACTACATGTGCAGATCGGTCATAACTTGTTGAAAGGTGACCCAAAAACCTATTTGATTTATATTTTTGTGTTACCAAGATGAGAGAAAAATAATTATTTCATTCTTAGTCATTCGATTTCTACGGGAAAACCCTTTGCTATTCCAACTTTCCTTTTCAGAGCTTCTGAAATCCTCACCTTGGATGTGGCCTGTTTCAGCTTGGCTTGCTCCACCAGCAGTTTGTATGAGGAGCCTTTGTTGCTCTGGATCTTCTCCTTCTCAATTTGCTCCACCAAAGCCTTCTGTTTTGCCTTCAATAGATTTAACTGCTACAATGAAAAGGACAGGATAAATAAACACCGTGAAGACCATCTTTTACATGACTTCATGCAAAGCCAGTAGTAAGAGGGAGAACACAATAACTGTGACTAACACAGATTTACGGGAGAAATTCACAACTCCCTGACGTTTTTGAGACGGCCCGGACGTTGGATTTGGACACATTTACCTGTTTATGGTGCACCAGCTGTTTGCGGATCTTGCGGGAGTACAGGCGATCCAGGCTGCTGTTGCCTTTGGCTGAGCGGTTAGAGCTGGAGGACTGGAGGCTGTTATTTATAAAGCTCCACTGATTACCTTGATTCATTGGAGAGATGGGGGGGGGAAAGGCACGTTAGAGTTGGGTTTTTGGTTCCAAATCAATGTGCAATAATATTACCCTGTTAATATGATTCGTGGTTCTCAAAACTTAATACTTTTTTTGTAATAAAACCTTGTTGATTTTATAGCTAGCCTCACAGACAAAGAGTAGTAGGATAAAAGTTTATCCTAAGCCTATAACATCACTCGTGTGACCAGGCAGTTAGAAAATATTTTTTTAAAGAGTCAAAAAGCAGGGAATCGGCTAGACAAAACAATAAATATGATCAGTGTCGTGATTGCTTGGCCTCATAAGTCCTCAGCAGCACATCTCATTGGAGAGCTACACCGCCCTAGCCTACACTACGCTACCTGTCAAGGTGCGCTCCCTCTCCTTCCCTCCCAGGTGCTTCTTGCCTGCAGACGCCTCGTCCTCCACACTGGCCACGTAGTCCAGCAGCCGCGACACAAGCATCACCACCCAGCTGATCATGGGGACGTCCAACACACCTGCCGCACACACAGACACACACTCATAGGTTGCTGGTTGAGTCCAGAGCCCTGGGAGCCCGGTGCTGGGGCCAGGGACCACCCCAGCCCCCCATCCATGCTGCCAGCCCCAGCCCAGGGACCCGCCACCTCCGGCTAGCCCACCTTCAGTCCTGTGATGGGCAGCCGCCATAGGCTGCTGTAGGGGGGACAGCAGGCTGTCCAGCAGGTTAAGTAGCCCCTCCAGCACGCCGCTGTTGCTCAAGGATCTTTGGCCGATGCAGGACAGGAGCATGAAGACCCTGAGGGACGACACATATAGGACCCGGTCAATCTCCGCAACATGGAAGCACAAATCAATACGTCTGGGTGGGTGCTTCTGACATAAAGATAGGTATTTGTTACATTCAAACACACACCTATCTTTACGGAAGTTAGAGAGGCAGTAACCAATGGGCAGTAACCAGTTTGTGTTGTGAGGGGGAAGTGTGGACATAATGATTGTCCAAGGAGCTACAGTTTGTCAGTGTGGTGCAAAGAATCTAAAGGAAGTGCAGTGGATAGAGACAGCTCCTCAGTGCATAAAGGCCCACCTGTCCTGGGGGAAGATGAGGAGCTGCTCGGAGTTGTAGAGCTCCTGCAGGACGTTAGAGAGGAACTGGCCCCACCAGCGCTCCCCTCCACACAGCTGCACCAGCAGCAGGCCCGCGTGCAGACGGATCTTGGGCGTGCCGCTGATGCACAGGTGCTTGAATAGCTCCTCGCAGGCCTGCGCATGGAACGTGCTCTGCAGCACAGACGGGACTGCGTGCCCTAGAGGGGGAGGACAAGGGTAAAGTATGATATCAAGTGAAAGATGGCAGTCAAATGAGAGCTAGGGAAGGATGAGTGGGAAGGAAACACAAAACGTAAGGGAAAGAAACAAATAAATACTGTACAAGGGTGGCGATATCAACTAAGAGGGTACGTGATATAACGAGGAGGGAAACTGCAAGAGGGGTACAACGCAAGTGACTGCCAAAAACATAAAATTACCACACGTACTTGACTAAATCAAATAGCGTTCAACAGAGTTCCACAGTTCCCAGAAAGGGCCTTTCATGAAGAGACACTGACCACTACACGGAAACCAGAGGCCTTGAAAAAGCAACTCTTCACTTCGGAGAGAAAAGTACAGACATTTTCCTTCCAATCAAGACCTTAAAACTAGACATCTCAATCCACTATTCTGCAGACAGCCAGTGAGAGAACTACAGAGGGCTGGATATAATGAGGGAGATTAAATGAAAGGCTCCATTCCACTGCTCTGAACAGGGCCATTTGGAATTCACTGAGGGTACAGAGACAGCGCAGGCATAACGCCAGGAAACACCGGCAGCAAGGGGGTAATACTTTATTCTCTTTCATAAGAAGAGACTCGTGAAACTGTATGACGAGCTGCTAGGGAGCGTCAGTAGTGATTTGACGGGTGAGAAGATTGCTAAGCACTCTTCACAGAACCATGGGCTTTCAACTTTGAACAACTTTGAAAAGCAAGTATTTATCTAAACTTTTTCAAAGACATCATACAGAATTGGTTGTGAGAATACGCATTGAAAACATAGGCTATTTCATTTAAAAAGGCAAGCGAGGGCAGAAGACAAAAACAGCAAATAATTTATTCCTACATTTCTCGTGGCTTGAAAGAATTCATGCCTCAAACATGGCTAAGGTACAAAAATGCTCTAGGCTTATGCAAGGGGAAAATACATGTATTGAGGAGGTGTGGAGGTGTGACTCAGATCATTCTAAAAAATGACCTACCAATGTCCCCTAGAGATGTTGTTAGGAGAACAGACTATCAGGTAAAGAAGGATACTGGTTTGAGGCTAGGCAAACTTAAAATTTTCAGAAAAGTAGATTCCATCCCTGATACAGACCCTGTGGCCCTCCCCAGACATCTCACCGTTGTTAGAGTGCAGAAGGCTGAGGAGTGTGTCCAGCAGGTAGCGGATGATGGTTCTCAGCTGCTCGGTGGATGAGTTCTGGATGAGCTCCCGGGGGTCGTAGGGCTCAGGCAGGATCTTGCGCCCGGCTCCCAGGGACACGCGGAGCCTCTGGACAGCGTGGTGGGCCAAGTTGAGTTGTAGCTGCAGCTGGATACAGTCCTGATAGGCCGAGAAGACACGCGCATCCTCCTCCACCGCCTTGTCGGGCTTCCGCAGGAAGTACTGGGCATTGTTAGCACTGTTCAGAGGAGGCAGGTCGATGTTCTGGAGTAAGGTCTCCAGCCGGTGGCACCCCAGGTTGTACCTTAGGGAGAGGGCGAGCACAAAAGAGTCATAGGAGTCAAATTTGCATCCTATATCCACAAAGCATTAGTCCATATCCACAAAGCATTAGTCCATCTCCATTGATGACAAAGATTGTCTGTCTAGCAGATACCGCATAGACATATATCTCAAATAACTTAAAGCGTTAGCTAACTAGTTGAATAGTTTAGTATGCCTTCTGACCTGCACTGGATGTCCTCCTGCAAGGCCACCATCATGGCCAGGTGCTGGTCCAAGTCAGGTTGGCTGGCCGCG